>NC_060139.1:739587836-739904307 GCF_021461385.2 Schistocerca piceifrons | reverse complement strand
ATATCAATGATACGATTCACTGATGACATTGCCATCCTGAGTGAAAGTGAAGAAGAATTAAATGATCTGCTGAATGGAATGAACAGTCTAATGAGTACACAGTATGATTTGAGAGTAAATTGGAGAAAGACGAAGGTAATGAGAAGTAGTAGAAATGAGAACAGCGAGAAACTTAACATCAGGATTGATGGTCACGAAGTCAATGAAGTTAAGGAATTCTGCTACCTAGGCAGTAAAATAACCAATGACGGACAGAGCAAGGAGGACATCAAAAGCAGACTCGCTATGGTAAAAATGGCATTTCTGGCCAAGAGAAGTCTACTAATATCAAATACCAGCCTTAATTTGAGGAAGAAATTTCTGAGGATGTACGCCTGGAGTACAGCATTGTATGGTAGTGGAACATGGACTGTGGGAAAACCGGAACAGAAGAGAATTGAAGCATTTGAGATGTGGTGCTATAGACGAATGTTGAAAATTAGGTGGACTGATAAGGTAAGGAATGGGGAGGTTCTACGCAGAATCAGAGAGGAAAGGAATATGTGGAAAACACTGATAAGGAGAAGGGACAGGATGATAGGACATCTGCTAAGACATGAGGGAATGACTTCCATGATACTAGAGGGAGCTGTAGAGGGCAAAAACTGTAGAGGAAGACAGAGATTGGAATACGTCAAGCAAATAATTGAGGACGTGGGTTGCAAGTGCTACTCTGAGATGAAGAGGTTAGCACAGGAAAGGAATACATGGCGGGCTGCATCAAACCAGTCAGTAGACTGATGACAAAAAAAACAACCCTCAGATATACTCTGGAGCTGACAGAGGGTAGAAGCTCCTTATGTTCTATGTAAGTGAAGTACATTGAGGTGTTAACAATTTCATCACAATGGCACTGAGGACTAAATCATGAATGTACTAATGGAATATTGAGGATAAAATCTTCAAAGTTGCTAAGAGTGATTAATGTTCAACAGAAGTCCAAATAATAGTCCTCAACTGCGTAAATCAGTTCATATCATATTCCATTCTGTTGTTTCTGCAAGAGGTAGAGTGAAATTTCTTCAGAATCCAAAGAGTCTAGAAGCAGTGTCGAAATTCCTGTAAAATTTATTCAACAGAACTAAGAAAAGTTGGCAGCAGAAGATGTTCCAATGTTAAGGTTCATCTATGATTTATTTGGAGCCATTTTGTGAATATTATTTAAAGTGAGTAATACCTGAGAGCTATACTAATTCTTAAGAGTACAGATAACTCAAAACAGAAAGTTCACAGAAAAACCCAATATGAATGCCAGATCTGCACAGCCATCTTATTGTTGTATACTATTTATGCATATTTATTACACAGAGAATAATTACTAATGGTCAGGTACTAAGAGGAAAGGCAAATTTAAACTGATACTAAAAACAAAAGCCATCTGTAAAAATTATAAACCTTAACTAAATAACCATAAATAACCCTTTACTTCTCTCAGGTGTTCAGCTGATTTGTTGATTCCATTTAATGCATAAAAGTTTGATGACTGACTTAACTATCTTCTTCACACGCTTCAAGCCACATTCTTGTGCGTATCCACACTACCAACCGAACTGTGAAGTACTGTTGGTGTTGCACCACTGTTTATAGCCAAGTTTTGATTTATGGAACCCATTACATGCTTTGATTATCATCTGTTTTCTCCGGGCCTGCATTGTTATTCTGTGAAATGCAGTATCTCAGCATATTCCAGCTGTGGTGGGTGAGACGACTGACAAGATCTTGAAAAAGATGTTAGAAAACCTAATAAATATGGATGGAGGTTTCAATTTAAACAAGGCCTGGGATCCAGCATTAAATTTATTAAGATCATGCCAGCCATCTCAGCCATCAGAGATGACATTGCAGAGAAAATGTGCATTTCACAGAATAACAGTGTGGGTTCAGAAAAACCAATGAGCATCAAAGGTTGAATAAATTGAACTAGGCTAAAAATATCAATGTGATACCAACAATACTTCACAGTCTGGTTGGTGTCAAAGCAGTAAGTAATCAAAAGAAAAAGCTTACAGCACTAAAGAAGATGGCTAGGTCAGTCATCAAAATACTGTGCATAAAATGAAATAGATAGATAGGTTGAAACCATACCATTAATTTTTTACTTTATCCATTCTGAATCCAGATTTTAAGAACACTGGAAATAGTATTAAGTAGTTGTAAAGCTTTTTGGATACTTAGAGCAGCTGAATTTTAAGCTTCTCTCCAAATGAGATGCTGTGCTAAAAAACATACAACTTGGATAATTCAGACATTATGATATCTGTATCAGATGGTGGGTATAAAAATTAAAATATAACAAACACTGCATCAATTAAACAAAATTTATAAATATTTTTTCAGTTCTGAGGGCCAAAAAATATTTGGACATTTATAGAAAGTAATATAATATGTTCCACAACTGAAGAAAGAAATTATTGTTATATGTGTTTGAAATAAATTTTTACACTCGTAAGGACTGCTCTTGCACAAAGTAATCTTGGCTTTTCAAGGTTATCCATGGAAACATTATTATGGTTGCAAAGACAAAAGTTTTCTCTAATTGGGTTTTATACACATTTCGTAGGTTATGTACAAAAAAAACTTACACACCAATGCATCAGAAAATGCTCAGTTTCAGACTGTCTTTCCTGTTAAACAGAAGTCTTAAGAAAGCCATTAGTAAGCTACTAATCAGGTTGGTGTCATTTCATTGCTTACATATTGTACATATTACCAATGGGCAATAATCCTCTCTAACAAATAAGCAATCAGTTTTGTACAGATTAAGTGATATATTATGCTTTGTGAGTTAGAAGTTGCAGTTTGTAGCCTGCTGTGAGGAAGGTATGGGTAGACTGTTACGATTTATGTGCTCTATACATTTAGGAATTAAAGTTGTGGGTGATATTTATGATAGTGGTGATAAAGAAAATGCATTGTTACAATGATAGGATCTATTAATGTTTAACTGCAATGTGGGCTTTGAAAGGATTAAGCTAGTGACCCCAAATGTCAATAAAAACCAGTCTGCCTAACTGGTATGACGACACACATTAAATAAACATGCAGGAAAAAAGTTATTATTGCAGCTCGCATGAATGCACCTCTATAAGAGTGATATCACATACTCTCAGTACATTTTATTTATCTACCTGCTACACAATGGGTCTTCTCTGAATAAAAATACACTGTTACACAAGTTTTAATGTCCCTAACAGGCAACAAAACTGTATAATCTGGTCCAAATCAAACAGATGGGACAGATGATCAAAAAACAATGGCTTAACTACTAACAGACTCATTTAGAGCATAATGTATTAAGTAAAGATTCTTAAGAAAACACAGAGTTACTGAGATGAAATGGGAAGTCATACTGCTTTCACCACAGGATACTAAAATTACACAAAAAATTTTAGAGTGGTCTTATTCTTAGCTACAAAAACAATTTCATCTATTCTGTCACTGTTTTAGTGTAATAATTTTATCTACAGAGAGACTTCAATCTCTGAATCTTCAGGTGAGCAAATAACTTTTATAGTCAATTTATTTTTTGCTGTGTAGCACATGACAAAACTCTGAGCAACACAGGATGTAATAACAGCTGGTGTTCCAACTATGTTCAACAGGGGGTGAAGCAAGCTTAACTCCAGGTAGTAGACCAAATGGAAATCTCTCATAGCAGTAAAAAAGTGGGCACTCAAGACAGCATATGGCATACATGTTTGCAGCAGACAAAGAGATAAGAGTTTTTTAATGAGACATTAGCAGATAACAAAGGGTGAAATATGATACCTCACTAATTGTTTCACTCAAGTGGTAAATGGAAAATCCTGTGTGGAAGGCACACACTTAAGTGAATAGAACCACTCGTAATATGGTTATGGGTCTCTGCTGTGGAAGCAGAATACTGTAATTCACCTTTGAGCTTAAGTTCTTACTTGAAACACAAACACAAACACACACACACACACACACACACACACACACACACACAAACCTTGATAAGGGTGATGGTTGTCCTGAATATGACAGGAGATATTTAGCAAATGAAACAATGTATGTGGATAAAACCAGATACAGTGTACCATAGATGAGTACTAAAGAGTACAACAAGGCTAACAAACTTTGTAGAGGGCATACTGATAGAAAAACAAGCCTGTCTACAAAAGAAGAATACAAGAGAAGTGGTTTTTTGGTAACAAAAGGTAGTGAACTTTTAAAATCAGATTGAAAAAGTCAGTTAAAAAGGTTAACATACACTGTCAACAGCATGAAGTAATGGGAGACTATATTCAGAAATCCACAACAAAGAAAAACATATTTTTGCTTGCTGATAGCCACAGAGATACTCTACAAGGTGCAAACTATAATATCCAAATTAGTAACACAGTCAAGCCAGGAGCAAGAACAACAAACATGGCAGTAGATGTAGATTTAGAAAGCAAAATTTTGCACAACAGTAATTTTGTCATCAGTTTAACAGGTACAAATGAGGTAGGATGTGAGGAAGCTGGCATTCGTACTGGAGGATTGAATAATTTTCTAGAATGAAACACATTGGAAACCACTATTGTTATTACAACCTCACAAAGGCAAGATCTAGTATACAACTCATGTGTTAACAATGAGACAAAATAATAATAATAATAATGCAAGAGTTAAATTATTATGCACAGGTTATGAAAAATGTTCAGTTTCAGTCATAGGTAAATTGAAGGGCCAGGGGGAGAGCCCCACATAAGTCAATTTTTCTGAAACTTGAGAAAAAATGATTTTAATGCTCGAATTGTGATTACTTTTTATTTCATACATTAAACATCTTTGGTACACTGAATGTGGAAACAGCATTACTGGCATCCAGAGTGTTCCCAGGATGAAGTAATTTCCCAAAATGCAACCAAACACAATAATCGCAACTAAACAAATTTCTGATTGTGATATTACAGCAACAGTACTCATATTAAGAATATTTAGCTGTGGGGCAATTGACTGGACAACTTCATAGCACCAGGATGGAAAAACATAATCAGGCTTTGCCAATCTTTACATTTTAGCCTGGAAATTGGAAGAAGATCTAGAATTAAGAATGGAACTGTTTGAGTTAGATTACAGTGAAAAAAGGTAACTGCAAAACTATTGTGCACTTGACAAGTAAGTAATTCTGAAGTTAAAGATACCATTATAAGCATGTATGAGCAGTTCAAGCAGCCCATCCATTGGTTGACACTCTCATGGTGTCCCACTGGTCACAGTTTGCACTGCTCTGTGATAAGCTGTTTGATGTTTAAAAATATGGTAGTGGCTGGATTCAGATAATATTATCTTAATAGGCTGAGTTTTGAAAGGGCATTTTGCAGTGTACTTTGAGTCTAACGGTGTTTTCAATTTCTTGATTAACTGTGAACACACTCAGAGGAGATGGCTTACATCAGGATGCTTCAATCATTTCCTTGTCCATCAGTGCCTTTGCATTCCATAATCCAATATTTTTATCACACTCTAAGTCCAAATCACTACACATAGGGAATGTAATTTTTATCTTCTTCAGTCCAATAATTTGATTGAGAGTTACATAATGAATGAAGGGGAAATTGGTGAAGGTTTTTGACCATCAGCAGAAACACAAAATGTGCAGGGTGTTCCAGGAGGAATGGTCAATATTCATGTATATGACAGGAATGATCATTCAAAGCAAAAAAAGTCCAGTAAACATGGGCTCTACAGTGCATACCATAAGAGACATAAGCACTTGTTCTTCTTCCTTACTGCGAAATACATCCCTTCTACAGAACAAGTGCTCATAGCTCTTAAAGTACGCATTTTAGAGACCATGTTTACTGGACAAGTTTTTCTTGTTTTAGTCCATACTACCTCCTCCCAAAATATGGAAAGCAAAGAGCTTGCAGCAGAAGAAATTTGTTTCATAGTATTGAAAATGGAAAAGCACTCATAGCTCTTAAGAAACTGGTATGCACGTTAGAGCCCATGTTTACTAGAGTTTTTTGGTTCAGATGACCAGTCCTTCTCATATTCTGTGTATGGAGCTCTTCAATGACCTCATCCAAGGCATGGTGAGGTGAAGAAGAAATGATGTCACATCATTCATGGCCTTATTCACATTGCATTCACTATATATAAAGGACTCGACTATTGCAATAACATGAATATTGAATGAATACATCAAAAGTTACTGCTTAAAATAAATATCATTGGTTGCAATATTTGCTGGGGATACACTTTTTGCAAAGTCTATGCAGACAGCCACATTCTTTTTATTCTTCATTGCCTCCAATTTACTTGTGACGGGAAGTTTGCATTATAATTCTGTTTGTTCTGCCCTCTGGCAGCCAGATGAGTCACCAGTGGTGACTTACCCGTTTCTTTCACTTGAAAATCTAATTTACCTGGTTTTTCACCCCCCCCTTTTTTTTTTTTTTTTTTTTTTTTTTTTTTTTTTTTTTTTTTTTTTTTTTTTTTTTTTGCCTCTCAACAGATGCATATGATCAGTCTGAATGAGCTCTAGTAATAATTCAATTTTAACAAAAGTAACTTACCTGATTTCTTCCCCTGATCTTCAATTAGATAAATTCTTTCACAAGAAACATGGATTATGTCTGAATTATGAGGGTACGCATGTTTCGCATGAAAAATGAAGCTAAATGATTATAAAAAAGAAATTGGACTGAACAGCCTAATCTATGAAAATAGCTGTTTTGCAAGTGAAGTAGATGTCCCTTTGTAGTGTTAAGCAGCCTTCACTACATAAAGACAAAACTTTCCCTGACAGTACCAGAGAAGACAAAAAAATGTAAAATAATGTTCCAGAGTGACCAGTATATCACCAATAAAATAAAAAAAGGTGATGAATTTCTAGGAGAAAGTTCAAAATGGTTCAAATGCCTCTGAGCACTATGGGACTCAACTGCTGTTGTCATCAGTCCTCTAGAACTTAGAACTACTTAAACCTAACTAACCTAAGGACATCACACACACCCATGCCCAAGGCAGGATTCGAACCTGCGACCGTAGGAGCAGTGCGGCTCCGGACTGGAGTGCCTAGAACCGCACGGCCACCGCAGCCGGCTAGGAGAAAGTAAATCACATGCGAGAGTGAAGATATTTGCAGCCTTAAATTAAACAATTGCAAAATTCTGAGTGTACATTATAGAAAGATACACAAACATAGTGGTTGGTGTAGGCATTTATATTAGAAATAACATTCAGTGCGGAAACACTGATTGGACTGATGAACTTTGAATCAGCAGGAGTAAAAATAAAGCTAGGCATATGCAGCTTAAGAATAGTTGGTGTATAGATTACCAAACAGTGATGTGAGTGAATTCTTATGTCATTTAGAAGAATTGCTGGATGAACTCTTGACGAACAAATCAATAGATTATAATAACAGGACATGTGAATGAAGGCTCTTTATGATATAATGTACATCATCTTACATATTCTGACATGATACAGTGCTTTAACCAAATTCACAACAATTCATCACCAACCAGAATAACACTGACTCACGACCAACCAAAATAAAACTGACTCACAAACTTGTGCTGTCCATGCTGTTACAAATTTAAATTCAGAGGAGTCAGTGGCAAGAATGATTGAAAACTATTGCTTGGACCACAGGGCTCTATCCATATACATTAATACAGATCACAAAATCACTTCATTTAACAACTTACTTACAAAGGACAAAATGGGCCGTACTAAGCTTAACAATAACCTTGTACACAAAGACAGGCAGCAGATCAACAAATCAGATAAAATTAATGAAAACTAAGACAATTTCTATGAAATATTTAATGACTGTTCTAATCTGGAATGTGCAACAGCAAAAACACTAAGGAAGTCAGATAATACATAGAATCTCAAAATTAATTATTGTGGTACCTCCTGCTTGTGTCTGTATATGTGCGGATGGATATGTGTATGTGTGCAAGTGTATACCTGTCCCTTTTTCCCTCCCCACATCCTTTTGTCTTTCCCTGTCCTTCCCTCTTTCCTGATGAAGCAACCGTGGGTTGCAAAAGCTTGAAATTTGTGCGTGTGTTTGTTTGTAGTGTCTCTATCAACGTACCAATGCTTTCGTTTGGTAAGTTACAGAATCTTTGTTTTTAGATATATTTTTCCCACGTGGAATGTTTCCCGCTATTATATATATATTTTTGTCTATCAACATGCCAATGCTTTTGTTTATATACATCATCTTTGTTTTTATATATATATATATATAAAAAAATAGAGGGAAACATTCCACATGAGAAAAATATATCTAAAAACAAAGATGATGTGACTTACCGAACGAAAGCGCTGGCAGGTCGATAGACACACAAACAAACACAAACATACACACAAAAGTCTAGCTTTCGCAACAAATGGTTGCTTTGTCAGGAAAGAGGGAAGGAGAGGGAAAGACGAAAGGAAGTGGGTTTTAAGGGAGAGGGTAAGGAGTCATTCCAGTCCCGGGAGCAGAAAGACTTACCTTAGGGGGAAAAAAGGACAGGTATACACTCGCGCACACACACAAAACTAACTTCCTTTCGTCTTTCCCTCTCCTTCCCTCTTTCCTGACGAAGCGACCGTTTGTTGCGAAAGCTAGAATTTTGTGTGTATGTTTGTGTTTGTTTGTGTGCCTATCGACCTGCCAGCGCTTTCGTTCGGTAAGTCACATCATCTTTGTTTTTATATATATATATATATATATATATATATATATATATATATATATATATATAGAGGGAAACATTCCACACGGGAAAAATATATTTAAAAACAAAGATGATGTGACTTACCGTACGAAAGCACTGGCAGGTCGATAGAAACACAAACAAACACATACATACACACAAAATTATATATATATATATATATATATATATATATATATATATATATATATATATATATATATATATACACACACGAAAGCATTGGCATGTTGATAGACACACAAACAAACACAAACACACACACACACACACAAAATTCAAGCTTTCGCAACCAACAGTTGCTTCATCAGGAAAGAAGGAAGGAGAGGGAAAGACGAAAGGATGTGGGTTTTAAGGGAGAGGGTAAGGAGTCATTCCAATCCCGGGAGCAGAAAGACTTACCTTAGGGAGAAAAAAGGACAGGTATACATTCGCACACACACACATATCCATCCACACATATACCATGCTGTAGGCCTTTTTTTTTACCTATTGTGAACAAATACTGATAAATTAAAAGAGGGGAGCAACAAATACTCAAACAATTTAATAAATTTTACAATGTCTTGTATTCCTTGTAGATGGATTTACATGATTATTGCTTTAAGATTAGGATTATTTACTGCTTATTTTCACATAAGCACTGAATGTACACAGTATACAGGGTGAATCACCTAAAACTTGCACCACAAATATTGACGAAATGTAAAGCGCTATTGACGTGCAGATTTTGCAGAATGGATTCGTAGGTTGGAAAGAAGATTCTTTTCTTCTCATCCTCTCTGATACATCACCCCTGATTTGTGGTTCTGGATGACTTTCCCACACTCTGAGAAGGGGAGAAGAGTCTTTCCTTCTCACTCCATCTGGTAAGCCTCTTTTGGCCTAAGGTTCTGTGTGGCTTTTCCAAACTCACCTCATTTGCTAAACCTCATCAGCCTTCTTTCTTCATCCCTCTTCCTTCCTCTTTTTCCTTCTCATCCCATCTGGTAAGTCTCCACTGACCTAGAGTGTTGAGTGACTTTTCTAAATTCTCCCACTTCCTAAACGTCACCTGTCCTTTTCCTTAATCCTTCCTCCTCGCCCTTCAACCCTTCTGGTAGAAGAAAAAGTCACTGGCTCCAAAAGTTCACAGATTTCCTTAACCTTCATATATGCATGTTCTCCTGCCAAACTGATTATTTTTGTTGATGTAACAAATATATAGTGGTTGCTATTTCATACTCTTGGAACACAACTTATGTATATAAAATGGTAGAAACATGAGAGATAAAAGAAATTCTTATGGGATTCTTTTCCAAGGAATCTATGAAGTTAAATACAATTCCACCACATATAATAAAGTTATACAGATCACTGACTGGGCAAGGAGAAATATTAATGGCCAAAATCAAGAGAGACAGTGTATGTAAGGGAAGATAAAATCAATTCTAATAATCTCAAAAGCAGAACCACAAGTATTTTTCAAATAACAGCACTATTTATTGTGCACATGCAGTAAAAAAAGTATCACTTTCGTTTATACTCTTCTCAAGTCTAATGCAAGTTTGTTAGCACTTAGCAGATGCCTGTGTTTCCTAAGAAAAGAATTAATTTGAATCCTCACAGTATTTTCACATTTTTACTACACATTTATGATTTTCATTTAACTCACTCTCATATGAACAGCCAACAAATGAGTGTATATTTACAGCAAAAATTGTAGTCAACAAACAAGAAACCATGAAAATATCTTTTATCATGAGATGAAAAGGTTGAGTTATAAAACTGAAAACAAAAATACATTACAATATCTAATATCTAAAAGGAATACCCTTTCTAATGATATTAACAGTACTGAATCTAAAACATTTCACACTAATGTAGTAAATATGACCTTAATTTTACACTACAAAGAAAACAGTGATCTTCAAAAACTTATGTTGAATTTTCTGGTTCATCTGCTATACAGATATAAGATATATGAAGGGGGGCAGGGAAAAAAAAAGGAAACTCAGAATAACAGTGTTGTTTGCGGATGGAGCTTGAGTAGTAGGCATTTCTGCTACTAGGCTTGTATAGTGAAATTCATTGCCAGTTTAGTGCCACCTGTGTTATCAACGTGGCTTGTTATGTTCTTGTGCAACTGTCAAATTTTGTTTTCTACTCAGTAAATATGCTTTTGAAACTGTTTTAATGTTGAAAACGCTTACCAAGATGACGCTATGGGAAAAACTCAATTTAATAATGGCTAGATGTCGACTGATGACAAACCTCGCTCTGGGCACCCATCAACTGCCCGAATCGATGAAAATATTGAAAAAATTCAAGAGTTTGTGCTCACAGATCATTTTAACACGTTTTAATAAGATTGCACAACAGTGTTCATCAAAAAAGACCCAATTTGTGGCAGACAGGAGACTGGTTCTTCCACCACAACAATGCACCTGCACACACAGCCATCTCTGTTAGTTTTTGGCTAACTATGGCACGGTTCCATTGCCCCATGTACCTTACTCGCCTGACCTGGCTTCATGCAAGCTTTTTTTATTTCTATGCTTGAAAAGGGGCATGAAAGGACACCGATTTGACAACACAGAAGAAGTCAAGGGGAATAAAACAAGGGAGGAGCTGTCAGCCATTTCTAAAGTTGACTAAAAAAATGTTTGAAACAATGGAAGCAACGGTGGGGCAAATGTATTAGTTTTTGAAGGGGATAAGGTTGTTTTGTAAACAATTTAAAAGTATATAGCAATATTATGAGAAGGAAAGTTGCTACTCACCATATAGCGGAGATGCTGAATCGCTGATAGGCACAACAAAAAGATTTTCACACTTACAGCTTTTGGCCAATGGCCTTTTTCAACAATACACACACACACACACACACACACACACACACACACACACACACACACACATGCAAACCCAACTCACACACACTTTTTGTTGCGCCTATCTGCAACTCAGCATCTCCACTATATGGTGAGTACCAACTTTCTTTCTCATAACATTGTTACATTCCCTCCTGGATTTTTCATTGTTTAAAAGTATATAGCCTTTAAAAAATAAATCCAGTTTCTTGGGTATACCCTCATACATGAGATGAGTTTCCCCTTCTGGTTTCCTAATTGTATGTGTAGTTCTCTCCGTAAAATTGTAACTCTATTTTTATTGCTCTCAGCTACTTTTCATCACTGTCTGACATCATTTCTTTCTCGAGTAACAAAGTATTGGTGCAGTTGACTGTTTAGACTGTTAAGTAATAACGCCACACAGCTTCTTTGGCTTTGGAATTATTGATGACTTTTTTAATGACTCAGTTGCTACAATTGCTCATTATTTGCATTGTCTGAACTTGATTCCTCATAGCAGCTAGAGCTCATCAAACTACTAATTGATGTGATAGTCTCATTTTTGGATTCAGTTTCTTTTACTTCAGTCATTGTTATTTTGTTCTATTTCCATTTGATTAATGGGATGAATGACTGTCTTGGTACCAGTGACTTTTTTTATACTATTTAGAAGTAAATTCCCTCATTTTCATGATTCTCTAGCAGTATGGTTGAAACAGGTCGTATACTTTTGTGTCTTTGCAGTAACTTACCAAGATACACTCAATACTTTTTGTCTGTTGGCTCCCAAGAAGTGAACATATTCTGGTATGTTGAGGGTCTGGCTTCTTTTCTGTCCAAGCTTCTTCTGGAGTCTTGTTTTTCAGTACCTTAGTTGGAGATCTATTAATTAGACATACTGCAGAGGAGACTAGTTCAGCCCAAGATTTATTTTGCATATTTGCCTCAAAGAGTAGGCATCTTAATTTTTTTCTACTATTGTACGATTATAGCAGTCAGCTACTCCCTTTTGTTGTGGCCTATAAGCTGCAGTAGTCTGACGTCAGATCCCTTCTTCTCTAATGAAAGTTTGTAAGATTTTTGTTCACACATTCTTTGCTATTATCTGTGCCAGACTGCATATCCTTTTTCCAGTTTCCCTTTTCAACTGGTTTTTTAAATTCATGAATCAGCCATGTTACTTGAATTTTTATTTCTGGGAGTATAGATGAATAATTTCTTAGGGTAGTGATTAATTTGAGTTAGGAAGTATTTGGTCCTCCAATAACCTATTTTGTGTCAGCCCACACAAATTTGAGTGTACTAGCTCACAAATTTCCATGCTTTGAAGTCTTCTTTCTTCGCCCTCCAAACAAATTGCTCATGGAGTATTAACTGTCCCCTCATATAAAATGGCACTAGCCAGGTCTTTGGACGGTGCAAGCATAGCCTCAAAATGCAATTACCTAGTCTTTTATGTCACAAGTTTTCACTATTTTACTACAGTGCTGATTCTGTTTCAAAATTATGGTCATACAGTTGTTCTCGTCGGTACCTTCCATTTACTAATGGTGCACTAGTAACAAGATTTCTAGATGTGTCATAAATATAACAGCCTTGCCTGTCAAATAAAACCAAATGGGTTTTTCCTACTGTTTTACTAACATATAGGATTTTTTTGATTTGCTGAGATACATAAAGAATGTACTTTAATTCTATCTTTTTGTACGCCTTGAGAATGTCTACAAATCAAGATCCTATTCCTTTTACAGTTTTGTTGTCATATTTGTTATTGCAACTTGTGAAACTATCAGTCTCAACATTCTTTTTGTCACATGGATAACTGGACATGTGCACTGATACTGCTGAATATACAGACAATTCTGTCCATGTATCTTTTACTTGCAGGTGCATTTGAAAAGAATGTGAGGCAGCTTGCTGTCTTGGTTGAAGTTTTTCATCAGTCTTGCTCTTGCTGTGGTAATTTTTTTTGCAAGTTTCCACTTGCTGATACTGGTTGCTCTTAGAGCACCTGTGACATCTTTTGAATGTAACAATATAATGCTTCCTCTTTCTGACTTACAGAGCAGTGTCAGCAATCAACGGTTTACTATAAGTGACTTTGTTTATTTTTTGCAGTAATTTATTTTTTATTCTGTCTCCCATGATTGGAAAGTTTGAATTTTCCAAGCTCCAAATCATAGGTTTACATTCACCTTGTACCAACTTCAGCATTTAAATTACAAGTTTAAAGTGACAGTCCTTTCTTGTGTACGTATTTCACCTCTTCATAAAATACTTCTAATTCACTGTCAGAATGGCAAAGCAGGAACATATAGTTACATTATTTGTATTTGTAACTTGTATCCCTTTGATAGTTTTATGACAATTCACGCTATCCTACTTGACGTTCCTTCTATTCCCAATCTTGTCAATTATGTTCTTATTCCTTATGAACCACACACCATTTATTCTTCCATCTGGTTCTCGTGAGTGGTATAGAATGTTTCCTGAGTCTATTGTTGCATGCTGTTTCAATTTAAAATGTAATTAACTCAGAGCAACAACGGACCATCTGATTTTCTCCAATTCCTCCTTGATTTTACTTAGTTTATGTTCAGCTGCAAGTGACTGGCAGTTATATTTTCAAATGTATAGAGATCTGATATTTCCAACATCAGAAGTTTTTTGTTCAGGCACACTAACTGGCACCTCTACTGGAGCACAGAGGCCGCATATTTTGCTAGTTTTGATCCACCCCAGGCATTTCATTTTTATTAGTAAGCACCATAATAAAAATGGACATGAAGAAGTCAAAATCACAAGACTCTGAATGAGGTAAATTTTATTATTGCAAGCCACAACACCCAAACAACAATGAAAACTGCAAAAGAAATAGGGGGATCAATGAGAGGTACAAAATAGCCAGGGAAGTTAATGGCTCAAATCTGGATCTTACAGTCAGAGAGACAAGAGATGAAAATTAAAAAGTTGTTGATGAGATAGAATACTTAGAACTATGTAAATGTGTAAGGAAAAAAATAAAGGCAGATATGAAAAGACAGAATGAAAATGCCATAAACTGGCACTAGAGAATGAAGACAGCTGTTAAAAGCTTAAAAATCTTATGACTGCTAAAATCAATCAATGGAAAATCCAGGATGGAATGTAACAATGTCATGAGAAGGAAAGTTGCTGCTCACCATATAGCAGAGATGCTGAGTCACAGATAAGCACAACAAAAAGACTCTCACAATTTTTTTGTTGTGCCTATCAGCGACTCAGCATCTCCACTACATGGTGAGTAGCAACTTTTATCTCATAATATTACGGCTGTTAAAAGTAATATAGTAGCAACTGTCAGCAATAATAAATATAAAAAATAACTCATGAATCACTAAGAACACCTTATGAAAACGAAGATGATGAAGTCCCAGAAATCCTCAAAAAGGGGCGAGGCTATAAATAAAATGCAGAATGACAAAGCAGGGGGCCACAGTTTTCAGACAATTGCAATATTTAATCTTACTGGTGTTGAAACAGAAAAACATCTGGCTGAAACCTTTACTACTTGTGTACAAAAAGGCAGCATCCCTATCTCCTGGAAGAAAGCAAACATGATACACTAGGTGAGGATCCCAATGGTTGAATTCTGAGTAATCACTGGCCTGCCCAGCCTAATATCAACCACAGGTAAAAAAACACCTCTGCCAGCAGGTCTGCCCATACCACATGTTGTGTGCGCCATCTGTGACAGGTTTCCACACTGTCCCATAGCTTTACCCACACCAGCTCATCCGCCTCCGTCATCATATCTGCTGGCAGGCATAGTAAACATTCAATCACTAGGGTATATATATGAAGAAAACCACAGTCTTAAAGTAGCAGAAGACAGAGTAGTATGAAAGCAGTGGCTGAATTTATATTGTTAGCTTAAGATTACAGAGGCTACACCTTGTAAAGGTTGAATTAGATGAAAAATAAATATCCATCTGTTAGTCCTGCAAACAGAATAAACTCAGTTAATTTATCTCTAACTTCAACACTCAAGCCATTTAAGTTTTATGACAGAGATATTATTTTTAACACATATTCGTCTATTGAAGAACAATTTTTGAGGCTGATTGTCAGCAATGTATTTAGTAGCCCTATTTGGCTCTTGCTGTTCACACGTTAGTTACATCCATTATTTTGCCATCAATGCAATCCCAGAGTTGTTCATGTTCTAAATACCTTCACAGTAGTGAACTGCTACATACTGTAGTTTTCTCTTCCCATCAGTTTTTCAACAGATGTAGTAAACTGGTATTTAGAGAAACCACTGTATTAGTAATTATGTCATTCCAAATTACCATGTGCTGTTACTAATTTTCATTAGATGTTAGCAGAGTGATTTACAGGCAGTGCCTGATTGCATCATTTAACAAACAAAATAGTACACTAACTCTCATACAATATATAATATATTACATGCAGTAAAATCTTATAGCACCAACAGTTACACTGTAGCAATGCAAAAGATCCTTTAACAAGTGAGGCATAGATTCTAAATTGTCACAGCATTCACTTGACATATGGATGCTATCACTTCCTTTTTCGATCCCAAGCTGTGCTTCTGGTGTTTACACTTCAAGTCTTCAGTGTCACTGCTACTGGAGTATCCAAAATTTTCACTTCTGTACCATTTGCTTTTGCTTTTTGGTAATGACCTCACATGACTTTTGTAGAGCGTCATTTTTTTCCTTAATCTGTTTTTCATTTCTCATACAACAGAGAAGAAATTTTGTGCTTCAATTGTCTAACACATACTGGAATGATAATTCATTGTACTAATGTGGCTGGTGATTTCTTTCATTACAAGAATATATTTTTAAGAGATGGTTGCTCTCTCTTATTTCATTGACATTGCCTAACAGCCTTCATATCAAATACTTCTTGCAAAGCTTTTTTCTGAGCACTCCACAATTTAAGACCCTTATAGCAATGAAACAAGCACTTAGAATTGGTTCTAATGAATTATAAACTCTGTTTCCTTGACATCCAAGACCTACTTGTCAAGTGGATGACTGTCACTGTCACTGAATAACTTAAAAGTACCATCAACATCACAAAATGACAGAGCACACTGACACTGATCATGAGGACATTATGAGAATTGTGCTTTTCTTTATTGTCTCTGAATTGGAATTTATTTTTGGCTTCTTCTCCAGTAAACTCAATCTTTTATCATTCTCCTTTTGCATAGCATTTTCTTAATCATCTTTGTTGTCATCATCATCCTCATCACCACCATCATCAACACCGTCATTATAATCCTCTTCCCATTCTACATCATTGTTAATAAATAATAACTTTTAGTCATTTCCTTTCCAATCTCACCATCTATACACAAATAATATGCACATTGCTCCCAATTCTGCTTCTGTAAATGATATCATAATTTTATATATAAAAACAAAGATGAGGTGACTTACCGAACGAAAGCGCTGGCAGGTCGATAGACACACAAACAAACACAAACATACACACAAAATTCAAGCTTTCGCAACAAACTGTTGCCTCATCAGGAAAGAGGGAAGGGGAGGGGAAGACGAAAGGAAGTGGGTTTTAAGGGAGAGGGTAAGGAGTCATTCCAATCCCGGGAGCGGAAAGACTTACCTTAGGGGGAAAAAAGGACAGGTATACACTCGCACACACGCACATATCCATCCACACATACAGACACAAGCAGACATATATTTTGCGACAATAAATAAAATTTTTCATTGCATCATTTTGCTAATGCTGTCATCAAAATGTAAATCCCAGTTATACATGAAAAACACAATACTGTGAATGTTCTGCATGCTCAGTTTATTTAGTTAACCAGTTTTCTGTTTAAAAGGCAATCATCAGATTTTAACTGATTACTGTCGTCAAAGAACTTACAATATTTGTAAACAACAATGGAAAACTTGTTACTCAAATAGACTAAGGAGCAAACACATAACACATATCACCACTGACAATGCAGTGGGGTATGCAAGGTAATTAATGCGTGTTCGTCCCTCACTCTACATGACTAACATATTTTCCAATGTTGTTTACAAATATTTTAACTTCTTTGACAACATAGTCAGTTCTGGTTTGATGATGGCTAAAAACTGTTTAACTAAATAAATTAATCTTGAAGAACATACATAATATTGTGTTTTTCATTTATAATTACTGCTTGTTATTCTACCAAGAAGTGGCAAGAGAATCAGTTAACAAGAATTGTCACTATAGATCCAATATCTACACCTTGCTACATGCTATGGGTAAAACAGTGCTCAGAAAAGTTTGTTGTATACAACGTCAATGGATGCCACTCAGAGACTCAATAATTTGCAAGAAAAACACTGCTGAATTCCACACAAACTATTTATTACTAGCACAATTACAAATTCTAGCAGTGAACAAAACAAAAGAAAAACACAATGCAGCTTGGATATTCTCCATGAATGTGGTTCCTCCACGAACATACAGAAACTATTCTACATTATTTTGCTTCTCTTGGGTGTCACTTGCCTTGTTCAAAGGAAAGCCATTCAATACTCTATTGGAAACTCTCAAATACATAAGTCAATATCTATACAGCAGAGACGAGGAAATAAATCCTATTAGTATATTTGTAGTTTCTTATAAAATCATTATTGACTTGTTGAGTAAGTGTGTTTTGATTGGGAGAGCATAATTGTTCTCCCTCCATAACAGAGGCCTCTGTACATCCGCCCCGACTGACATCTCGGCCCAAACTCTTTGCCTTTACAAATGTCTGCTTGTGTCTGTGTATGTGTGGATGGATATGTGTGTGTGTGCGAGTGTATACCTGTCCTTTTTTCCCCCTAAGGTAAGTCTTTCCGCTCCCGGGATTGGAATGACTCCTTACCCTCTCCCTAAAACCCATATCCTTTTGTCTTTCCTTCTCCTTCCCTCTTTCCTGACGAGGCAACCATTCCAAATTGCCTATGTGCATAAGTATAGAAGAACTAGGCTAATTTTACATCAAATATACCTAAGTAGGACGTGTGCATAATTAAGAGCATAAGCCAGGGAGGAAAGGTTTGTGATAATTGTTAAGGAAGGTCAGTCTCACAAATATACTGATGACTTGTAGGATAGTGGACTCTTAATAACCCAAGTAAACACATTTTGTATGAATAGTGAATAGAGGTAGAGTATATACCAAAAATATAAAAGTTGAAAAGCAGAGGAGGACTCTAAGGGACTAAATAAAGTACTAAAAAGTGAATGTGAATAGTGAAATAGATTTTGTATTTTTACCAGAGGATATTTAATTATAGTGTACGTAAAAATGTATACTTGGGTAATGAACCTAGACGCCTACTCATAAAGGATAAGGAGGCCATTTATTGGATATAAAGGGCAGATAGGTAGACCTAAGAAAGGCTGACCTATACTGTGCAGACAGGGGCACCAAGGCACCAAGAAGGGGATTGACCTGTACCATAGGAGAATAGGAATTTAAAGTGGTGTACCTACTGAAACAGAAGGGTCAACCCATGTGTAAGGAATATATGCTGATCTGAGGGGAAAAGGACAGTATTGTGACAGAAGTCACACATTTTGTAGGAATTATTCTGGTAAGTTTGAATTCTATATTCTTCTAGCATTATTATGTTATGAGTGTCAGTAGGAACACTTTTATTTTGCCCAGAGTTCCTCCGGACTACAGAATACTATAAGTAAGGCAGCCATTACATACTAAAGAGGCAGTACAGAGAATTAGAATAAAGGATGAGATATTCAAGGGTCCATGACACCTGGAATTTATGATTGGAGCTGAAGAGAGTCCTCACCGTTCATAAGTAAGGGTAATGCAAAATAAAATAATTAATAATAGAGGCTTATGTTCTAAAAACAAAGTAGAGTAAAGAATTAATGGAAAGACAAAAATCGGAAGCCTGCTCTTTGAAGTACAAAGATTTATGAAAAAAAATTTTATATATAAACTGATGTAGTAAATGATTACTTTTGAAATGTGGATTGTTACTAAATATGATATTAATGTACATAATGGCTATGTATAAAATAATGCATGTTCAATTTGAGGAGGGGGATATGTAGTGCTTCGAGAATTTACACGTAAATTCTGGAACCACTCGACCTTCTGCCACCTTGAACACACAATATTTTAAAGATAATTGTGAGATAGAGACTATTTACTGTACAACACATGTCCGTGTGTGCAGGATGGACGTTGGTAACAGGAAAACAGGAGCTGCGTCAGATGAGCGACGTGGACAATTGTTTGCTGCTCACGCCATAGAACCTGTATGGAGGGTGCAAGGAGTAACTATGTGTTATTCCTTAGTGGTCAAATAATTGTAATTGTTATAGACAATTGAAACAGGATTTGTCTAGAGACTCTTACTTAATCTTGGTGTTAAACTCACTAGAAGCAAGACCTGTCTTTGAATTTCTGGTGTTATTAAACCCACCACATTGTTATTATATTTAATAGTATCTAATGGTTAACAACTCAGTTGACTTGCAAGAGTTTGTATGCTTATGTGAAACTTGTAGAAATCAAAATATACCTGAACTGAACTGAAAGTATGAGGGTACTGAGTTATTTCAAGACAGAGAGAGAGTTTTTTTAGTTCCTCTAACCAGCATTATTTCTTTGGAGAAGAAGTTCTGGAGACTGACGCAGCCGTGTATCCAGAGAAGAGGATCAGCTAAACATTTCAAGTAAGTCAACTGTAGTAAGAGAAGTGTGGAGTTCACAATCCATTTATGCACCGCTTCTCTTGTTGCCAAAACCATTAGAGGAGAAGAATTAAATGATCTGTCAAATGGAATGAACAGTTTAATGAGCATAGAATATGGACTGAGACTAAATCAAATAAACGCTAAAGTAATTATGAGGAGCAAAAATGAGACTAAATACCAAACTCTGCAACAAAAACTATGCTACCTTCAAAGGAAAATATCATATGTGGATGAAGCAAGAAGAATATAACACACAGACTACCAGAGGCAAAGAGCCATCAACTTGAGGAAAAAAATTCTGAGAATGTATGTCTGGAGCACAGCATTGTATGCAAGAGAATCGTGGACTATGGCAAAACCAGGAAGGAAGAGAGATGAAGGACATGAGAAGTGGTGCAACAGATGGCTGCTGAAAATTACGTGAACTTATAAGATAAGAAATGAGGAAGTCCTCTGCATAACTGGTGAGGAAAGGTACATGTGGACATGTGCTGAGACATCAAGGTGCTAGAGGAAGCCATAGAGGGCAATACTGTAGAGGAGGGCAGAGATTGGAATATATTCAACAAATAACTGAGGATCATAAATGTAGACAACATTGTCTGTGGAGCGCAGTGATCTGGTGCTCCACTTAAGTTAAAATCAGGTCAAGACAGCAGTAAAATTTGTTTATTATGACCAGTTTTGGCAAATGTTAAAGCCTGTTGATTTTAACCTAAATAACTGAGGGTGTTTGGTGTTAATGCTACTCGTAGATGTAGAGATTTGCACAAGAGAGAATGTTGTATTGGGACTGCATCAAACTAACAACAGGATTGGCCAGGGGTGGGTCAGGATTAAAAAATCAAAACAAGATTATTATTATTTTCAGGCATCGAGGCAGGATATCATTACTCTTGCTTCTGATATTTCAAGTGAAAACCTAGCCATAATCAAGGTAGATCATCTGCAACATGGTAATGCAGAAGAGGTCCACTTGCCCTGATATTACTTCCAACAAAAATATTATTTTCCCTTTTCTTGGGGAGGATGACGGTTCAATCCTGCATCCGGCCATCCTGATTTAGGTTTTCCGTGATTTCCCTAAATCACTCCAGGCAAAACCCGGGATGGTTCCTCTGAAAGGGCACGGCCGACTTCCTTCCCCATCCTTTCCTAATTCGATGAGACCGATGACCACGCTGTCTGGTCTCCTTCCCCAAACAACCAAACCCTTTTCTTGTCTATTCCAAATTAAAAATTATCTGAAAATTTACAATTATTTTCCAATTTGTAATTTTCTGCTTCTAAATGTTAAATATAGACTTCATGCATTTGATTGATTACCTTGATAAAATATTTTTATAGACACATTTTATTAAAGGAAGTAATCGATAGTCAAGACTTACAACACCACAAGTAGTTGCTCGAAATTTTAATCCCAATAAAAATTTTCTTTTACACAACTGATATGCCTTATTTTAAAGCACTTAAACTCATTTCATAATTATGTAGTTTAGGAAATATTGCCATCCAAAAATGTTGCTCTTATAAGGGGTGCAAGTATGTCCAATGTGTATGAAAGAACCCTTCAAAAATCCAGTATTATCAACCTGTAGCTGTGATTTTTCACTTTCTAGAAATGTAATATGATCTCTGAGATAATATGTTAGTTAATGAAATACAGCCAGTACAAAATTTTATTTCTGGAATAATCTTGGCAGGCTTTAACAGAATGCAAGAAAATTTCTGTGCCTAAAAATCTGCCCATAAAATTAAGAGCTCAGAATAAAATCTTATTGAAAATATTGATTTAAAAGTTAAATAAACTAATTTTAGTTCTGAAGGCGTATGAATATTAACTGTAATTTCAGATTTTCTATATCATTATAGGAAATGTAACTGAACTATATTTTATCAATTTGTAAATGGTTTGTAGGTAACTTCATTCCCATGTAGAGACAGCAACTGCAAAGCGGCAAAGCAGACCCTGCCACAGTCAGTTGCTATTATGATATGTAGTACGAGAGACCTGAAAAATACCACACATAGAACTAGGTTCACATTGAATCATTGTGACTCAATGTGAGTTACAAGCCTGCTATATTAAATAAACAATGTACTAATCTGAACTGGAAGCTGATCCAAACTACTTCAATGTGTTTATTAAAATAAATGCTAACTTATAGTACTTTCAACAGCTGATGTATTACATATACCAGTGAAAATTTCCTCACATCATTTCCCACGTACAGCACATGTGATCTACATAAACTGTATTCTGACTGATATGCCGAGTACTATGGTTTGATTTCTGGTAATTCCAGGGATTCTTTCCTTAGTGCAACAACTGTAATGAAATGCACTCTGTCTCATGATGCCAAATGAAGAGCTACTTTAGTGAGAAGTAGTGGCTCCTAAGCTTGGAAAGTTGACAGTGCTCAGCCCACAGCCCTTCACCTGCATGTAAATTATGCAACTGGAAGATGATGACCTGGTGACCAGTCGTTACTGAATGGCCTGGCAGGGCTAGCAGACTCAACTTTAGCTTTAGAATTTCCTGCATAACCAATCTGGGCTTCAAATGATACTTACAGGTCAGTAACATTACACAGTGACTAACTCCTGAGTGTGAATTTGTGCCTATTCTTTGAGACGCTTAGAATCTGTGGCACACACTATGAAACTCAAGTAGTATGCATGACAGATGACGCAATCAACACATCTCCATAACCATAGATTAAAACTGGTGGCAGACATTGTATTGACATGCAATTAAACCATTAACAAAAATAATAAAATTTATGTTCTGAGGCACTTTGTGAAGTGTAGCTATTAAGCATAAGTGAGCTTCTAATGTGCAGAAAGAACTCTTTCTTCCAAAAGGGATGCACCTGTGGTTCAGTGGTATTCAACATGGCAGCAACATGAGAGTTTTTTAAAAAATAAAAGACCAATAATCTTTAAGATATCCATGTAAGTATACACACTGTGGTCCATAGGAAATCATACATTTCCAATTGATCACCATGCTAGGATGCTTATGAGCTTGTGTCATCTGTCATATCTAATCGGACCCATATTGCATGCCATTCAGTTCAGTATGGAACTTTAATTTTATCAATAATGGATATGAGGTCTTAGTTGTAAAAATCAACATTAAAATGACAGCTCAGACACTAGAATTTATGTGTGTCAAAGGTCAAGCCTTGACCTTCAGAATTATTGTTCTAGAAACCTTTAAGAGTGATGTTTTATATTGACAATATTATGAAAAGGACAGCTTGCTCCTCACTATAAAGAAGGCATGTTGACTTGTATTCCATTATTTGATGTTATATATTTGTCACTTTCAGAGGTTTCTTGTAGAGTAATTCTGAAGATGAAGGCTTAACCTTTGAAAAGTCTAAATCCTAGTGCTTTTCACACTGTAAATAAGTGACTGAGCTGCCATTTTAACATTCGGTGTGGAATGTGGGCTATTGCAGGTATGTAATGAGGCAGTGGAGGAGTTCTGTATTGTGCAGAGCATTGTTGCTGTCCAATGTGCAATATATCATGATAGAAGGGCAATATCCAGGTGATAGGTTCAGTAACTAACATGAAGCATAAGGGACTGAAATCACAGTTTGAGCACTCGAAAATGTCTTATGACTTTGCAGAGCTCTGCAACAAAGCCTACAGTGACCTATGAGCTGCCATGCCAGAATATTACATTACAAATCCTTTGCATGTCTTTGCAGAATTGTGAAACGTGATTTACAGTTTCATCCTCATAAGCTGCAAGTGGTTCAACTGTTATGGCTGGGAGATAAAGTCAGTAGGTCTAATGAGGCAAACTTTCATGTGAATGAGTTTGTCACTAAAGAAAAGTTTTGGTATCACTGAAACACAAACCCACAGTTCATTCATCAAAATACATACGGTAGCACAAGGATTATTGTTCGGTAAGCTATTAGACAGGCTGCTGGAATAGTTGATCCATATTTTTCTCAAGATCCATATTTTTCTGAAGATGACAAATGCCAGCCAATGAGTATCAATTCTTATTGGTATGTGACCATGATTAACAATTTCTTCATACCAGAGCAGCAGGAACATTGCAGTCTAAATGCAATATGGTTTCAGCAAGATGAGGCTACAGCCCAAACTGCTCATAATAAAATCACAATACTGTGGCACCCCTTTCCACATTGAGTACTTTTACAATTTGGTGATATTCCATGGTCAATGAGGTCACTTAATCTTTAAATCCATGATATTTCTTGTTGAGTCATCTCAAGAACAATTTTTTTTTCACAGTTGACTCCACAATACAAAGTTGAAAGTGCTAATCTGAAAACAGATAGAGGCTATTCCTCAAGAAATGATTGAGAACATAATGAGAAACTTCCACAAATATTTTTCTGTGATATACTTTTTAAAACAGGACTTTCATTTCGCTTTTCAGTAATGCTAAAACATGTAGAATAGTTATCTACAGGGTGTTACAAATAGGTACGGCCAAACTTTCAGGAAACATTCCTCACACACAAAGAAAGAAAATATGTTATGTGGACATGTATCCAGAAACGCTTACTTTCCATGTTAGAGCTCATTTTATTACTTCTCTTCAAATCACATTAATCATGGAATGGAAACACAGCAACAGAACGTACCAGCGTGACTTCAAACACTTTGTTACAGGAAATGTTCAAAATGTCCTCCGTTAGCGAGGATACATGCATCCACCCTCCATCGCTTGGAATCCCTGATGCGCTGATGCAGCCCTGGAGAATGGCATATTGTATCACAGCCGTCCACAATACGAGCATGAAGAATATCTACATTTGGTACTGGGGTTGCATAGACAAGAGCTTTCAAATGCCCCCATAAATGAAAGTCAAGAGGGTTGAGGTCAGGAGAGCGTGGAGGCCATGGAATTGGTCCACCTCTACCAATCCATCGGTCAACGAATCTGTTGTTGAGAAGTGTACAAACACTTCGACTGAAATCTGCAGGCGCTCCATCGTGCATGAACCACATGTTGTGTCGTACTTGTAAAGGCACATGTTCTAGTAGCACAGGTAGAGTATCCCTCATGAAATCATGATAACGTGCTCCATTGAGCATAGGTGGAAGAACATGGGGCCAAATCGAGACATCACCAACAATGCCTGCCCAAACAGTCACAGAAAATCTGTGTTGATGAAGTGATTGCACAATTGCGTGCGGATTCTCGTCAGCCCACACATGTTGATTGTGAAAATTTACAATTTGATCATCAGAATTGAGGAAGTACAGTACATACTGACGAAACTAAAATGAGCTCTAACATGGAAATTAAGCGTTTCCAGACACATGTCCACATAACATCTTTTCTTTATTTGTGTGTGAGGAATTTTTCCTGAAAGTTTGGCCGTACCTTTTTGTAACACCCTGTATAAATTAAAAAAAAAGGTAACCCAGTGGAACAAGCCTGTTACTAAACTATTAACCTGACTGTAGGTAGAATGCAGCTGTTCTGCAACACGGCACTTGGAGGGAGAGGCTGTTGGGCCTGGGACCCCAGCCACCTTTTAGCCTTGGGAAAGACACCTGGTGCTCATTTAACTGCTGGCTAAGTGGGCCTGAGGCCATCCTGGGGAAGTGGAACAAGTAAAAACTTCTGCTCCTGTACAGGACTGAACCCAGAACTTAAAGGACTACAGTCTACTGATCTACCAGTTAGACCACCACAGCTGGTGTAAATAATTATTTATATTTTTTTCTTTTTGCTATCAGTCACATTTAATTATTTTATGTTTACTTTAACACACTGAAACATGTTTTAAGCACATTTTGCTCAAGTGTTTATTCTTACAGGTGTTACATACAGATAAATTGTCCAAAAGTACAAATATATGTTACACCTTATTAACAAATGAATGAAAATGTACTACTTCCTGTGGTGGGTCACTGTGTACTTCTTACTTACAAACAACATCACAGAGTCTTGTCTGGAAACAATATTTCTGCACAAAACCCACACATTATCTCAAGTGGATATGTGCATAAACATGTTCTTTTATTTACTTGAAGAATACAAAAAAATTACAATGAGATGGTAAAAATTGATGTTTTCAGCAAAAACAGGCACTGATCAAAGTACACAATTCTAGTTTCAAAAATTGTGATGAAAAAAATGTAAAAATCTCAGTAGACTAATTTTAAACCATAATCTGAGAATCAAACAAACATTCTCCTTCAGCTATCACTGCTAGCTGAATTGTGGAATTTTCGTCATTAAAATTTTCAAATTCACTTCTTGTTCTGTACTTATTCTTGAGTGATACTGTGAATCTTTATTAACAGCACACTTCAAAATGAAGCCATATGCAAATTATGATAGTAGGAAAGTGGTAGCAGAGGACAAAAAATTTGTATTTTACAAGATAAAACAGAGAACGAGAGGTGAGGATGAAAAGAAGAGGAAGAGGATAAGTTAAAGAAGAAGAAGAAAACGACAAAGAGAAGGCAGCTGGGCGACAAAGGGGAGGGGGAGGGAGACAGACAGACAGAGGGAGGGTGAGGAAGAGCAGCAGAAGGAGAAACAGAGATATGTGGTTTGAAAAGGATACTTAGTCCCTCTCTTCTTTACATCTACGTAGTAGAGTGCATTCCCTAACATTTAAAATTTCCAAATATTGTATTACAGCTGGTATCCCATTTTGATTTTCCTCATACATTGTCCTGTTATGCCTTCCTTAATGTACACCAAAGAATCAACAAAATCTGCCCTTTATCAGCTGTCTTTATGACATGTGTAATTTAACCTAACCTACTGACTTGAAGTCTGTTGGTGTGCTCGTTAAATATATAAAGACCCAGTCAGACTCAATTGCGATTTCTCATCTAGAAATTAGAATATCATCCTCATTAATAAATATATTTGCCATGTCACCTTACTGCTCTCAAAAAATATAAACTTTTGCAAATACTCTCAAGGATGGATAAATAGCCTATGGGAATTAAAGTAAATTCTTTTTTCTTTTTCCAAACACCATGAATGGTTTCAACCACTATGATCATTTTCAAGTGGTTATGATTCTAGCATCTGGAAGTAAAGTAAATTCCATTTATAGAGAAGAGATACAACCAATATTTTCAAAAACTAACAGTAGGTGAATGTGTCTATGCCACTGCACTTGAAATTCAGATTCAAGAATAATGATAGACATATGGTCTGGGATTGAGGTACAAAGTGTAATAAGTTTTATGCACTGTGTTTAAAACTTCCCCAGCTGTAATTCATCACCAACCAATAAAAGTTTACAGAGAATTAAAAAAAAAAAATCTGCAAGTGCTAAAGTTGTGTGGGGGAGAAGAAAAGAAAGAAAAACAGAACAGAACAAATGTGTGGCGTGAGAAACATCAGTGTGGACGAGCATGTCTACCTCAGGTGACAACATAGGTTGCATTGTGTGGTTGGTTCCAGCTGATTGTCACATTCATCTAAGCCACATTGCACACAGAATCAACATCTCCCATGACAGTGTAGTGAATATCGTGTGCACCACATGGGACTTCCAGAAGATGTGTTCTCACTGGGTATCATGGCAACTCTCAGGTGATAATAAACCCAAGTGAATGAGGTTGTTTCTCCAACACTTAATGTGGTATAAGGTGGAGGGTGTTTCATTCCTGCACCATATCATCACAGGAGAGGAACTGTGGGTGCATATGTAACATCTGAGATGATGAAAGAATCAGTGTTATGGACACATTCTTCAGCCACCCCTCCCTACTCCTCCCAGGAACAAGATCAAAACAATGACATCCACAAAGAAAGAGATGTTGAAAGTCTTTTGGGATATGCAAGATTTGCTGTCGATTGATTTTATCATACGTGAATGAACTGCAAATGCTGCCATTTATTGTACTGCACTTGAATGTACCCAAAACACACTTTGGAGGAAATGACATAATTGCTTTCAAATGGTATCATATTGGTACAAGATCATGTGGACTGCTTACTGTCTCAGTTTTACATTTCGATCCAAAATATCCAATAGACTGTACTGGAACACTCTCCAAACAACCTGGTTCTCACACCAAGTGTTTTTCACCTCTCTGGATGTTAAAGGGGCACCTGACTAGCCACCACCTAAAAAATGATGCCACCATTCAGGAGGCTGCTGTTAAGTGTCTCTTAGACTTGAAATCAGACTTCTATTATGCCAATTTCAACACAATGATTGATCACTTGAACAAATACTTTGACAGTCTTGATGACTATGTGGAAAATTAATATGTTCTAGAGCCTTATTGTCCAATTCACAGACAATGGTGCTCTGTACAGGTCAAGGCATGATGAGGGATTGCATTGTTGCCAGTTCCTAGCGACAGCTGCAGGATATACATACACACACTTTACACTTGAAGAAAATGTGTCTCTGTAAATTAGGTCTCTTGCTTGTTCATGGGTAATTTGTCACTGATCACCACCAAATGAAATAAAAATTCGATAAATAACTCACTACAATCATGTTTTTGGTTCCACTGTCTACAACATTCACAGCAGAGTGCTCAGAATACTCTCTGTCTGTTGGAGAAAGTGTGGTGTAGGTGTGCAGGACAACCCTAAACTTGCCCACCATCGTTTGTGACTAAGACTATAGTAACTTTGCTTATCTAATTTCTTGAATAAACATTTTCTCACAGAGGACTTATTACCTTACTTTTAGACCCAACTTCTTACGTCAATACAAAATTCTTGAATGGAATGGACTCCTTCAGCCATGCTCCAAAATGAGGCTTAGTCAATAATATGGAGTAGTTGTACAGCAACACAATCTGGTTACTGTGATTCACTGTTCAATTACGCAACACATACTATCATTACTGGTGTATATTATACTGTAACTGTTTACTTTTAGAGCAGTAATTTGTAGTAAATTTAAGATACAAGAATTTTCACGAAATTGATTTGTTATTGACTGGGCTAAAGGCACATGGTCGCATTGTCATCAACACCTCTACATTAAAAATTAAAGGTCAGTGGTGAATAAGTTAACACAGCAAACAAACAAATAAACATTATAATTGTCATGATGGTGATGATGATATGCTGGCCATCATTGTCATTGTCATCAACAACAGCTTGAATCCACTGCCTGTAAAGGCTTCTCCACAGTTTTCCACACATGACATATTTCCGCACAATGTGAAACAGCAACTTGTCCTGCTGTACCTCCAGCACTGCTATATAATCCACACCGTATGAGTAATGAAACTTGGTCAAAATTAAATACAGATGCTTGGGTGCATTACATCTGGAATGCTCTTCTATTTGACCTTTTCTGTGTTTCGAAATTTCCAGTTATGGTCGATGCAGCCAGAGAAATTACCTGACTACCATATGTTATGCCTATTACACTGGTTTCTCAATGTGCACATCCTTCAGTACATCACAGATGAAATAACTATCATCTCATCAAAATAACAACACATTGTCTCTCATGTCAAATATAGTAGCTGTACTCATCCATTACACAAAACATTCTAAAAACGTTTTTGGTCACTACAGTTCACCTCTGTAACAAGCTATGCATTCTACACACAATTCAACATAGTGTTACATTTAAGAAAGAGCTGGAGCATTTGCTTTTGTCACCCTAATACATTAAGGTAGGTAGTGTTCTGTGTTCTGGCCTTAGATGGTCCTATTGGGCCTGAATGACTGACATGCCATCCTCTGCCAATGGCATCACTGGATGTGGTATGGAGGGGCATGCGTTCAGCACAATGCTCTCCTGGTTGTTGACATATTTCTTGACCTTGGAACTGCTACTAATCAGTCAAGTAGCTCCTCAGTCAGTCTCACGAGGCTGAGTGCATCCCATTCAAATCCTCTCACCAAGGAAAAATCCATGTCAGTAGCAGAAATTTAACCTGGTTTTCTGCATGGCAGTCAGTTGCACTGACCACTCAGCTACAGAGGCATGTAACACTAATAATTTTTCTATAAAAAATTTACATTTATGACCATTTGACTCCATCAAAGAACGAAGCCGATGCTCACTAATTCTTCCCGTTACAATTCTTTTTCTTTCCGTTTTTCAGTCAGTGGTGTCATATTATTACATTTTTTCTTCTCTCTTGGTTATTTGTGTTCTTTGCCATTTTTCTCCTCCTAGCTCTCTTCCAGTTTGTTTTCTTATGTCCATTGCTGACACAACCCACGGTTTAAATCTAGCAGGCTGTAAATTACTCGACTTATTCTACCATTTTTAAAAAACAAATACAAACACTGTTTTTGTCTTTTACAACTATTTTAAGTTTTACTGTTTTTGTGATAACTCTTTTTTTAAGTGTTATATCCTGGTACTATATAACACCTCTTGTAACAAATGCCATAACAATTGTCATGATAAAATATGTAACAGAGAACCTTGTGGCCCTTACCCTGGAAGAATAAATAAATAATATCTCCTGGTAATATATTCAACATGAAATTTTCCATTGTTTGATGAGCCATGTATAGTTTTTGAAAGGCTTTCATATTAAACATCCATGTTTTGCTGACTTAAGTCAATTTGGTTATACGAACTGATTGTAAATGTTCATTTCACAAACATTAGACTCTTCTTTTTGTACACCCTATTTTGCTCACCAAAAGCACTACAGATCATTTCTACTCTTCTGTTCATTTCCTTTTCTGTCACTGTCTTTAACTGCCTTCAGTAATAAACTTATAAAATGGTTTTACTACTTCATTCTTAATTTGTGCAAGTTTCTATTTCATAAGTTGTTTACATATTATTTTACACTCACTACAATTGTTTTTCAGCCCTGGGTTCTATTTTCCCCTATTTGTTGTTCCATTTGCTACTGAACTTTTATCTCCAACAGAACCAAAGGGTACAACATCATCAACAAAATGAAAGTGGTTCAGGCACTTTCCATTAACAGGTCCAGTCAGCATGAAAATGCAGGCAGCTGGGCCCCAAGAGTTATGTATGGTGCACTGCTAGAGCTTAGAGACATATTTCTTATAGAACTCAGCCATTTAAGTCAAAGGTAAGATTTTCTAGGGATGGAAACCTTGTGGTCAATTACACTATGAATGATCTCATGTTGAAATAGGAGGGGAAGCATAAATCACAGGTTTTGGGTTTGATTTTTCAAACACATGAATCCTCAAATAGCTGACGTATAAAAAAGCACTGGTAGATTAAAACGGTGTGCCAGACCAAGACTTGAAATAAGGACCTTTGCCTTTCTCAGGCAAATGCTCTACCAACAGAGATACCCAAGCACAATTCACAATTCAACTCACAGCTTCACTTCCACCAGTATCTCATCTCTTAGCTTCCAAACTTCAAGCACTGCTGGTGTTCATGATTCAAATGAATAGAGCGACAAGCCTTGTGAGTATCCTTTGTAAGGCTTATATTAATTTCACAGTAGAATTAGTCCCTTTCTTAACATAGTTATAAAGCAGAAAAAAGTCCCCAGCATGTGGCAAACATATGGATTAAGCTGTTTATATGTAGAGGGATAGGACATAATTATAAAGCTACAGACTAACATCTGAAATATTTCTCTGTTGCAGAATCTAGAACATATGTTAAGCTGAAACACAGTTGTTAATAGAGAGGGAAAATGTTTTCCCTGAAGATTTAACAAGCATTGATCATGAAAAAACAGATGGCTAATTTATTTTTCATTATCTTATAATGGCTATAGCCTGTGTCACAATGACTTGCGAGCAGATGTGGCATACGGGTAGACAGTGATATTTCATAGCTTGGATGTGCAGCTGAATACCACTTTGGAGAGTTCTTCTTCTTTCCAGGCATCATGATAATATTTAGAAAACCCTTCTCCCCCTCCCAGGGGGTATTCCACTGCCCACGGCCAACCCTGGTTCATATTTATGCTCCACCCACTTTCACACTTTGCCACATGGGTCACATCCTTATGAAAGGCCCAGGTACAAGATTTTTTCCTGTAAACCCACATACTACATTCTATTCCAATCCTGTAACAGGCATATCCTACTATTGCTCTGCTAATTTTTGCACACCCTTCTATGTGAGCATGTCCATCAACAAGGATGAATGACCACTGCAAGTCTGTGGCCAACAGCAGAGTGAACCACCCAGTAGCAGAACATGCTGCCGTGCAGAGTAAGCTTGACTTAAATGGCTGCTTCATGAACTGTGCAATTTGCATCACCCCCACCATCAGCACCAATAATATCAGCTTGTCTGAATTATGTAGGTCATAATTACCACTTCTGTACATCCTCTGAATGCAGAATCCTCCTTGCCTCAATCTCCACAAGCCCCTGTCCCACACCCACTGCCACAGTTGTTCACCTGCTCCCAATCTCATTCATTCCATACTTCTATCCCCCTTCTTCGTCTCTTCTGCCTCTCCTCCTTCCCACTCCTGTCCAGTCACCAACATCATAGTGAGCCAGACATACCAAAGCTTGATGTGCAATGGTACCTCATTTCTTACATTCGTATCCTTTGTGACTGCTGCTGTAGTGTGGCTTGAACCTTTCACATTTCTGTACTTCCCACATAAGTAATTATAGGTGAGAACACTTGACCATGCTACAATACTGTAAAAGGGATACATTACAACTGGCCATGTAGAGCAGCTGTTGAGTTACAGACATGCACAACAGCAAGTCTGCTATACATTTAATCTTTCATCCAAAAGGCCTTCTTCTTCTGAAATAGAAAACACAAATAAATTCATGCAAGCACAATGCAAACACACACAGCTACTGTTTCCGGCCACTGAGGTGAGATTGTAAGTAATTGCGTCTGATGAGAGAAGTGATACTTGGGTGGAGGGAATAAGGAGGAGGCTGTGGCAGGGAAGGGAAGGAATAGCTGGGTAGGGGTTGGGGAGATTGTAGTGTGGCTTGTAAGAGTATGCAGGTACAGTGTGGGGACAGGGTAAGGCTGCTAGGTGCAGTCAAGATGTTTGAGCAAGTGGAGAGGTGTAACAGGAGCAAAAAAGGGGAGGCAAAATGGAAGAAAAGGGAAGAAGTAATGGAGGTGAAAAAGACTGTGGGTGATTTTGTGGAATAGAAGGCTATGTCGTACTGTAGTGGGAGGAGGGAAGGTGATAGGTGGGTGAAGGACAGGGACTAGCTAATGTTGAGGCCAGGTGGGCTACAGGAAAGTAGGATAAACTGCAGAGAGAGTTCCCACTTGCATAATCCAGAAAACCTGATGTTGGTAGGAAGGATCCTGATGGCAGAGGTTGTGAAGCAGTCACTGAATGAAGCACACTGTGTTGGGCAGCACGTTCGGCAACTGGATGGGCCAGCTGTCTCTTGGCCTCAGTTTGTTGGTGGCCATTTCTGCAGACAGACAGCTTGTTGATTGTCATGCTAACACAGAAAGCTGCACAGTGGTTGCAGCTTAGTTATTATATCGCATGACTGCTTTCAAAGGTTTCCCTGCTTTTGATGAGATAGGTGATGCTTGTGACCAGTGTAGGTAGTGAGGGGAGGATGTATGAGATGGGTCTTGCATCTAGGTCTATTACAGGGATATGAGCCATCAGGCAAGAGGTTGGCAGTAGGGGTGGAATTAGGATGGACAAGGATACTGTGTAAGTTTGGTGAATGGTGGAATACCACTGTGGGAGGGGTCAGAAGGATAATGGGTAGGATGCTCCTCATTTCGGGGCATGATGAGAGGCAGTTGAAACACTGGTGGAGAATGTGATTCAGTTGCTCCAGTCCTGGGTGGTACTGAACTATGAGGAGAGTACTCCTTTCTGGCCAGGCAGTGGGAATATGGGAGATGGCACGTGACTGGAGAGACAAGGCACAGGAGTTCTGTTTCTGTATAATGTTGGGAAGATAATTTTGGTAAGACTCAGTTCACTCCACCATCCAACCATGACCTACCCCCACTGTCCCCAAATCACCATGTGCTAACATTTCAGAAATTCTCAATCTCAAACCTTGCCTCACCATCATCCCCTAACCTTGAACCTGTAGACAGAACCATATCCACCACCTAAAAGATGGCCCTAACCTTATAATCCTATTTGCTGATAAATGCTCCATCACAGAGGTTTCAAACAGCAGGGATTACCTGGTGTAGGGGCTATACCAGCTGTCAGATTTGTCCACCTACAAACCCATCCACAGAGACCCTGTGACCACATTCCAGAAAGCCAACAGTTTCTCTACTCTATCCTCAAATCCTTAGGCCCATCCCAGAACCTCCCTCTTGAGTCTACGTCTCTGCTCACTCCTACCACTCCCTACACTCCTACCTTCTACATGCTTCCCAAAATCCATAAACATAACGATCCAAGATGCCCCATTGTGGCCAGTTAGTGTTCTGCTACTGAGAGGATCCCTGGTGGACCAACACCTTCAGGCTATTACCCATTATATACCCTCCTACAAAAAAGACACCAACCATTTCCTCCATCAACTCTCCACAGTTCCTGTTCCTTTACCACTTGGTGCCCTGCTCACCACTGTTGGTACCACTTCCCTCTATACTAGCATCTCAAATGCCAACAGCCTTGCTGCTATTGAACACTTCCCTTTCCAACACCTGACTGAGTCTAAAACTACAACCCCCTCCTTTTTCACCATGAACAACTGCATCCTCACCTACAATTACTTAACCTTTGAAGGATCATCCACAAACAAATCCATGGTACAGCAACAGGCACCTACATGGCACCATCCTATGCCAACATCAGGAACTTCCTAACCACCCAGGATCCCAAACCCCTCACCTAGTTCAGATTCATCAATGACAACTTTATCATAAGGACTGAATGTGAGGGCACCCATGCACATTCCTCCAGAACCTCAACATCTTTTCTTCCATTTGCTTCAGGTGGTTCTCCACAACCCAATAAGCCACCTTCCTCTTTCTCCTGTCACTAATATCTTCGCTACGACAGCTGCCACCTATTCTATATCAAGAAGTCCTTTCTATTCAGACTAGCCACCCATGGCCATCACATCTGTAGTGACAAGCAGTCCCTCTCCGCCTTCACAAGTGGAGATTACACTCCCAATCTTGTACAGAAACAGATCTCCCATGCCTTTTCTCCTTGGTCACCTCCCATGTACCCACTGTCTGGCCATAAAGGAGCACTCCCCTTGTTACTCAGTACTACTCAGGACTGGAGCAAGTGAATCATATTCTCTGCAAAGGTTTTGACTACCTCTCTCTGTGGCCTGAAATGAGGAGTACCCCACCCACTATCCTTCTGACCCCTCCCACAGTGGTGTTCCACCACTCACCAAACATATACATTATCCTTGGCCATCCCTACTCCACACCTGCTGCCAACCTTTTGCCTCATGGCAAGACCTGCTATCCCATACATCCTGCCTCCCCCCCCCCCCCCCCTCCTCCACACCAATTACTCTGTCTCAAACATCACCTGTCTCATCTAAAGCAGGGGTACCTGTGAAAGCAATTATGTGATCCAATAACTAAGCTGCAATCACTGTGCTGCTTTCTACATCAGCGTGACAACCACCAAGTGTCTGTCCACATGAATGGTCACCAATAAACTGTAGCCTAGAGACAGCTGGCCTATCCAGTTGCTGAACATACGGCCCAACACAGTGTGCTTCATTCAATGACTGCTTCAAAATCTGTGCCATCCTGGTCCTTCCTACCAACATAAGGTTTTCTGGATTATACAAGTGGGAACTCTCTCTGCAATTTATTCTACTTTCCCATAGGCCACGTGGCGTCAACATTAGCTAGTCCCTGTCCTTCACCCATCTATCACCTTCCCTCCTCCCACTCGACCACTACATAGCGTTCTATTCCACAAACTCACTCACAGTCTTTTTCACCTCCATTACTTCTCCCCTTTTCTTCCGTTACTTCTCCTCTTTTCTGTTCCCATTCCCCCCCATCAAATATCTCGGCTGCCCCTAGCAGTGCTACCCTGTCCCCACCATGTACATAAATTCTCCCACAAACATCACTACACACTCCCATTACAACTGCTATCCATTCCCATCCTTGCCAATGTCTTCTCCTCACTCCCAGCACATGTGGATTGCTTCTCCCATCAGGCACAGTTGCTCACAGTCTGGCCGCAGTGGCACGAGACAGTATTCATGTATGTGTGAGTTGTGCTTCAGTGAATGAGTGTGAGTTTTCTACTTTAGAAGAAGGCCTTTTGGCTGAAAGCTTAAATGTACAGCAGTCTTGCTGTTGTGTTTGTCTGCAAATCAACATTTCCTCTATATGGTGAGCAGTGACAGTTGTGTTGTATCCGAAGGACAGATCACCATCAACAGTGTCTCATGCCTTCACTTCATGAGACACTGCAGAGAAGTCTGGAATTTAATCCAAGACATTGGTGCAAAGACTGGCGATCAGGAACTTTACGCCACCAGCTGTTCACCCATTGCTGGCCAAATATTGGCAGTAAAAATTTCATCCAGCACCAGGATTTGAAGTGGTCTACTTCCAAGTTGAGTGCCACAGATAAGGCCCTTTTTAGTGACCTTGGCAACAGAAGTAAGGAGGGAAGATTAGGGTTTAACATCATGTTGACATCAAGGTCATTATGAACAATCAGTCACAGAGGGGGTTGCAGTCTATATTACTAAGCAACTATCATGGAACCCAGTAATAGTTGCAGGTTGAATAACTAACAGTTTCAAGGGGCAACAAAAATTTGCTTTTCAATAATTTGTGTAATAATTATTTAAAATTAAAATGCTGCCATAATCTCTCATTAAGAGGTATAATTTTACACAAAAGATTCAACACCATAACACAAGTATTATAGTTACAAACTGTGTGTTTCTCTTGCGGCACCATACCTGACAGCACACGAGTACCTGGACTACATTCATCCAGTATGTGACAATGAGAGCACTTAGTGACTTCCAACAAATTTACATATAATTTGAAATCTTTACAAAACTTTTTCTTCCTGACACCCTTCACAAAATTATGAGACAAAAAAGCTTTATAGCTTACTGCTTTTTTGCTGTTCATGCAGTACAACTTCAGCAGCAGGCATGACATTTTAATGTATTATTTCTAAACTATCGACTACTTGCAATACTGTTTGCAGACAGTAGTCACATATACTACTGAGCACATCTGCAATATTACATCATTGTATGACACATAGTTCAGGAGGTACGAGTTCATGTAGAATTAGATCTGTCTAAAACTTGATTTTGCTTAAAATAGATTCCAAATTACCCAGACTATATTCATTCAGTGTTTCATGATGAAAGCCCTTCAGCAACTTCCAACAAACTTTAAGCATAATTTTGATTTTTTTCTAAACTTTTTCTTACATATATGTTTTAATAAGAATTATTTAAACTATTATCTGATTTGCAAAGTTATTTGACATTTGAAGCTGTATTATACATGGAGTTCATTTGTTTAAAGAACGAAGGGTTTGCTGGTATACACTAAAGAGACAAAACAATATAACCACTGGCCACTGGAAGACTGAATGGCACTTGGTGGTAATGGAGATATGTGATAAAAATGGGTTTCAGCTAGTTACATGCTACTGTTATGAGCATTGATGTAAAGTGATAGAAAGACAGTAAACCTAGAGTAGGCCATAAGGTGTCGCAGGTCCGTGCCTCACCACAGAATAGGGAGATTAGAGTCTTGCTTTCTTGCTTGTTTTCTCTGTACAGCATCATAGGTGGTGATCTGTGGTAGATCTGATGACAGAATACAATGCTGATGCAGGCACAAGTCTCTCAGAGCACAGTGTTCAGCACACATTATTGAACAGGCTGTTCCACAGCAGATGATTACACCATATTCCCTTGTTGGCCCAATGACATCATCAGTTACGGGTGCAGTGGGCATGAGATCATCAACTTTGGACTATGGAAATGTCTCACCTGATCATGGGAATCATGCTTCTGGTTACAAGAGATCAATGACAGTGTCTGGATATGCCAGCATCCAACCAAATGGCTGCATGAAACATGCATCTTACAACAAATGCTGACTAGTGGGGACAGTGTTATGCTGTGGGAGACATTCACAAGAGCTTATATGCGACCTGTGGTGGTAACTGGAGGCCCCTTGATACATGTGTGAATATTATTACCTTATATCCTTTGCTTGACGTCTTCCTGTTGGCAATGGCATCTTCCAGCAGGATAACTGTCCATCTCACAAGGCCAGAATAGTGACACAGCAGTTTGAGTACCATGAACTCATGTTTATCTCTAGCCCACCAAAATCAAACGATCTAAACCTGGCAGAACACACCTGGGATGCTAACTGGTGCTTGCTCCATGTCCACAATCCACAGGCCAGTGATTTACTTACATTGCATGAGCTGCACACACATCTTGTGCCACAAACCTCAGGGAACCTACTAAGGACTTGTTGGATCCATACAATATAAAATTGCTGCTGTAATGCACTCCAAAGGTAGACTAAGACACTATTAAGCAGGCATGTAATTGCAAATGTACTTGTCGTTAATAAATGATGTTGCAATTATATTATTTACTTGCAAATGATATTACATTCTATCTGAAAATTTAGATTGGTTTATTGAAGATTTAAATTGTTTTAGAGGCAATACAATTTTCATTAAAGGGAACTTATCAGAACAAGCACATCAAAAGATCCAAGAAGATCTCTGGACAATTTTAATAGCAAATTATCACAGAGTAAAGGTGAATTATTGATTCCACAAATATGAAACATAAAAGAATCTTCTTTATTGTTGTGATTTACAATGATCATGCAACTAGGTAACCCACAACATCACTACTCAATGAAATTTATTAGAACAGCTTTTTTATCCATAACTTCACCCATACAGGCATATGTTGCTTATATTTCCTCCTTCCCCTACTCTCTACCCTATCCAACTCCTCTCCTCCCTCTCCCATCCCTTTCTCTATCCATCTCCTCCTTCCCCTCTCTCTGTCCATCTCCTTCTCCCTCATCTCTTTCTCTCCCACCTCTGTGTCAATCTCCTCCTTCATCCCCTCTTTGGCCATGCCCTATTCCCTCTCACCTCTTGTCTGTCTTAACTCCTCCCCCCCCCCCCCCCCTTTTCAGTCTACTTCCTATTACTCCATACAGCAGCAGCAATGGACACCCTTCCTGACAACTGGCAGGTGGATCAATTAGATGTGCATGGTAAACACCCTCAGGCCCCACAGGGTACTCCAGGCAGCCTCGCTTCCTCAAGAGTCTCTGAGAGTTGCCGCCATTCACAATTATATTGCAATGGCATTGCGGTGCAGCCTGTCTTCACCCATGCCAAGCTCGGCAGATTCACATTAATCACATCATATAATTATTGCCCACTGTAGTTTTTGTGTCCTCAGCGTTGTTCCCCTTCCACTCACTGGGTGAGCCAGTGGTCCTGCCCCGATTATTATTTGTTGCATATTTGCCATGAGTTAGTTGATGGGCAACCTGGTGTTTCCCCTGGATTCTGGGGCTGTCTCTGCTGCCCCACACATGTTGCCCTGAAATATTTTGCTGACGTTGATAGTGAATGGGCGACAAGTCGAATTTCAAGTAAACACTGGAGTATCAGTAAGCCTCATTATTTTAGATATGTACAGTCTCTTTGGGTGCCCAGAGTTTCACTGGCTGCCCCATAGGATTGTGTCTTATACTAAACAGTGCATTCTCTTATGGAGAAAGATTCTCTGTCCTCGAATGTTACAAGACTGTGGAATGCCAATTTACATTGTTAGTAATAAATTAACTGCTGGTGCAAAATGTCTTTGGGCTCAAAGCTTTTTCTGTTTTTGGCTTCCAAGTCAATGACAAAGTGCGTTTAGTGTCTCATTCCATTCTTCTTTACAATTTGGACTCCTTACTGCAGTCATACGGCTTGCTGTCTGAGAATATCTTGGGCTGGCAGAAAATTTGAAGGCATGTGTTTCTCTTAAGTTGTCAGAGGTACCTACATTTTATCGCCCTCGCTCCATTCCCTCTGCCATGCCATGTGTGACAAGGTAAAGGCAGAGCTGCATTGCTGGCAGGATCAGGGAGTCATTTCTCCTATTTTTTTGAATCAGGAGGCCAACCTTTCAGTGGTGATTCAGAATCCCAATTGTGTGTGCAACTTTGTAGCAATTTTAAATTGAAAGACAATGCACAATGCCAGAGACTCATATCCCTTTTTGTGCAGGTGAAATTGTTGGCGAATCTGTGAGTGGGTGGGTGGGTGGGGGTGGGAGGGGGCAGCTGCCATTTGATGCGATTTCTTGGACTTTCCTGGTCCTCAACACCACTTTTGAACTTCATCAGCTTAATCATTTTCATCTGGGGATCTTATCTGTGCCAGGAATATACCGATGTAGGAACATTTATGAAACCTTCAGTATGTTTTCCAAGGCTTCCTGGAGAATGGCCTTTACTGCAAGCTGGAAAAGTGCAGTTTTTTTCTCCTCAAATGTGCATTTTTTGGGTCATGTGTTTAGTAACCTGCATCAAAGCCTTTGTGAACCTGCCAGCACCAAAGAACCTGAAGGAGTTCCAGTCTGTTTCAGGTAAGATTTTGTGTTATGCACATCTGCCGTCCTCTTAACCGGTTTCACCCGAAGGGCATTAAGTTTTTATGGTATGCAGATTGTCAATGGACTTTTCAGTCTCTCAAGCAGGATTTGTGTTCATCCCCCTGTCTGGAAAACATTAACCCTGGCATGTGATGGCATTGGTACTGTCCTGTCCCATTGGAGCCCAGACAGCACCAAACAGCCCATCACTTACACACTGATGATGCTTTCTGCTGCACAGTGCAATTATTCACAGATGGAAAAGGAAGTTCTAGCTATAATTTCAGTGTTCAATAGTTTTACTTCTTCCTGTACAGGGCAAGGTTCCTCCAAGTTACCGATCATAAGCTGTTAGTTTCCTTATTTGGCCCTCTTTCCACGCAGCTAGATAGGATTGCACACCAACTCCAACTGTGGGTCCTCTTTCTCAGTGTGCCATTGTTGATGACATGGAGCTGCATTGACAGGAGGCACGTGGATTTGAGTTGGGTGTCACCCTGAAGCAAACCCTGTCAGGTTTTCCTTTGACGGCATACAAAGTTGCAACCACCATAGCTGCTGAGCTGCTTCTCCAGAAAATCATTTTTCTCTCCATTTCGGTTGCACAGAGCATGACTCTCCAGGTGTGGATCAGGCATGGCATACATTTTTCCTCCTAGTTGATCTGCTGAATGCTGTTGTGGGAGCCCTCACGCAGGAGCAATGCTGTCAAAAGTTTATCCTTTCTAGCATTGTGTCCTTGCACGCTCCAGATGCTGCATGTGTCACAATAGGGTATAACGCATAGGAAGCTATTGGCATAATGTCATGTCTACTGGCCAGCAAGCAATCATGATGTTGAACATCTGGCTTGCAGATCCTACACCCAGAATCAAGCTATACCGCCACACCATGTCTCTCCTTGGCCAGTCCCCTACCACCTTTGGAACAGGGTGCTCATTGATTTCTCTGGTCCATTTTTGGGCAGCACATTGTTGTTTATGGTTGATGTGTTGTCCAGTTTCCTGTACATAGCCAAACTATCCTCCATGTGATCGACTGCCACTGTTCAAGCATTCTCAGTTATTTTTGCCATTGAGGAATCCTCTACAATATTCACATCCAAAACTGGTAAACAATTTGAATCATGGAAGTCTGAAGACTTGTGTCCGCAAGGGCACCCACCATCTGAATACTGCCCTATTTCACCCAGCTTCTAACTTGGAGGTGGAGCACTTCATGTGTACATTCAAGACCCAGATGACGCATTGTCAAGTTTTCTGGCTACTTTCTAGGCGATACTGGTCAATGGGTGCATCCAGTGGAATGTTTGGATGGGCACCAGCTGTGGGTATCCTGGTTCTGTTACACTCTGAATCACATTCCATGGACCACAGTGGCCTGCTGCATTTTCCTTGTGGGGCTGCAGCCATTTGGGCCTGGTCCTTTCAGCAATGGCATGGTAGGCTACCAGTTGTCATAGTGGACCACAAAGATCGGCAGCTGAATATGATGGACATTGGAGGGGAACAGCTGACCCATCATAGAAATCAGATGCACCTGTGCCCTGGTGGGGCATCACCATTGTGGCCTTCTAGAAAGCTGCTGATGGACCTACCATTGTCACAGTCTCCATGTATTTCCATCCTTCTGGCAGAAACAACGTTACTTCCTTCAGTGGTTGGTCTCCTGTTGGTTTTGCCAGCTCCCTCTCCAGTTCTGTGCTGAGGTCACTGCCAAAGCCTGGCCATTTTCAGCTCTATGTGGCCTTTTCAGAGGTGGTGGTATTTAGTATCCCCATTAGTGGACATTGCAATTGAGGCAAATGAGCTGTCATGGGTAGAACAGCATAGTAGTTTAGACACCTGTGATAGAGTGTGCATGTCATATGGTACAGGCAGATCCACCAATGGAAGTGTTTATTTGCAGCCAACAGTAGGGGAGCCAAATGCTGTTGCTGTGTGCTTAGTTGTCAGCCATCTGCACCAGCTGCATGCTGAGTTTATTACCATGCATGCCACTACATGTTTGTATGCTCTGTTTCACACAGCGAGTTCATTTCCTCTCATGGAGTTCTATTCCACGGTTGTTACCGAGACACTGCTAGCCCATGAGGCACCCATGCCCTAACAGGAATTAAGACATAGTGCTGCAATGCCTCTACCACGAAGCCATTAGCCACCCTTCCCTCCAACCCCCCTCCCACTCCTCACCTCGTTCCTCAAGGTGCCCACTCCACATAATAAAACTCATCACCTCATTCATGTGTTGGTACACTATAGTCGACCAGGACAATGTAGTAATATGTGTTTTTATGTACGTGTGTACATTTATTCTGTAGTGGATGGCAATGTTCTCAGACCTGAACAATGGTATTGTTTATTTCCATGTCTCCAATATTAGTAATATAAAGAGAAATGATGACTCTTGAGCTTTTGTGACTGACATTTCAGTAGAAGTTCAAGTACTACAAGTAAGGAAATGATTAAGAAAAGTGGTAAAGGTACAAGTGGGAATGAATAATCACTTAAACACCATATGAAGAGGGACACAAAACATACATTATTTAATTCATAAGCAACACTGAAATGTTATGATTGTTACTTCAAGAGATCTATATACTGGGCATTCAATCCCTATTAGTTGTTTTGTAACTCTATAAGGTTTGCTACAGTCCTTTTGGCTTACAAAAATCATCAATTAATTAATCGTCTTCTGGCATATTGGATGAACTCTATTTTCCCGCCTCATAACATGCTTAGACTCAGTCACACTATTCAGTAGATAAAAATAATGTTTTCTAAAAGAATAAGACTGCACAGAATGAACAGAGATGACTGTAGTATGATTTTGGGTGCTTTAGTATACAAGTTAAGTTATAAATCACACAATAAGCATGTATCACATTTTCTCTCTACTAAATGTAATACAAGCCACTAATTTAACATATAAATTGATAATATGCACATTTTTAAGCGTTTCCACATAATTACCTGGCCTCAACTGCCCCTCTACATCAGCTATACTGCCCTTCTTGACCTTCTCGATCACTGCCCCCCGCCCTCCATTCTCCAGCAGCTTGCCACCTACTACCTTGAGACCCAGGATAGCAGCAGAAGAGCTGGGACCCATTCCTTCACGTGCAGTCTTCTTGAGTATCATGTGACCAATCATCCGTGTACCATCAGCACTAACTTGCCATGACATTGGATGCTGGGAAAAGAAGGGAATCAATTGTATACTTCCTGTCCATTACAAAAAATAAGCATCACATTTATCATACAGTACTAATTCTATACTTATGGTTATGTAATATAAGCATACTGTGTTGTTTGTATTGAACTACGGGGAGAATACTGAAAACTATGTATGTGTTCAAGCAGCATATTATTTTAATTACAGTCCACATTTTCAACACTTCATTCAAAAAGTGAAATACAAGGGAATACATAAACTAAATATAAAAGCATGACCAATACATGCAAATTTAAAATACCTCAGAATCTTGAACTTTGAAGTTTTATAAAAATCCTTCATTTCAGCTAGGAAAAATCAAAGGTATTTTAACAAAAGGGAAAGCTGCATCCAACTTTTCCCAGGAGAACAAAGACCGAACAAGAAGTAGCAACATACCAATAGTCCACATTCAAATTCAAGAGTACACCAAATGAGTTCTGGTAGTTAACTGATAAGACAAAAAGACAGCTACATTCAAGTGAAGCTGGGAATAAATATATAAGATGTAGGAAAGAGATGGAATATGTGAAGAATGTTATACTGAAAGTAATTACACGTTTATGTTATGTTCTGGACACGAGTAAATAAATAAAAAATACATGTTTTGAATGCAAAGAAAATAAGAGTTAATGAAGAGAGGAATGGAGAAGAGAAACTCATTTGGGGACAAAAGAAAATGGGAAGAGAAGGAACTAAGCAAGGAAATGATCCAGTGGGAAATCAAAATAAAATAATGCAGCAAATGTAGGTAAGAGAATGAGATAAACATTTTACTGAGATTATAAAAAGAAAAATGGAGGAAGATTGTAGCAGAGAAATCAAGGACAAAGGTACTACAGTAAAATAATACACAGAGGAAACCCCAGTAAATGTTAAATAGCCCCCCTTATCAAGGATGATCCACATGACTCCTGTTCTGAAAAATGTTCCCAAGTTCTTCCTATTAAGTTCCACATCACCCTTAGCAATATTCTATGCCCATTTTCTGATTGACTACTTAGTGGTGATTATTAATGCTGATGCAAAACATCATGGGGCAAGAACAACAAGTTATATGAATGAGATCCTGGGTTTGAATCCCGGTGTGGTACACATTTTCACTCGTCGCCACCAATTCCACATCATGTCCCACTGCAACTGATAGCAGTGATCCCTCCCCTTTCCTTTCTTTCCCTCTCCACCTCTAACTGACATATAAGCTACAAGTTAGTTGGTAGGTCACATTTTGCCAATGATAGGTCTCACATATGCATAGGGTACATTTCAAAAACGGCAGGATGATGATTATTATAGTATTCATTTCTTTATTTTATTCTGTAGTAATATGAAGTTATTGCTGACTCAGGACCATTTTTGGGTTTTCACATGTAGGTGATCTTAACCTGAAAATAAAAAGAAAGTATGTTACGAAACCACACACACACACACACACACACACACACACACACACACACACACACTTTTACTCAACTTTTGCCCCCTCTATTCTCCCAGTAGAGTTCAAACCAATGTTAAAGGGACAGTTAACTGACACATGAACTTTGTTTAACACTGATGATGAAGGTGCAGTAATGGTTTATTTTTTCCAGACATAGTGTTCATTCAAGTACATCTTCCCAAAACTTTCACTACATCATTTAACTTATTCGCAGGATTCACTTTTAATCACCTCTGAAGCACATTCAAGCTACATTAATGTAATGCGGAGAGAGAGAAACATTCTTTTGCGATGAAGTAAAACCAAAAAATATGTTTCTTCTAAATGTGAAGTTGTCAAATTTTATTAAATTTGCTTCTGTAGTCCACAAATTCTGTTTGCTTTAACATTTTCCATTTCTCATGAATGCCACAGTAAAATAAATTTGCAATGACAGTTATGGCTTTATGAATGGTTCTGTCTTTTCTTGTTTAATTACAATAAATATAAATGGAATGTTTGATTCTCAAACATAGTGTCTTGAATGTTTGGCACTTCCTTCTAAAATACTGGAATTTTATATTGTTTCAGTAACTTCACTTAACAGGTGGCTCACAGATTCCACTAAACAACTCAGTTTAAACTCCTTCAAATTAAATAATGTCCTACTATATTCTGCGCAGTTACAGCGAACAACAAGTGAATCTTGAGACAGATTGGACAACTGGTCCATTTTTATGAAATATAAGAATTTTATGTGGGCGGTGTAGTTACCACTAACTTAACAGATGTAATCAAGATCTTGGTACCTATTAGACAACTAGTTAAATAGAATTGCAGTCAGTTTGACTAGAGTGATTTTAATGTAAAAAACATTGAACAACATTTATTTTGGAAAACTTACTAAATGAATTACTAGGACATCACTGTTTTTATATTAACCTATTATCATTTTTTCTCTTCTAACTACCACTTTTGCTCATTTATATGGTTTTACTCTGTGCCCTTGCTCCTGTACAACAGTTTCTGATGACCAAATAGTCTCATGTAACCTGTAATATTTCTTAATCAGTACAAGTCTATCATAAACAGTTTGAAAATCTGAATTATTCTGTGTAAGGATGGTTTACTGTTATGTAGGTCACATTCGCTATGGAAACTTTGGTGAACATGTGGTTTATTGACGAACAAAGTGCCTTTTACTGCACTTACAGTCATCATCAAAGGTATCTATTATCTTAGTGTACATAATACATAAAAATAACAATGATATCAGTAACCAAAAATTACAATTTAAGTTACAAAATATTTTTCTTTAAATCACAGATATATTAAGAAATGAAATGTCTAATGCAAAATCTCTAACATGTGTCATATGAGAATTATTTATGTTTTTTTTATGTTCCAATTTACTGTCGCTGAAGTTTCAACAATTAACATGGCTTATTTCTCATCATTCATGTTATTACAGAAAACAGTCATAATTTGCAATAAATCTTGAAGTTCATGAAACTGTTACATTTTTTACAATTAAGAACTATAAATGTGACAAAACTCTGAACTCGTACATCGCGGATTTAATATGTACTTATAATCATTTCTGGTTCATTAGCATTTAACAACCCAATACTAAAATAATCATGAGAATTTTTAGATTACGGTGCCTGTGTCCCTTCAAAAAAACAAACAGACTCTATAATTAAGAGTATTTAGCTGTTTACCTACTTTTATTTCGGTCTACAAAAAAATCAGGCTCTGAAAATGTTTTAAGTTATACAAACAATGGAAACTCCAAATAGGAATAACAACAATGTATAGAAAGACAAATTGGTACTTCCCATAAAGAAGACTCATTAAGTTGCAGACAGGCACTCTGGCCCGAGATGCTGGAGTTGGCAGTCAAATGTGCATGATGTGCGCTTGTGTGTATGAATGGTGTGTGTGTCTCTCTTTTGCTTATGAAGGCTGTGGCCAAAATCTTATGTAAGTGTCTTTGAATTGTGGCCATCTGCAACTTGACATGTCTTCTTTACAGTAAGCAGCCATCTGTCTCTTCCTGCATTGTTAAGTTATACAAAGATAAGGAGATAATGAGAAACTGTTGCTGAAAAACAGATATTGCAAAACTGAGGACTAGAATAAGCCATGGTCATCAACAGTTAGAAGGCTCACTGCTTCCAGCATGCAAAGTATACTCAAAGATGTGCGGTAGTATTTGATACAAACACAGCTTTTACCACAGAGGTACAGATAGCAAAGTTCCAAGTAATGGTGAGGTTCTCAGAGTATATCAAAACAGGATAATTCAGACAATGGCAAATCCAGGATGGAAAGTAACAATATTATGAAAAGGATAGTTGCTACTCACTACGTAGTGGAGGTGCTGAGTTGCAGTAGGCACAACAAAAAGACAGTTGGAAAGTGAGCTTTGGCCAACAAGGCCTTTGTTGAAAATAGACAACATACACACATACATACACTCAGACATAAGCAACTCACACACACATGACCACAGTCTCTGGCAGCTGGAGCCAGACAAAGGCCTTGTAGGCCGAAAGCTCACTTTCCAACAGTCTTCTTGTTGTGTCTAGTGCGATTCAGCATATCCACTATATGGTGAGTAGCAACTACCCTTTTCATAAAATTGTTACAGGATAATACAGACTACGTCAAAATATCAGGGTTATTCATAATTTTTTTTTGACCAAGTTCACTCACCTTCAAAAATAACCTTCTCTTTTCAAACATGAATGATACCACTATGAAAGTATGTATTCGTTACTACAATGCTACTAAGAAAAAAACTGCTTCTGATTACCGCTATAATTTAATATAGTATCAGAGCTCACTAATGACCTCACAAGAAGTTTTCTTTATATTACATAAACATCCTAAGACTGTGTCTTCAATTATGACCACCAATGAATTTATTTAAAATAATGCTTTATTTTTTGTCATGTTACTTGATGATGTTAGGATTTATGAGACTTTTTGTTTATTGCACTGTTCTTATCACACTATTTCTGTGACTGATGCTGTCATGTACTTCACTGTAGCAAATTTGCTCAAATCAAGCAAATTCAGAAAAAAATTACCAACATAAAACTTTGGTTCCCTCTTCCGCAAGGATAAAAATAATTATTATCTGTCCAGATTATATACAAAAATGATCATGACCAGTTCTGGTTTCAATAAGCCATCTTCAGATTTTTAAACCTAACTTACACTTTAATGCTTCCTTAACGTATGCTTTAAACATGCTTTGTCAAATATCTTTTTGAGCTGACAAAGTAAGTTTAAAGCTAATGCTAGTGAGAAAATATGAGTGTAAGATAGTTTACAGAAATTGAAACTAGGTCTGATCAACTGCATATATCGATAAAGATATTGATGATAATGTTATTTAAGACATAAATTGCTTGTGTGTGAAATGTGTAGTGTTTGAATAAAGAGAGGCTGTGTATCATTTAATAATAATGTAGAACATCTAAGAAGTGGGAAAAACAGTTCCTTGTGGTTTTTACAATGAAAGTAATAAGAACTGTATAATACATAGGAGTCAGACAATTCCTTCTACAGATTTAATAACTGTGTTCTACTACAAGATATTCTCATGAGGCTTGAGGCATTATGCAACACATAGTTGTAAGACATATTTCACTGAACATAAGCATAATTAATACAGAACTTGAATATAAATGTTTTCCAAACTTTGACAAACACAAAAAACTTTCAGGAGAGCTGTTGAGAACCAGCTATTGGGAGCTGTGAAGGCCATAAAAGCATTTAGTTTAACAATTATTGGTTTCCACAACCTATTTAAAGTAACGCAGGATTTTAAACAGATCATCTTCCTGTAATGCAATGGTAATGAAATATTCACAAACCATGCCTTTACAGTTCTTTGTCAATGAATTAAGAAGCAGCAGCAAGTAAAATTACTTCTCATGCACAATGCATTACCACGATACCATTAACGCTTGTTTTATAGATTAAAACAATTTTATTTCCCTGCGTTTATAAAATTAAAATACTGCCCATAGAATGATTATATTCTTATTTTTAATGTTGCAAGTACTGTACATACTCATTAGCAATAATTATAGCCTCCTAACCTGTTCATAACATCAGTGGTCTTTAGTGCATCCTATCTGCTGAAGCTCTCAGGCTGAACTTAAATAGTGATCTTGCAAGATCTGCATAATTCATCCATTCTATGAGGGTCATTTCGTAAGTCATGACAATATGGTGTGTCTTGGGATAATGTGACAATATTGGAATTCCACGATGTCCATGAACCGGTAACACAGTGTGTATCTGAATGCCAAAATAAAATAGGGTTCCAGAACAGATGGTCATGGCAATAAATGATATAAAACACACACATTGGTACTCTGTGTAAATTTATTGTGCATGTGTGCAAATGGAACAAAAATTAATCACAGTCAGCAATTGTTCTTCAAAATAGTCTGCCAGTGTACCCACATTGTTGCCAATGATGGGGTAGGCGCTGAATGCCACTGAGATTGCCATCAATGTGTGCTACCTGGTACCGAAATGCCACGACAATATCTGCTGTGTTTGCAAGGTGCTTCCCACACAATGGTTTCTTCAGTTGTGGAATGAAGTCGAAGTTGAGGAGACTGAGGTCTGGTGAGTCTGGTGAGTAGGGTGTGTGGGGGAGGATTTTCAGGATTTCCCACTCCTACCACTGTGGACATCTCTTGATGACATCTGCAGTGTGGGCTGTAGTGTTGTCATGGAGAAAGATTGCATTATACAGCTGTGCCAGATGTTTTCTTCAAAGTGTACATAGCAGAAGGAACAGCAGAAAGTTGCGGCAGTATTGAGTATTGATATTATTGCACTCCCCGACATGATGACACTACAGAATACCGTAGTTGTCATATGCTAGAATGAGCATAACCTTCATGGCTGATTGATTCTGCTGAACCTTATGTCATCATGGTGCACCTAGATAATGCCATTCTGCTAAGTGGATCTTCAATTCTGGTTCATACGTGTGTCCGAGCTTAAGCAGCTGCAATAAAGTGACTGAGCATGTCATTCCCTTCCCACTCAAATCACTCTAGGTTGACATGGCTGGTCTCACATCTTTAGGCTGACATGGCTTGACTTATTTTGTATCCACTTCTGCACCTCTGTTAACTGGTGTGGTATGCATTTTGAACATTTCTTGTACACCTTCAAGTCCTGTCATAAAATGCAGAACAGTGTTGCCCTTGATTAGCTGCCCAGGTCATTAATTCTTGCATAGTTGTAAGGGATCCATGTTCCCTGCTGTGTTGTCTGAACAACACACAGCCAGGGCAAAAGCAGCACAGGCACAAAGATGCTAACTGGTGCCAGTGCCACAGAGACTCAACACTTGCGTGAGTTCCACCACCACCACACATGGTGCTAAGGATGAAGATATTGACTTTGCCTCTGCCAATTGCCAGCTGAGTACAATCCGCCAATGAACAGACGACAATAGTGAAGCCTACTTGGAAGACAGAAGGGCAGCTCTCGACCACTTGGTTATAGGTCATTGCCCAGGGTTGACAGACAGGGAACGTCATTTAGTGAACTTTTAGAAGTGAACAGACAGTTGTAAATTTACCTATGATTATTTGCACTTAGCCATTGAGGGCCTTTTCTGTGTTATATTACATGCAGTGTTGCGGACTTCATTATTCAAAAAGTCACAAAGATAAGTAAGCCCTTTTAACTCATTTGTATGACTGTGTTACTAATTTATTGGAGTGTTGTAGAACTTTCATACTTTTTTCCTGTTACCTGACCCTGGGGTGTAGCTGTGTAGTAGTGGCAGGTGGAAGTTGTCTTACTGGTGTACTGCAGCAGAGGCCATTTCATGAACCCACAAACTCTGTCTACCATAACAACAGTGGCAACTCGGCCTCCACAGTGGTAGCAACAAGGCCTTTACTAAATTGGTGACGAAGGTTTACAAAATTCCATTACTCAAAGATAAGCATATTTTGCTTCCATAGGTCGAGGATAGGCCAAGAATCGATAGTAAAGAACCGAGTGTGCCCAGTGAATGGTATGGTGGTCAGATGTAATGTTGAGGCTATGAGTTGGTTGTAATGGCATAGCGGGAGGAGCAATGTCACACCAGCTGATAGTGTGTTCCTAGTTCCTATCATTGTGGGTTGACCACCAGCAAACCAAATTATACTGATCTGTGACAATTATTTTTACCAAGAAGCGATTATAAATATGGAGTGCTGATATTGCTTGTTTGCATCTACTGTGCCGACCAGTGGATCGCAGAGAGGACAGCACATCTTGACTATTACAACAGCAAGTGAAGATATTTTACTAGACTTGACTTGCATCGTGTTTAGCCATGAACAGAAATGTATGACAATTGTAATGGTAGTGACTATCACTAATTGTGTTTAAAGTGAATGTATGACTTTACTTTGTGGAAACTTTTTGCAATCCTGAGTAATGCAGAAATTTATGTCCCTTGAATGTAGCATTATTGAGCAGCTGAAATCCAATTGAAACAAATCTTGTAGTGGTGAAACTAGTTAGCACTTATCCAGTAGATGAAGATCATTGAAATAAAAAGCTTAGGCTGCTAGATTATTGGACTGCCAACAATACCATTTAATCAGATGTGTTTCAAAGTCCAACATCGGTCCTCTATTAAACATTCACAGGCAGATCTATACAGGCCGATGTGGGCTACCCACTTCGCAGCAAGTCTGTCATTGCATCCACATCGCAAAGCCTTCATCCAATGTGGAACCATTCTATAGGGCAATGACATGTCACCCACAGCTGCTTGCAGTTCCGCATGACACTGAGTAACATTTATGGCAGCAAGAAATAGAGTTTTCATATATGCTCACTGTTCCATTCTGTTTAGATCCACTCTGCAGGACAGCCAAGCTCATGCTGAATGTGTAGTCTGTCAGTTAATTTGGTATTTTGAATGTATTTACTGTGATTACAATGTACCATAGTTGCCATGTCTTATGGAATGACATTCATAAATTTACAAGAGATCTCAATTTGTGGTGATATCTCTCATGTATGCTAAAGATGCTGGTGAAGGGTAATGTGTGTTTGTTTTGTTATGTAATCTGTCCTTCTCCATTATGAGAACTATCAAATCAAGATATCACATTTACAAGACCTGGGAGCTACTTCTGCTTTGCTAGTAAGAAGTCTTTCTTCAGTACCATAAATGTCAATTATTACACCTATAGCCTGGTAAAATTTCAGTAGTTTCCCTACTTCACTTCTTTTTTCCTTGGGCCTATGTGTTGTACTGAATACTTCGTTAAATTTCTAAATTTTGTGTATGATGTCAACCTGCTCAATGGATGGAGGTGTACAACCAAAGAAAGTACACCTTAAGACCATATCTGCAAACTGGAACATTAGGACAAAATTACTGGAAATATAATACAACAGAATAGTTAAAAAGTCTATTCACCAATTGTCTGCAGGAGAAAAACTATATAAAAGTTAAGAAAATGTAAAAGCTTTTGGGGCCAGTAGTTCCTTCTTCTGGCAAAAGGGTTGAAGGGGAAGAAAGATTGATGAAGCAAAATGACTAATGACATTTAGGAAATGGCGACTCTTTCCTCCTCATCCTGTCTGGTAAGTCTCCCATGACCTGGGGTTCATGGCAACTTTTCTGTAAATCACACCATTTTCTAAGCCTCACTAGTCCCTTTCCTTCATCCCTCTTCCTTCCTTTTCTAACCTTCTGCCAGAAGAAGGAGCCACTGGCTCCGAAATCTTATACATTTCCTTTATGTTTTTTCTTACAGGCACTTGGTGAGTAGATTTTTTTTACCTATTCAGTTATGCCACTTGGTGAGTAGATTCTTTAATCTGCCCATTTGTGTTAAAGGACAAAATTATTCTGGTTTTGTCCTCTAGTCTAGTATAGACTGCCACAGATTTAAGTACTGTATAAAACGTGCAATGTCTCTATACGTTATTAGATATATCTCTTCCAACCATGATCTTGTAAAGTTTCCTTTTCAGTACTCTATCAAAGGCTCTAAAATAACCAACAAATGCAATGTATGTTCTGTGATTATATTCACTAATTTTCTCAGTTGTTTATTTCATTACAAAAACATCAAAACACAATACAGCCTCACACAACCTACTGTGTTCTTTAAGTGAGATATTCATGACATTTGGTCAGAGATGAGGGATGGTGTAAAGGTTACATCCAGGGCTTAACGTAAATTTCTCTCAAGTTACTGTGGTTGGTTCTAACTTCTTTCCTTAATACAAGCACTGCTACAGCTTTTTGCTATTAAATTCTTCAACCCCTAGTTAAAGGTTATCAGCTACATTCACTTTGCTTCTTCAGATCTGTAGTGTTTGTTTTATAGGATAAATCAGTATTATACACTCCTGGAAATGGAAAAAAGAACACATTGACACCGGTGTGTCAGACCCACCATACTTGCTCCGAACACTGCGAGAGGGCTGTACAAGCAATGATCACACGCACGGCCCAGCGGACACACCAGGAACCGCGGTGTTGGCCGTCGAATGGCGCTAGCTGCGCAGCATTTGTGCAGCGCCGCCGTCAGTGTCAGCCTGTTTGTCGTGGCATACGGAGCTCCATCGCAGTCTTTAACACTGGTAGCATGCCGCGACAGCGTGGACGTGAACCGTATGTGCAGTTGACGGACTTTGATCGAGGGCGTATAGTGGGCATGCGGGAGGCCGGGTGGACGTACCGCCGAATTGCTCAACACGTGGGGCGTGAGGTCTCCACAGTACATCGATGTTGTCGCCAGTGGTCGGCGGAAGGTGCACGTGCCCGTCGACCTGGGACCGGACCGCAGCGACGCACGGATGCACGCCAAGACCGTAGGATCCTACGCAGTGCCGTAGGGGACCGCACCGCCACTTCCCAGCAAATTAGGGACACTGTTGCTCCTGGGGTATCGGCGAGGACCATTCGCAACCGTCTCCATGAAGCTGGGCTACGGTCCCCGCACACCGTTAGGCCGTCTTCCGCTCACGCCCCAACATCGTGCAGCCCGCCTCGAGTGGTGTCGCGACAGGCGTGAATGGAGGGACGAATGGAGACGTGTCGTCTTCAGCGATGAGAGTCGCTTCTGCCTTGGTGCCACTGATGGTCGTATGCGTGTTTGGCGCCGTGCAGGTAAGCGCCACAATCAGGACTGCATACGACCGAGGCACACAGGGCCAACACCCGGCATCATGGTGTGGGGAGCGATCTCCTACACTGGCCGTACACCACTGGTGATCGTCGAGGGGACACTGAATAGTGCACGGTACATCCAAACCGTCATCGAACCCATCGTTCTACCATTCCTAGACCGGCAAGGGAACTTGCTGTTCCAACAGGACAATGCACGTCCGCATGTATCCCGTGCCACCCAACGTGCTCTAGAAGGTGTAAGTCAACTACCCTGGCCAGCAAGATCTCCGGATCTGTCCCCCATTGAGCATGTTTGGGACTGGATGAAGCGTCGTCTCACGCGGTCTGCACGTCCAGCACGAACGCTGGTCCAACTGAGGCGCCAGGTGGAAATGGCATGGCAAGCCGTTCCACAGGACTACATCCAGCATCTCTACGATCGTCTCCATGGGAGAATAGCAGCCTGCATTGCTGCGAAAGGTGGATATACACTGTACTAATGCCGACATTGTGCATGCTCTGTTGCCTGTGTCTATGTGCCTGTGGTTCTGTCAGTGTGATCATGTGATGTATCTGACCCCAGGAATGTGTCAATAAAGTTTCCCCTTCCTGGGACAATGAATTCACGGTGTTCTTATTTCAATTTCCAGGAGTGTATTTTGTGAAGGCAGTGCCTCAAAATTCATAAACATTTTCTAAAAAAAGAAAAGATCTGCTGATAATAATTTCTGTATTACAATTGTGTTCAATTTTCAGATCACCATACAAAATATCCCATTTACCAAGGGAGAGAACACGTGGAATGCATTTCATATTTAACTATCTCTATAGTGCTACCCAGTGTACACATTCACAAAAACTGTCATAAAGTGATGTCACATATTCCCTAAAAGTGATTTATAACATCTTACATATTAACGTTTAAACTGTGGTGCCAAATAGCAGAAGATCCATCCTACATCATTAAAATTGAAAGTACAACATACAAATCAATGGGACAGACAATAATAATACACTATATGTCCATAGCACAATGTATCAAACACTGTTGACCTCCATTCTATATATACAATTTCCATCATTCCGAGTGGAAGCACTCTACAAACTGGTAACTACACGGGTGATTTATGTTAACAAGTCAAACCAATACTGTATCATCTTTGGGTTAACTTGTAAATATAAATCAGCTATGTAGTTACAAATATGGTCCTTACACGAAATGCTGGAAACTGTATATATAGGATGAAGATTAACAGTGTTTGTCACATTTTCTTATGGGCAATATAAAGTATTTTAATACCAACAGCAAGTAAGACTATACAAATGCATCATATTTACGTATTTCATTAAATGTATGAACTCTTGTCAGTCCCACTGCTCTGTTTTACTTTTAATATGAGTGATGTAGGGTGGATTTTATGCTGTCTGATGCCATAATTTTAACACTGCCATGCAAGCTGTTATAAACGACTTTAAGTGAACATGCAATATCATATTACAAGAGTTTCTGTTAATATGTACACCACATAACATTGTAGAGACAGTTAAATAAGAAGTGCATTTCATCTGTTCACTCCCTTGATCTGCAGGACACCTGATGATGATCTGAAGACTGAAACTAACTGTAATAAAGAAGTTATTATTAATAGCTCTTGGCAGTTGAATTATGAGTTTAAGTGACCATTATTTACTGAGAGCAGATGTAACACTGAAAATGAAGTGGAACAAGCCCAGATCAAGATAAAGCATTTATAATTATCCTAGTTAACCAGTTTTGCTGGACTACTTCTCTGAAACAATCTGCACTTAATAAATTATTTGACAGAGGATTTGTTACTATGGAAATGTTGCTGAAGATTTCTGTCACGCTAACATAAAGTCAAATATGGGAAGGATTACTTCTGTGTTACTGTGTATGTCTTAAAGTATCATCAGACAGGGTGCGAAGTGTGTCACTCAGTTAGGAAAATAAGATAAAAAGAAGAGAGCTTTTTGTTTCCCCCTTTCTTTCTTTTCTTTTTGTATGGGTGACCATACACTTGACTGGGTAAATATAAGCACATGGTTGAGGGGAGAAAAAGGCACAAAAATGAGAAGAATTTCAATAAAAAAAGAGTAACTATGCAAAACCTGAAAAAGTGGAAGATAAAATAAATCAGTGTGGGTGTGTGCTTGTGTGCCTGTGTTTGACCTGTTTCAATCACCTGCTTTTATTTTTTCTGTTTATGTGTTCCAGAATGAGATTTTCACTCTGCAGCGGAGTGTGCACTGATATTAAACCTCCTGACGGATTAAAACTGTGTGCTGGACTGAAACTCGAACTCTGGATCTTTTCCTTTTGCAGGCAAGTGCTCTACCAACTGAGCTACCCAAGCATGACTCACAACCCAGACTCACAGCTTCAAACCATGTGTTACCAAATTCAGAGTGTCCATGTGACTGTCCAATCAATTGGATGTGGAATACTGTGAGCAAATCAAACTGCATGTACACTGTGTGTGACTACTTTACATGCATGAAGAAAGGAAGACATAACCAACAGATACAATGATGTCAAGATATATCTCTCCAAATAACAGTGCTGGAAGCAGGTAAAAATCAAGAACTCTGAGAAGCTATAATGATGTTGAGGTACTTCTATGTCTGTTTGTTTGCCATAAACATTTGAAAAGATACTTGTTTGTTTTACACACAAAGCTGCTGAAGGTTTCTGTCACACTAAAATAAAGCCAAATATTTCAAGGATTACTTCTGCGCTCCTGTGTGTACTCTAAATATCAGATATCAATAAAGCTTTGTGACATGTGTGATTGTATGACACAAACATACTTTATGCCAGAGAGGGTGAATTCTTGACTTACATTCTTCACAACCTATCTGTTTGTCATACACCTGTTAGTAATGTCTTCTTTGCCTACAGGCACATAAAGTGGCTTTCCACAAAATATCTTTTATGTGTATAATATTTGACTTCCGTAACTGACTGAATGGACAGTAGTGGTGTAATAACAGTCTTGTGGAGACCTTAGGAAAGGACCTAGGATGTGGGCCCAACACTCTCTTCCGCACCAGTTCTTTTCCCCTATAACCACTCATCAAAACTTCACACACTTTGTTAGTCATCTCTTTCCACCCCTTGCACCAACCAATTATGTCATCATCTCAGCAATTCCCATTCGGCATGAATCATGAACTATATAAATTAGACTTTTTATGATCTGTTTTATTTTTAGTATTTGAGTAGAACAATATACATTCCTAAAAATATTTTCTCTGATGTATCAATATTTGGAAAGAGCTACTCATCCCTACATCACTGCAATTACAGCACACTATCCAAAGTAAATTTCAACATATTCAAAACCAAACAGTTTTTCTTATGAAAATCTGTACTTGACTAATAATACAACTTCCTAACATTTAGAATACATACACTGAAAATTAATTATGTACAACACAAACTAGTACAGCAATGAGGTGAAATAGTAACTAATACCCACTTGTATGACAAAACAGGAATAAACAGTTAATTTGAAAGAATTACTTAAATATGAATATCTTTGTTAAAATGTAAACTGAACATAAAATATCTTTTTTGTCTTACCTAAACATTTTTTCTCAATTTAGTATCTGCAAAATCAGTTATTATTTTAGAATCACCAATATTCAGTGCTCCTTAAGTTTCTATTGATAATGTTGCTAAACAAAACACCTGTTCCTGGCTCATTGTAGATAAGTAGTTTTTTAAATTGTTTTTGTATTAAGAAAAACAATGCTCAGCACTTGCTACACTCACAAGTACCATTGGATATGTCACATGACTGCATACATTAGAATAACTAGGTACCAGTGACCTATGTTTCGCTAATAACAGTTCTATTCAGTCTTTTGCAACAGGCTGTTCTGATGCCTATGTTTCAAATGAAGTTCTTATCAACATCAGCTGTGCTGGAAACACAGAAGAAATGTCACTGCAAATTGAAGAGCCTACTTTCAAAATCTTCATCACAGATAGCAAATACTGATATATTCTGTGTTGCTCTGTGATTGTCTTGAAACCACCTATTTAAAAGGCATCAATCCTTGGGTAAAAGAAGTAACTCTAACTCATGCTACTGTTTGTCAGCCTCTTGCTGACTCAAAGCTCATGTCTTTTACTGTTTTATTGAGTTGTTAAAGAATTTACACTCAATATCCTATCTCTCATAGATGTACAGAACTTCAACAAGCAGTATCAGGAATGAACCATTAATGGTCTCTATTTATCACACCACTGTACTGACGACAATATGTGCAGCTGTAACATCCATCCTTTGGACTGAAAGGCATTATACGTTTGGTCTGAGTTACTAAAACTGTAAAACAGAGTAGAATTCAATTTCATTTTTTAATTTCTGTTATTACACTTCATTCATTACATTTACAACTCAAAAAAGTTATGTTTGTCAGAGACATATTAACATTAATATATGTTTCTATAATGCACAGATGATGATGTACATCACAGCACAATAAACTGGGTTTAGTTGCTCTAATGTCACTTTGGAAATACTCACAGGACAAATTTTTAAATTCTCCCACCACAGCATGCTGTGGTTAATTTGTTGTACGTATTTTTTCTAATATTCTTACCAGTTTTGAAAAACAGGACTGTTTCTTGAGTAGTCTCCACAGTACCTGTTGTAAAAAATTTAAACTGTTTCTTCCACAATTGATGAAATAGGTGGGAGTATAGTATTGTATAAATCAATCATTACAGCTGCTCTGTCATAGTTCTGGCTGCAATATTTGCTCAGCTCTAGTGCCATTCATTCAATAAATTCAACTGCTCAATGCTTTAGACCTAACACAAATTGATCTTCACCTGTGTAAAGAAAATAAATGACTTGCATTTCCTCACCTCTTAATAATTTCCTGAATCATCTTTGATTATGTTCAAATAGCAAAACACTTCACTTGAATGGTGTAGTTCACTAATTTCTTGCATTTTACACTGCCTGACAAAAAATGTGAAGCACTCAGAACACGTGGTCAGATGTCAAAGTGGTACATACACACCACTGGCAGGTAAGTAGGCCTGTTATAATGTATAAGGGGCATGCACAGTGTCAGATGTTAAATGATCACTGTGAAGGACACAAATATGCTGTGTTCTCATTGAGACAGCATTATCAGAAACTGACAGTGTTTGAAAGGGGTGCCCATTGTGGATCTCATCTGGCCAGCTGATCGAATTGTGGAAAATCCTGGTTTCCAGGTCATCTGGATATGACATTAACTTGACACTGTACTGAAAGGGAACATGAAGACAGGCATACTCATCATTTAGGATCCAATCAACCAGGTCTGGGGGTGGCAACCACAAGGAAGAATCAACATATTGTACACCATGCAAATCGTAATCCCTTCACATTTATGCCTGACATCCCAGAGAAAGTAATGGAGTCCCTGCAACATTCTGTGTTATCCCACACCAATGGTCAGAGACTAGCAGCATCTGGACTACGGAATTATTGTCCCATGTGTAGGTTGTCGTTAATAGCAAAACACAAACAGCTTGTTCAGACTGGTGCCATGACTGGGAAGTACAGACTGTTGATAGATGGCATCGTATTGTGTTCAGTGAAAAAATTGTGGTTGTGCACTACCCTGGATGATCACAGTCAGAGAGAATGGTGGTGATCTGGGGTGAGGTCCCACTCTTCCAATGTTTTGGAGGGTCACAGCAGTGTTACACCTGGTGTCATGGTGTGGAGAGCCATCAGATATGACTTTAGGTCAAGGCTGGTAGGAACACAGCACAATGGTCCTGTGTCCTCATGTGCTGCCTCTCATGCAACAATGTTGTGGTGCCATTTTTCAACAGAACAGTGCTTGTACACACACATAGCACGTGTTTCTATGCATTGTCTGAGTGATGTTGAACCCCTGTTGGCAGCAAGACCAGATCTGTACCCAAGAGAACACATGTGGAACCAGCTCAATGTGAACTCCATGCCAGTGCCAGTATCCAGGATATCATGGACCAGTTGTAACAGTAAAGGGCCAGCTTGCCTCAGGCTTTATGACACCTTTCCCAACAGGATTAGTGCAAGTATCCAGGCCAGAGAGGATGCAACATCATACCGATAAGGGGGCTCATACCATCAAGTTCTCTGTAAATTTGGACTTGATTTTGTAATCACCGAAACATATCACATAAATGATCAATCCATGAAGTTTCCTCTGCTTCCTCCTTCACTTCTGGGGGCTTCCCATGTTTTATCAGTTGGTGTAACACATAGGTGTGAAACAAATTGAACACTTGGAATGTTTTACGGATTACCAGTACAGTGCCTGTTGATCTGCCCTACACCATAACTACCTCATTTTAATTTTCAACCAGTACCATGTGACATAAAACACTGAATAACTGCCTCACAGGGGCTGGAGATTACAGTTTGTAGGTACCTCCTAGGAGAATGAAAGAAGAATCCACAGGGCCTTTTTGGAAGCGACTGGAAGGGCTTTGTCAACTCAGACAGTACACAACCATCTCCGCACTATCACTTCAGCCTCTAGCTAGCCACTGTGAACAACAGTACTCTAGCACCATGATAAGGAAAGAATCTTTGCACAAGAATAATGGAATGGAACCTGCATCAATGGCATTGACTCCTCTTCACCTATAGGTGCAGGATAAGTGTGACATCTGATGTTCGTCATAGAATATTGTGGAGACAACCAAATAACTATGTATAACTCAGACATGCAGTCCCTTGAGTTCAGCAGGGAGGTGAGTCAGTCATGTTTTGGTCCTGATCATGTACAAGTGCTGTATGCCTGTTATCACTATTGAGGGATGTTCAATACCAGAACAGGATTTGTTAACCTATTGTCAAGCCCAACAGTGCAAATTTAAGCTCTGGTTCATCTTTCAAGACAATAACGCTCAAGCACACTGCACCTACCTAGTGAGTACCTTTCCCCAAAAAAAGGAATCAACCAAATGGAATGGACAATATTATGAAAAAATTTGGTATTCACTGTATAACGGAGATGCTGAGTCGCAGAGAGGCACAACAAAAAGACTGTCACAAAATAAGCTTTCGGTCAACAAGGCCTTGTCAAACACAAACACACACACACACACACACACACAAAATGCAAACTCAACTCACACACACTTCGCCAAAGACTGTGGTCATGTGTTTGTGAGTTCAGCCAGAGACTGTGGTCATGTGTGTGAGTTGAGTTTGCAAGGCCTTTTTCACCAAAAGCTTATTTTGTGGCAGTTCTATTGTGTGACCCAGCACCTCTGCTACATAGTGAGTAGCAACTATCTGTTTCATAATATTGTTATATTCCAAATGGTATGGACAGCAGTTTTAATCTGAACTCAATAAAAGATTCTTGGGACCAGTTGAACTGTGCAGTGCAGTGAATGCAATGGATGACCTCATCTGGGCCACCAAAGAAAGTTTCGAACAGCAGTGTCTCAAACACTTTGTGGCCAGAATGCCCAGGAGTGTCCAAATATATTACAAAGCACAGGGTTAGGTAACATGTCCAGAATGGTACAGAGCAATACATTTTTATTTTACAAATTGTTTTCCCAAAAATAATTACTTCATCCCCTGCTGTCTGCTCAAAGCCTATACATATTAACAAATATGTTCATGGTGCATATTTTTGGGGTTGTTTAGTTCAACAGTGGAAAGTAAGTTACCCATGTTTGCATTTGTGATATTGTTGCCTTTCCATGAAAGCATAGATATCAATCTGTCCCCATAGGCACCTACCCACAAGTATACAGTACTCTACTGCATACATCCGTGCTTCTTCTAATGGCTAACAAGTATCCTTGGCAGGCATTAGATATTCCTGTATGTATAAAATAACATGCAGTTGTGGGCATGTGTAAGCAGATACAATGAAGAGGATGGAAAAATGAACAGATGAGCATAAAAGCAGTAGTCGAAGGGAGCAAATGGATGGATCAGTTATAGCACTACATACTTCATAATGAGAAAACCACAATTTCTTACACAGAACCCAGGTCCGACAGCCACAGTGGGATACTATAGTAGGGAGTACAGAAAGGCAGCTGGTCCATTCATTTAATTTAATTAAAGTGCAAAACAGACCAGTCGATACTGAGAGTTGAAAACAGCCAATAATGGTGAAATTGCATTCAAAACTAAAAAAATAAGTGACATCTCCTCTCTGGACTGCAATGTGCAAAATGTGTGGGAGCACTGCATGGCAGCCTGCAGATTTCTGATAAATGAAACAGTTCTGGTCATGTTAGTTTTAATTTTAAATTATTTTTTCATAAATTCTGACATATGGTTATCAGTACTTTAATAAAAGACAATCTTTATGTTCAATTGTTTTCATACTGTGTATTTATTTAAACCATGCTTACTCTCTGCATACAGAAATTTTTTCACTAGTTACACTTTTGTTATAGGCTATGGATTGACTTTCTTCTTAGTGAGTCTTTATCTATGTTTGATGGAGCTCAGATTTTGACCACTAGCATCTGTGCACATCTCATTTCATACTTTTCCACTTGTACTTCACAATGTAATTTTTTTTCTGCCTGCTGTATTCTTTCGCTCTCAGGGACCCCAGGGCACTGCACTGCCCTGGTTGCTCCAGCTTAGAATATCCCTATAATGCAATTAAATTAGTATGCTTCATAAGAATTCTGACAATTTTTCTAAACAAGGAAAATGTATTCATTCATTTGGATGATACATTTTATGACACACAAAAATAATGAATTTCTTCATTATAAAAATGTTTTTTCTAATTCTTAGAGAAAAAAGGCCTCATTCTTTGGCCACATCCTTTGCACCTATCCATCCATTTTTGTCCCTTCTAGTACTATTGAAATATTTTTTCATTTCTTGCCACAATTCATAAAGCTGTAATTTCTTCAACTACTTCTCTCTTTTCATTCAAATTCTTACACTATTACTAGTTACTCTGTACAGCCAATGTTTTTGCTTAATTGTACTGAGCTTGTTAGCAGCATTCCTTGTGTATCTCATTCTATCACTCTCTCTTGTGTAGTCAACTAACATGACTACTTCTTTCGGGTGTTTGTGTCAAACAGTTACATTTCTACCATTACATGTGTATAATTCCCACTTGTGTTTCAGAAATCTGGAGACGTTTAGTTAATCCAAATCATTTTTTTGACACTTTAATGGCCACTAGTTTCATTTGATAATGGTTGCTGTAGACAGCAAGCAATGGAAAGTGTACAAGCAATCAATGGCAGAAATGCTAAGTCATTAGCATTTCTTTCACTGAAATAGAGGCAAGTGACATTTACAGTGTAACAATTTTATATTTGCCGTAAGTGACTATTTTTATTCAACATAATCATAGTTACTAAATGTAATCTTAATATATAACATACACAATTTACAAAATAGTTACAAAACGTTAGATTTACTATCAAGTATAATGCAATACCAATAAATTGCACACAGAGCTGTGCCTTGTCATTAGGCAAATATTTGTAATGCATATGTTAAGTAGATTCTCCACAGCCTTACCTGTGGTTTTACTTGCTGCAAAACATTGAAATGTTGACACAACTTGTTACTTTACACTATCATGTCTACTGGTATGTAAAATGATAACAAGTTGCAACAAAGATACACTCTTGTGTATGTGTTCTAGTATAAAAGGAACCATGGACACTAATATGGTAACTTCAAATTAATAAAAATCAAAACACTGAAATTTAAAATTCATGACACTGTCAGCATAACCAGCTAAAGCTCATGAAGTCAACATCCTTAACAATAGTGGTCAAATGTACACAAGATGACTGTAAATAAGAAGCTCCATGCATAGGTAGTAATGCAGTACTCATGCATGGAAAATATGACTACCATATCGTGAACAGAAGTAGAAAACTGACAATCAATGGTCATAAGCATATACAAGCAATGAGTGCTCAAAATATATACATGAAATGTGATGTCAAGAAGACTTCATGCACTACTGTGATTCTACACTGAGATGCAAGAAGAGAGATCCTTGAACAATTCTTGATTACAGTCTCAAATTGTTTTCTCTACAGCTGATGAATGTGGTGACAGTTGTGTGTCTGTAGATGTACAGTAGCAATAAATCCAACCAATTATGAACAAGTAATTACTACAATTTCAAGTTCAGCACCTTCAGCAATGCATTAATAGGTCTGTGCAAACACTCTTTATTGTGACATTTTTGTATTTATTTTTAAACTGTTACTCAGTTGTTTTATTTTCAGTATTTCATCAATTATATAATGCTGGAAAAATTAGACAACTCTGAGCATGAAGTCAAATGTTCTCATTTTCCTTGTGAGATTATCAATTTTTATCTTGTGTCTTGGAATTATTACCCTCAGTTACTTTACATTTATGCTGCCCTATTCATATACTGAACTGAGAACAACTTACTGGTTTTGGATATGGCAAAATTTCAGTTAATTTTGAGATCCCCTCTCCAGACCACCCCCCCCCCCCCCACCTCCTCTCTCTCTCTCTCTCTCTCTCTCTCTCTCTCTCTCTCTCTTTCTCTCTCACACACACACATACACATGTGTGCAAAAAATGTATGTGTTTTCCTAATCATTGATCACCACTGGTCACAAAAAAATTTTCCACACTGCATTCCATCTAATGATGCATATAATCCTTCCTCGGTAGTGTGCAGTTAACAGACTATCAACAAACCACTGCGTATTTCCTGAAAGTCTGCATCAGGAACTCATTTTATACTAACGTAGTGCTAAGAATAAAAGAACAATTATAATTTTACCAGCATCCTATACTATCATTCATGCATTACATTGGCATTTATTGGCAATGCAGTACTGAGCACATTTTGAATTGAGAGCAGGATATGTTTCACAGACTGGCTCAACAGGAAGAATCAGGCTAAAAGTCGGTGGCCAATCCTCATTTGGTCCGAAGATATTTTTATGGCGTTTTATATAATTTTCACCAATGGCAATAGTTTCTGTATGTAAGGAAGTCATACTTCACCATTGATTGGATTCCATAAGGAACAACATGCGCCCATAAAACTGGCTGTGTAAGGAAGTTCACAGATTGAAGGGGGGTATAGGCACAACATCTCCAATTAGGGCCATTTCTATTACAGCACTGCTGTGTTCCAAACGTCTTTAGATTGGTGTCTGTTCCAGTTTTATTACTTACTGTAAAATGAATATGAATTAGCTGAAAAATTTGGAACAGGCTGCAGACATTTTGTTACCACTTGAAGCTTAGCATAGCTACATGCATTTTCTTGTGCAAACCAGTGTCATTGATGGCAGCTCTGTGAGGTAAACAATTCCAGAACTCCCCGTAAAAAGAAAAGCATCAAGTAAATTGACTTTAATTTCAGATGGAAAGTATGAAACAAAACCAACAACCATTTATCTTGTCTTTAAACACATAAAATGAATGATTTTCTCAGTTTCTTTTAAATCTACAAACAAGAGTTTACTGACAATAGTCCATCATAAGAAATCCAATTAGAGATACTGTTGTGTTGGAGAGGCAGAGGGAGAGAGGAGGATGGGGAGGGAAGGAGAGAGAGAGAGAGAGAGAGAGAGAGAGAGAGAGAGAGAGAGAGAGAGAGAGAGAGAGAGAGAGAGCTAGCTTTGGTTGCCATTCAGACCTTGTGCTGAAAACTGGCATGACAGTCAACCACACGACAAGAAAGTATACAATATCAGTATGCTTTTATCATGCCCAGATCATGGGTATGTAGCTCATGATAAACTCCATCTCTGTGGTCATTAGGCAATTGGATCTTCACCTGCCATTATTTCAGCTGTGTATGAGTAAACCCATTCAGGAAAATCTGCTGAGAGAGTCAATTATGCAAAGGCAACACATGGAGCACAAGAATTACTGTCAAACACCAGATTGTTTAGAAATTAACAGACACAGCGGGGCTAATTACTTGTCAATCCAACTCTGGACAACAACCAGTGATCATTCATAGAACCTAAAAACATCTCACTATGGGGCTCAGGAGTCATCAGCCCACATACATATGTTTGTCACTGCGCATTGCAGAACACGAAGATAGGCACTGATGTAGGAACACTGCCACTACATGCCCGAAGCATGGAAAGTGGCAGCCTGGAATGACGGTTTGCAGCGCATGCTGGCACATCTCAATGGCAGGGTATGAGTATATAAAAAACCACATGATGAAATAGATCCTGCTTGCCAACGGGCACCATAGTAGTGGAGGCAATCTCCATGCAGGATGAAATGGGGTTCCCAATATGTTGGCCATTGCCTCTCAGTGGTAAACAATACAGGAACAATTATACATTTTGCATTCATTTTTTCACCCTCTGCACCACCTGCTGGCCCTGTAACTTCATCAAAACTATGTAAGATCCCCATCAACCTTTAATTACCTTGAAATAGTTTACATTACACTGTATTTTCATTGAACTGAAGTCAATATATTTATCACAATTAGTCCACTTTTGGCCTCTGTGGCCATTATCAAGAGATTCTGTACATGTATATAACAGAGGGAGGGAGGGAGGGAGGGAGGGAGAGAGAGAGAGAGAGAGAGAGAGAGAGAAAGAGAGGGGGGAGGGAGGAAGGCAGAGGGAGGTGGAAGGGAGGTGGGGAGAGAGGGGGGGGGGGGAGAAGAAAGGAAAAGAAATTTACAACAGAACCCGTTTGTTTGAACATGAAAAAATAATTTTCATCAACAAATGGAACTAAAAAAACACAGCTTTGATTCCACACCTCTACATCATTCATACACACACTGTGTTCTTTAAATCTTAAATACCATGATGAAAGTGAGCGTTTAGGAATGTGGAGTAGATTATGTTATACATTAACAGGCAGAAGCAGCCACTGAAGGCTACTTCTGTAAAGTATATTAACAACAAATTACAACTAGTGCTTATCTACTCACATAGATAATTATGATAATTACTTCTAAATTACTTTATACATGTTTATGTACCTTATGAGAAAAACACTACTTCGAAAAAAGTCATTGCTCTTCTTCTTATACTACAGAGCTACTGTTTTTATCTATTGCTTCAAATAAAGTATTTAACTTTACACAGACTACAGTTGGCTAACTACTGTTATATACTGGCAAAGACATGATCTGTTTGGTAAAAACATACATTTACATGGAATTCAATTCCCCATGTCCAGATATTCTGATAAATTGCTGGAGGAGTGGCTAATGAGATATTCTTTTACTTTATTTGTGAATATCCCAAGATTTGCCATTTTCTGCTTGATGGCTACTGCCACCCTGTTACAGAAGCTTATAAAAATGTACAAAAGTTCACTCAGAACATTTGAAAATGAACATTTATTTGAAGATGCAGGTATAAATTGGACTTTACGAGCTATTTTCTGTCTTATAGGTACATATTGTAAGCATTCTGTTTACAACTGTTAATGTAACTGAAAGGTTGCATAAGTTTTACCTCTCTCTCTCTCTCTCTCTCTCTCTCTCTCTCTCTCTCTCTCTCTTGACTGTCTACAGGAACATTTGATAATGGCCACAAGTGCAAAAATCATGTGACTGTGTCAGATGTATTAGACTTTTGTCTAATAATTTCAATATTTTAAAGGAAAAATGACATAATAAGGTTCATTAACTTTTCAACTGAATAATGCAGATCAATTTCAGCTAAATGTGCAATACAATTGGTTCTACTAAGATGATTATTGCCCTAGCAGATTTCAAACCTGTGTCTGACACATTTTTCTGTGGGCAGAAGTCCTTACAAATGTTAAAATATCACCTTAATCTATGGTGAGGAGGGTACTACAAGCAGTATGTCAGTGAACCAGGTAAACCCTTTTCTGTGTATTTTCATGATTTAATTGAGTTTCTCTAATGTACTGAGATGGAAATGTGGAATCAGTGACATTATTTTCCCAAATTAATGAAGAAAACTGCCAAAAAAATCACAGCCAAGCTGGTCAATAAACCATTCTAATTTTCATAAACAGCTGCTCTGATTGAGAAGTGAAGATATAAGGAATTTGGATGTCTAATTTTTGTTAACATGAAGCTCATTAAAATGGCACATAATATTGGATTTGAGTATGACAGGAAAGGAAACTGGCCAAAATGAGCCCTGTAAATAACTGTCCTTTCATTGATCTTAAGTGATTATGAGAAATCATAGAAAACACACAGATGAACAGGCATTTAAACCCTTCATCCTAAATGTGAGTGTCTACTTGGTGTGTCACTTGGTATGTTCTGAATGAATCCAGATCGGACTGACCTCCTACATCACAATCTGGTGCACTCTAGTGGATCAACTTTAATATGAATCAAAAATGTTCATAAACTAAGAGATACAGTGATTTAAAGATTTGAAATTACAGCCCCCCCCTCCCCCACACACACACAAAACCAAACGAAAAAACTCATAAATTTCAGATCTCGCCATGTAAAAGAATTATAGCCTCTTTTTGAAGGACAACAAATGTATATTCCTCCTGATGCACCCTACCAGACTGTAGAACAGCATTTACAGAGTGTTTCAACACTGATATTAAAGTTTAGCTTGGCATTGGTTGTGAGCTGTTGCTTGACGTGGCTTCTGGTAAGGGTCTCCCTGTTGCAATAGTTTGTGCACTCAATGTTTCATTACCCATTGTGTGTCAAGTTGATTATGGTGATAACACAGCAAAATAAGGAGTTCTGCAGCCTTCATTTCAACAGGTGCCATTTAGTATCAATTATGCAACTTGATTTTCATCGAGAGTACAGCACTACACCTTGTACAGTATAATGGGCATAAAGATCATGCATTGCACAACGGGCCTTCAAGGTCACTTGACATCACTTTTTTTTTTTTTTTTTTTTTTTTTTTTTTTTTTTTTTTTTTTTTTTTTTTTTTTTTTTTGTGTGGGGGGGGGGGGGGGGGGCAGTTTGTGAAAAGCTCTATGTACCTCTCCATCCAATAGCTTCTGCTGATCTGCAACACGACAAATAACAGCATTGAATACAATAACTAAAGAGATGCTTCCAAAGATATTGAATGAGTCTGGTTAAAGTTTGCCTCAAGTTCCTATTTTCATTCATGCAGAAGGCAAGAGTTGTTTTGAATCACCCAATATTATTGTTTGGTAACACTAAACATTAATCTGAATGAATCCTGATCTGTAAGTCAAGTGAATTTCAATTAATACCTACAAATGTGAGCAACATTTGAAGTGTAAAATTAATGTTCGAAATGAAAAACTGAAGATTATTTACATAGACACCATTCAATGTGGAGGAAGATGGCATAAATACCACATGCCTTCAACTCTTGTTTTTGGCGTTTTGAGTTGAAGACTTAATACTCAGTATCCCTTTCAGTTTATGGTTTCCTGGGCCACACTCTATGCTCCACACATCCCTTTTTCTGTTACTGCAAAATACAGACCATTTTCATGTTTGAAACAGAATTATAACTCTTACAAATAACATATACCATAACAGCAACCCACCCAACAGCCATATCTTGTGTACATACCGAACTACTTATATTTTTACTATATTCCCAAACAGTGCTTCAAAACATTGTTGCCACTTTAAGGTAGATATTTCACCAGCTTGTTCTGTCACATGATAGAGTTCCTACTAATGAATTACTGCTGAAGTCTGAAAAAATCATTTGCAGGTGTAGCCATCCTTCCCTTGTTTTTTGCAATCTGTAACAATGTTGTAACTGATACAGTTCATTCCACTGATCAAGCCTTGCAGTATGGATGTTCTGCACCTTTGTTTTTGGATTTCTTCTCAAGATTTTTCACTGAAAGATTTTTTTACTGATTTTGTATGACAAATAAGTTGTTCGAGTGATTTCTTTCAAGAAGTTCAGTCACTCTTCCTTATATCCACACTTCTACTGCTACTATCTTTCTGATTTCCTGTTTCCTCGGGGTCCATACTTCACAACCATAGCTTAAAATACTCCAAATAAATATCCTGATTTTTTCCCATTCATTCCTATGCCAAGGGAGTCATCTTGTGATGAATTACTTTTATACCCGATGGCTTGTTTGGGCACACACTAACTGAAACTTCATGTGTTAAATTGTTAGGAATTCAGATAAATAACCAACTGTGTGTGGCTTGGTGGCTTAGTAGTTAAGCATCAGACTACAAATGCAAAGGTCTGGGGGTCTAATTCTCTGCCAGTACTAAGATATCATAACAACAATTGAGTCCAAATCTGAAAGCAGGGTCATCAGTGAAGTACAACACTTAACATTGAAAGCACGTTTATTACAAACACCAGCGTATAGCCAGAACAGACCTGAACTCCTCAATGGAGAGTGCTGCTTTTTACAAAAACACTTAATATTGCACAATACACGAATATTAATACTAAATAACAGAAAACTGCTGGTGGTCAAGATTGAACTGATCAACTGCAGCACCATAAACACCAACACTATCTGCTAAACCACACTGTAGCAATATTTATCTGTCACTTATCTCTTCTTTTACTTACGACAAAGTTTGTTAAGGTGAAAAGCTCTGAGCTGCATTGTGGTATGCAGTCCATGATAAACTATAGTGGCCACTATAAATGGCTGGGTATGCCAGTTCAAAGGTCGTCAAAGCTGAGGTGGCACCAATGTGTGGACAAGTTAGTCAATAAGCTCTATTCTGTTTGCTTTGCATTTGGAAATCTCTCTCACCGTGTTCAGCTGCTGACAAGATTACTAACATGTTACTGTACTTTGACTTAATCTTCTGGACTAATGCAGCTAACGTCCAAAAACCAAGCAGTAAGAATATTGAGTGAAGTCAATAACACAACATTTTGCAGAAGTCTATTTAGGAAGAAGGTGACATTTTCCACTTGTGCTGTAATAATTGTGTTAGTTCATAACTAATTCCAGCCTTCTAGGGCATGAAACAATAAAATTATCAGGTTACCTTACATTCAGAAAGCTGTTGCACTCAGTGACTGTTATATTGGCTTGTAAATTATAGATTGCAGCAATCAGTCATCCTTTTTAAATTTTATTGTGCAGATCTAGATTTTGGCTGGACGCTAGCCATTCTCAATTCACTATTATTTTTGCTAAATGCAGGTAATTCCCTGTTGGTTAGGCTTCATCCACAGTTCATTGAATACTACTACATTGAGTAGTATTCAATGAACTGTGGATGAAGCCCAACCAACAGGGAATTACCTGCATTGAGCAAAAATAATAGTGCATTGAGAATGGCTAGCTTCTAGCTGAAATCTAGATCTGCACAATAAAATTTAAAAAGGACGACTGATCGCTGCAATCTATAATTTACAAGTAATAAAATTATTACAGCACAAGTGGAAAATGTCACTTACTTTTAGTAAATTGAATGCTGTGGTGCCCATTATGAAGAAAACAAAAATCTATTCAGGAACTTTAGGATTCTTAAACACTTGTACTGATAGTGATTTCCAGGTAGACTTAGCATCCCTATACAGGATTCAGAATGGAGTTGTATCGTCAGGTGCAAAAGTCTTTAACAGGTTGTAGCAGACTTCAATCAAGAAACCGAAAATTCTAGGTTTTGAAAAATAAAGTACAAGAGTTCCTTAATTAGTCACTGCTTATATAACTTATCACAATATTTGGATTCCTTATGTTCATATTAAACAGGTTCTAACTTATATAGTACACAGATAGCTGGTAGCATTCTTGAAAATCAGCTAAGTTACATAAATGCTTCATATAAATATTATAGTATAAATATAATAGTAGCATTTGAGTAATGGAAGAAGAAGAGCAGCAGTATTTTTCAAAGTAGCTGCTTTCCTAAATATAAAACAGAATTACAAAAAACTATTAATCTAAATATATTAAACTGTGTGCTCGAAAAAGTGGCTTGACTAGCGCAAAGATCTGTGTAGTGAATGGATCAAAAATTGAGTCTTGATGAGCTGCGAAGCTTAACCCTGATAATCACCTCCTTAGCTGTCACAAATGATCTTCCATTCTGTTCCAGTTCTTTAGACACAAAACAAAACTCAAAACCCAAGCTACCAAGGTGGACCTCTACATCTCCTTGAGAAAACACAGTTTACAAGTTAACATCAAGCCAACATTCAGAAAACTGGATGTGGATAAACAATAACCATGGAAATATAAAACTCAAGTGTCAAGGACAGTAGGTAAAAAAAAAAAAAATACTGAGAATGAAGCCTCCAGATATAGGATCAACAAGGTCGAAATGACATAAAAGCAGACTAGAAGTGTTTAATACATTAACCATGTAATCTAACAACAAGTTCAGGCACTATTGTGCAGTTCATTTCGTTAGACACTGTATGCAGCAGAATCCCTCATGATGATTAGGAAATGTCAAAGTCAGAACCTAAGGAATAAAAATCTTACAGCCAATAAGAGAGAAAGGAGAATTTAGCCAATGACATAATAACAAATTTTAACATGTGACAAAAGAAGACTGATTTCTGTGGACACATGATATTAATGATAAAGAATAACTGACTCTATGGAGTTTTTCCCATTATCTGAACAAAAAAGCCAAATGGCTCTATTTCACTTGGGTTAACTGGGAACTTCAAAAATTGGGAATTACAAATAAAGATAGTCTCGGATGTCACCAGTTCAAGAAAGAAACTGCAAAACAAAAGGAAAAAAGGGAAAAAACTGAAAACTGTCACGACGTGGATTTAATAAAGATAGGAGGCTCACAGAAAAGATATGAAATGGTACTGGGTGCACGGTAAAGCACACAAATAACATGATCCACAGTTGGAAAAAACAAAGGAAGAATAATAATTTGCAAGTAATTCTTGGTTATCATTTGTTGTCATTGTTTGTTTATATATTTTACAGAAAAAGCCCTCTACGGCTGCAGGCTTTTACACTGTTCAGTCACATTAATGTGACCACTTGTCAAAGCTTGAAAAACCACCTTTAGCAATGAAAACCGCTGCAAGATATTCAGGAACAGAATCAATGAGGTTCTGGAAGTACTGACAAGTATGTGGAGCCATGCCGACTCCAATTTCCTGGACAGCTGCACTAAGTTTCTCAGTCGAGACCACGTGGCATGAACAGCCTGATTCAGGTGGTCCCACAGAAACTCTTTTGGGTTTAAATCCAGGGTGTTTGGTGGCCAGGGAGCACAGTAAACTCCTGGTGCCCTTTGAACCACACACATACACTGTGAGCTGTGTGGAACATTGCACCGTCTTGCTGGCAGATGCCCTCTTGCCAAGGAAAAACAAAGTGCATATAGTGTGAACATGGTTCCCCAAGGATAGATCCATAATTGAGTTGATCCACTGTGCTTCCAGAATAATGAGATCAATCAGGGAATGCCAAAAAAAACACTCCCAAGAGCATAATGCCCCGGCAATTGTTGCAGGGTGTTTGCTGTCTGACATTTCACATCATACATGCCAAAGACCATGTGCCCAATGGAGCATAAAACATAATTCATCTGAAGAGGTCACCTGTAGCCACGCAATGGATGTCAAGCTGTGGTACTGGTGTGCAAATTCCAGTGTTTGTTACCAATGAACAGCAGTCAGCAGGGGTGCATGAGGAATGTGCATGCAGCAGAGGGTCATATGCAGCAATGTTTGCTGAACAGTCACTGAGCACACTGTTTGTAGCACCTTGGTTTATCTGGGTAGTCAGTCAACAGCTGCACATATATTCTCCCACACACATCTCTGGAAGCACCTTTCAACCCTGTCAACTATGGCCCAGGGTGGATCACAGTTGCAGCCAGATAGCACAATTTTGCCATGAGTGGTATATTTTAACCATGACACCATGCAAACAGTTTATAATCTTAGCTGTTTTGGAAGTGCTTTCACCCTTGACTTGAAAAATAAGACCTGCCAGGGACATAAAATAAATCACTGTGTTACTGAATTACAACTACTGCACTGCTTTCTGTGTCCCCTGACACAGTTTATATACCTTCCACTGCTAATGCTACCACCTGAGTGATTATTGTGCATTGATGTCGAACACAGGTAGTGGTTACATTAATGTGACTGGACTAGGTATGTCTTCAGTTGATTCCAATTTTGTTGAATTCTCCAAATAGCATTTTCATTCCACTGTGCTTTAAGGCTGTTCTAGATCAATGAAAGTAGCATTTGCTTCCCTGGCCATATCAAATCTTTTGTATAATGTAATATTTAGTACTATTATAGTTCCTCTTGTCTCCTTTGCTTTTTGAAATTCATATTCGTTGGCTTCTCAATGATGAGTTGTCTTGCTGTTAATCTTTATTTATCTTTGTTCAGTAGAAGTTCTGAAGCATGGGATACTATACCATAGTTCTATAATTTGAACACTAATAATGACTGGTTTATTTTTTGAAAATCCTACCAATAGTGCTCCATCTTAATGGCATAAAATTATACACTGAAGAGCCAAAGAAACTGGCACACCTGCCCAATGTCATGTAGGGCCTCTGCGAACACACGTGAGTGCTGCAACATGACATGGCATGGGCTCGCCTAATATCTGAAGTAGTGCTGGACGCAATTTACACCATGAATCCTGCAGGGCTGTCCTTAAATCCGTAAGAGTATGAGGGGGTGGAGATCTCTTCTGAACAGCATGTTGCAAGGCATCCCAGATATGCTCAATAATAATTATGTCTGGGGAGTATGGTGTTTTAACTCAGAAGAGTGTTCCTGGAGCCACTGTGTAGCAATTCTGGACGTATGGAATATTGCACTGTCCTGCTGGAGTTGCCCAAGTCTGTCAGAATGCACAATGGACATGAATGGATGCAGGTGATCAGACAGGATGCTTACATGCAGGTCACCTGTCACAGCCGTATCTACACATACCAGGGGACCCCTATCACTCCAACTGCATACGCCCCACACCTTTACAGAACCTCCACCAGCTTGAACGTCCCCTACTAACATGCAGGGTCCATGGATTCATGAGGTTGTCTCCATACCCATACACTCCATCTGCTTGATACAATCTGAAGTGAAATTCATCCAACCAGGTAACACGTTTCCAGTCATCAACAATCCAATGTCAGTGTTGACGAGTCCAGACAAAGAGTAATGCTTTATGTCATGCAGTCATCAAGGGTACATGAGTGGGCCTTCAGCTCCAAAAGACCACATTGATGATGTTTTGTTGAATGGTTCACACACTGATACTTTTCGACAGCCCAGCATTGAAACCTGCAGCAATTTGAAGAAGTGTTGCACTTCTGAACAATTCCCTTCAGTTGTTGTTGATCCCATTCTTGCAAGATGTTTTTCCAGCTGCAGCAATGTTGGAGATATGATGTTTTAATGAATTCCTGATATGGTACACTTGTGAAATGGTCATATAGGAAAATCCCCACTTTATCACTACCCTGGAGATAGTGCGTACCATTCCTCATGCACAAAATATAACACCATGTTAAAACTCACTCAGATCTTGATAACCTACCATTGTAGCAGCAGTAACCAATATAACAACTGTGCCAGACACTTATTGTCTTATGTAGGCTTTACCGACCACAGCACCATATTCTGCCTGTTTAAATATCTTTGCATTTGAATACACATGCCTATACCAGTTTCTTTGATGCTTCAGTATACCTACATACAGTTATTCTTCCACCTTATCTCCAACATCTCTAACAACTCAACACAGGTATTATCTGTTTCTGTCATTTTGTTCTGTCACAAGTTGCTAAAGCATTGTTGAAATAGCCCTATGAATTAATTGTTCACTTCTGCTTTACTTACAGACTCTGCATTGTGTTTAATATCTCCTAGGTCTAATAATTTCTCAATGTATTCTTGTCAAAGTGCTACTGCTCTTTCATATTTGAAGAAAATTCAACCTTTTTTGTCTTGTGTTTAACTAGTGTGGTGCTCTATGTCATCTCTAAAGGATAGTGCACACAGGGACAAGGCACAACTCAAAACACTGTGATGTACATAAGCTATATGTAAAAGCACAGAGTAGGTATGAAGCATTTGTTTGTCACAGTTTACAAGAGACTAAGGTTAGAATCTAATATGCCATTGAAATGAATTCAGGAATACACCAGAACCCCCTACATACCACCCCCGTATGGAGCACGCAGAGAGTTTCGGCAATCATTTTCCCATGCTCCATATGTGAATGGAGCAGGAAGCCCTAATAACTGGTACAACAGCAAGTATCCCCCGCCATGCACATGACAGTGGTTTGCAGAATATGGATGAAGATGTACAATGTGTGTGTGCTAGCAAAGCAACTTACACAGTAGTTGATACTTCACATTACACTGTAAGTCCTGCAAATGGCTGCATAGATCTGTTCAGTGATCATAGGAAGGCCAAGGCATGCCATCTCCAATAGGGTCATGACTAGAAAATCACTGTGGTATCCAAACTAACCATTGGGCTGATGACAGATTTACATTAATCACTGTTCATTATTCGAGCAATATCAAAAATTCCCCTTGTTTCTTCTCAAACACACACACACACACACACACACACACACACACACAACACACACACACCTTTCCCGAAATTATCACTATCTAAATACACAACATTTCCCAGTACTCCAACAACCTCTTTCTTGTTATGAAGTCTATTTCTACTGAATATTGTATTACTGGTCCAATAGGCTGCACCCTTCATGGCAATTGGTGGGTGGCCCAGCAGACCTCATTTAAAATAGGTTCAGTTTTTAGGTGTGAAGTAAGGAGAGGTACTGATACTGCCATCACAAGGATTACAGAAAAAGTCATTCAGGATATTAAGTATAAAATGACAATAATAATGAAATCAGATATAATATACCATATAAAGCAAATGCAGCAGCTAAGTATGTCACACAGTATTGTACATAAAATACCTGACAATTTTTAACTAAAATACAAGACTTCTGGCTTCTTTTTTAAAAAAATAAAAATATAATAAAACCATAAGAAATAAAGAAAAAAGAAAGAAATAAGAAGTACAATTGTACTGTGTTGCTGGTGTACATAACAAACAAAATATATTTTGTCTTGTGTCACAAATGAATTTTATGTTATGAAACACATAGAACAGTATCTATGATGTAGAAGTCAATTGTAATTAAGTCAAAGGATGATGTGCAAGAAGATGTGAAACATTGACTTCTGTCAAGAACAGTTCTAATCTTTCACCACTACAACAGAACTACAACCAACAAATATTCAAACTGTTTCTAATGCCAGTCCTACCACAATTTTTCTTTAGTGTTATTACTCAACCACTAAATAACAAGAGATCAGCCACGCTCTAAAAGCTGACAACTGTGTGATGATGTTCGGTTTGTGGGGCACTCAACTGCGCAGTTATCAGTGCCAGTACAAATTCCCAACCTTTCCTCAGTCCAGTATCGCCACTTTCATGAATGATGATGAAATGATGAGGACAGCACAAACACCCAGTCATCTCGAGGTGGGAATCGAACCCGGGCTGACAACTGTGTTGCCTCTTTCCCAGTGACCAGGCATCTACTACTGATGTACATGCTTAATGGGAGTATGTGTAGTAAAGTTTACTCTAGCTTCCAGTAATATGACTGCCTACCAATGGTTAAAAATAATTCACAAAAGATTCGGGCAAGTATGGTTATCTTAATCAAGACCTGGAATGACACTCATCATAATCAACCCTGGTCAGCATTTCACTCACTTTTTATTTTTTGTTATATAGACTTTTTAGTTGTTAGTTATTCATGTGTTACATGGGCCATAATTGTAATCTGTGTTATACAGGCTTTTTAAATGTTAGTTATTCATGTGTTCCATGGGTAATAATTATGATCTTTCACTGTGGTATGAAATGTAACAGCATACAGATGTACTACAAATACTCAGTGAAAAAGAAAGCTAAATATTTTACTCTGCTGAAAGGTTCATGGTCCAACTGCCAGTCCTGCCCCACAAAGCATGTTAGTATAATTGAACCATTAGTGATTTTTCACTTTTGTAGCTAAAGACCAAATTCCAAGCCCATTCCTAAATACTAGCTTATGTGTAACAATTCCTTATTTTTATGTGGAAACATAATCACAAAGCACTTACAGGGAGTCAACAGACACAAGCTGACTACTGCTATTAATTAAAAGTAATAAGAATCTTACATACAGCTTCACTGCTCAATGAAATCTGAATCTTTTTTCCCAACTACTAGTCCCTAAAAACTTCACAGACATGAACTTTCTCTCTTAATGTATGCTTCATTCCATTATCCAATTGGCCACAACTTACACTAATATCAAAATTTTTATTTTGTCCTTCCTTGGCTGATTTTTCACTTCTTGCACATTGTTCTGCTGCTTTTAGTTCTCCTCTTCACAGACCATTCTCTCTTTTCATTAGAACCTTTGGTTATCTGTGTTCGTGGAGCACCTGTATTCCAAGTTCTCTTGCTCTTATATCTAATTTAATAACTGTCATCTCTGTCACTAACAAATTTCCGTGGTTTCAAAATTTCATCTAATGCAATTCACTATTTATTAACATTTATGTTCAACATGCTATATTTCTCTTGGAACAGACTCAAAGGTAGTTTGCCTAACTTAACTCTACAATGAGTCATCAGTGATGCACACTTTTTTCATAGGCAGTACACAACTGAGTCTTAACCATTGAGAAGCTCAGCTGTATAAAGATGGGAGAGGAAATTAGCTGTGCCTTATTCAAGGACTCATCCTAGTATCCAACGAAGTGATTCAGGGAAACTGTATAAAACTAAATAAGGGTATTTGGACAAGTGATATTTCTAATAAATATGAATGTTCCTTATTACTGCACCATCTTACATGATACACAGCTCATGAGCACACACCTCTGCATTTTATGTGCACAGTTTGGAAGGAGTACAAGTATATCTAAATAATATCTCATGTACAGTCTTATCTGGAACTCTGTGAAATCTCTTACAAACACTAGATTTTGTACTCATTTTTGAAATCTTCACATGGAACAAACTAACAACATTTCACTATCTGGTCACATTTTTTGATACCATTGTCAGTGGTGACAAAACGTAAGAAGCCCATACAGCCATTTGAAGAACAGAATATTAACACAATGTTTCAAAATCAAAAGAAAGGAGAATATGTTTTAGCATCTCTTCAATGCTGAGGAACTTTGAGGCAGAACACAATCCAGAATCGGCGAAGCTCCAGGAGGAAATAGGTTTTGACGTTTTCAAAGGAACCTCTCTGGAATTACTTGCCTTAAGTGATTTAGGGAAACCACATGAAATTAAAACCAGGAATTTGCGACCCTCACTCCACATTGTAAGTCCAGTGCCTTAAAGTATGTTCCTCACTTTCATTTTTCCTTCTCGTGCTGCACTGCAAAGTTACTCAGAAGCCAAAATTTATCATAAATGTGAATGTGTAAGCAGATGTTACTCTGATATAGTCATGTTCACCTAAAGGACTCTCCATCAGTCATGATACAATAACTCTGTTTTTAATCTCAGTTACATCTACAAAACATTATTTTCATGACAGTTATAAGAAGTGGCATTTACATTCTGTTACAGGATTGTTCTTATATATATTCCACATCCTATACTACACTGTTAGGGCTCATCCATTCTGCTTCTCAGTTTACATCAAATATCCCATCCTACAATGTCAGTCTGCTATACAAAATGAAATGAAATGATCATGTGGCATTGATGGCTGGGAGGCCCCACCCGGGGAAGATTGGCTGCCGGGCTGCAAGTCTTATTTCAGGTGATGCCACACTGGGCACCTTGTGTGTCACTGGTGATGATGAAAGGATGATGAGAACAACAACACAACAACCAGTCCACAAGTGGAGAAAACCTCCAACCTTGTTAGGAATCAAACATGGCCCACTGCATGATAGGCAAACACGTTACCACTCAGCTAAGTAGGCAGTCTGCTATTCAGATATATTGAAAACATTCTAATCTCCATAGCATGGGACGATGTTAGCTGGAGGACTCCAGTGGATGTGGACCTGATTGAAATGAATGTTCCATGCCATCTACTGCAGGCTGAACTTATGACATGGATGTCAGCTTCCACTGGAAAACATAAATTCATCACATTGCAGTATCAAGCGGATGCAATTAATAACAAGTTGAGTACAAGAACGCAGTGTTTTTGGATAGGTCCTCCTCCTATCTGATCTACTGTGATGGTTATATATACAATGTTTGCTGCAATATGATAGCCTGCATTCTTGAGTGACATAGAAGACAAATCCAAATGTATGGTAGCAGTTCTGATATACTGGTACAACATTTTTTACTCAGAGTTACCAAATGTGGTGCAATACTGCATTAAGGATACAAAGGAGGATGCCATTGTATCTTTTATGTAGCAAATAATAATGCAGAAGGATGAGCATCCATAAGTTCAGACAAGAAGCCTGTCATTGGTGAAAACCTTGACAGTCAGATTTAAACAGCACCTCTTTATGTTATTTTACCCACTCTTAAACTGTTAAAAGTATATGAGCAAATAAGAGTGTAATGTTTTATTTTTAACACAGAAAGTACATAATAAGTATCTATACTCGTCAGAGCCACACACGGATCTAAAATGTCATGTGAATATTTTGGTCAAATACTAATCAATGACAACATTTCTTAGTGGAGGCAGGAGTGGAGAAAGACATACAAGAGCGCAACCTTTGTGACACAGAAACAGGTAGATGGTTGCCAGGCATGTAAGCACAACAATGTGTGAGGGCAAGTATCATGACAGCCAGTGCAGCCAGCACAGTTTTTATGATCAAATATGACAAAGGAAGAAGCGATTCTGGGTTCACTCGTCACTTCGACACTAACATTGCAGGCAGCATTTCCACAGCATTTTGGAGACTCCAGCTGGAATTAGAGGCTAAGTCAGCTAGCAAAAGTCTAGATTGCATGAGTACTAGTCTCAACAGTAAAGATAGCTGTCATACATAGTGGCATACAGAGGAATAGACAGTCACCATCTTATCTAATGACTTACTGAAGAACATTTCTTTATAGGTACATTTGCTGAGAACATATAATTCAGAACAGATTTTTGAATAATTAATTTTCTATTTCCTGAGCCCTTGAAAATTGTGGACTATGTGCATTATAAACTTTCATCCAAAACTTTAAGGGGAAAACATTATCAGATCAGGTGATATTCTTGTCAGGTCTGTAGGTGGACCATGAAATAATCTAGAAACAAAATTTCCACAGTCCACCATCTGACTGCCACCTTCAGATGACAATGCTGTTTGTTGAACTTGTCAGAACTTACTCAGACCATGCGCAGTGGCCCTTAGACACGGCTTAGAAGACCAACACTGCATGCATCAGTAATTGTTGCTGCTGCCCCCCCTAGCTCAAGTGAAGGTACCGTGCCCCAGTGATGAAGCTGGCAAATACGATGAACTGATATCGGTACCACTGTTGATACAATCTGCCAACCAAGTCAGTGACCACTGTTTTTTGATTGCTGAGAAACAGGGTTCCAAATCTTACTTAAAGGGTAACCCTTGTCTCTGTTTTTAATGTTGTCTGCCAGTCTAATTTCACTGAGTCTTGTAAAACACAGTACCAATACCCAGATACATGGGCAACCATTTGTGTCTTATCATATAACATTCTGGGTCCCTCAGTAAAACAATGTTTTGCCACCACAGATTTCTCAGGCTGCAACAAACATGTGTGGCAATGGTGCTTAATATGTCTGTCATAAATGGTGCAAATAGTTTCACCATTTCGGGTTTTCCAAGAACGGCAAGGGATATGGTAATTGTTGGCTCCCTCAATACTAGCTAATGAGTGGTTTAGTCTTGAATAGCAGATGAAATACACTTTTGATTTTACATCTTCTTTAAACTGATCCTATTTCTGAAGATGTGCCCCCAGCATATGACAGGAAAGCCACTGAGTTACGTGTGTATTCTACTGGTTCCAGGGGAGGTCCAAACTCGAAGCCACTATGGATCTGTTTGTCTGCATAGCCATTCTGCTTGAACAAAAGTTTAAGACGTTCGAGCTCTTGTGTGAAGCTTTCTGCATCTGCGATGGTGTACATCCTCTTTGCGAATGTCTGTAGGACTCCCATGCATTAATATGGTGGATGACAACTTTTTGCATGCAGATACCAGTCCAAGTGTGCCACTTTCTGATAGACACTGTGTCCTAGGGTTCCCTAATCCTTTTGTGTAGACAAAGATGCCTAGAGACAGAAGCTTTCATAATCCATTGTGAATCTGATGCTGGGGTGACTGCAATTAAAATGATAAAGGAAATGATTCAGATCATTTATTCCATATGGCCACACCATAAACTTATCATTCACATATCTTCAAAAACTGAAAGGTTTTAAAGACTTCATCCTCGGTGCCCATTCTTCAAAATATTTCATAAATAAATTGGGAACTGTGGGATAATGGACTCTTCATGGCTGCTCTATCAAGTTGTTCAAAATATTTGTCACCATACAAATAATATGAAGACAACAGCACTTGACAGCAAAGCTAAGTCATATACATATTCAGTTTTCCAATAATTAATGTTGAGGATTCTTGAAGAGAATTTTGGGTAAAAGGAGACATTACAGCAAAATTTGCAACAAAATCTGAGATACAAGACACAAAGACTTGAACCACTCGATAAAAATCATAGAACGGGAAATATTATGTTCATATTTTCAAACATGAGAACTGAGAACCAACACTAAAAACTTGGCCAAACAGTAAGTGAGCACAGCCAAATTGCTCACATTTGGACACAATGAAAGCCTTTCTTTATGAATTTTTGGCAAACCCACCAATGTAGCAGGAGAAGAGTTGCCACCCAGACTTTTAGAGCGTGCTTTTCTGTCAGTGATACAAAGATGTTAGAATAATGAATAAGAGCAAATATGGTAAATAAAATGAAGTTGATAATCATAATACTGTTGCAACTTGCAGAAAAAGGGAAGATAGTTTTGTGGCAAATAACACTTGGTGCATTCTAAGTTATGAAATAACATTTCCAACTGTTTGCGAGTGTTACAAGTGGTGCTGTGTGTGACAGGATGAGTTTGGGAAAAAAATGAGTCTTATCAAGAACCAGTTGTACTCCGACACAATCTTTGGATTTTTAACATCAAAAATTACACATGCACAGTAAGAAAAACTGCTAATAGAAAAGATACTGGGGACAAAAGGGAAGACAAGATGTTGCTACCTAAAAGGTGATACAAGCATGGCAGATTTGTAAAAAGAAAACTGGGAAATATATGATAAAAGAGGAACAACCAAATGCTAAAGAAAACATGCATAAAGAGTATTTCAGCAAAGCTGCTGAAAATTTAGAAATGAAAAGAGGGACAGCACCCATTTACAGTCAGGAGAAGGGATAGAAGTAGGATACCAAGTAGGCCCAATAAAAACTCAAGGAGCAATGGTCAACACAATACATTGAATTAATTAATGGATACAATGATAAAGATAGAGGAAATAGGATAGACATGAAGTTTTCCAAGGACTTTCCACAGTTAGGGGGAAATGAATAGAATATGAACAGAAACTCAAAAGCAATATCAGTGCAGCTCATAAAGAAATTCTGGACATGTTCAAGCATTTCTAATAGATTCAACTGGTAAATGAGATTAGTTTCAGGGAGCAATAACAGAGAAATTTGAATATTTTGGAGGCAAAGTTGGTGAGAAAGTTATTAAAATTAGTGGCCAAATATATTTACAGGCAAAGGACTGTGTACTTAACAAAATTCTGACACAAGGAAGATGTGAAAATTTTGTAAGGATTCAGGAAGGGATACAAGAAAAGGTCAATTATCTCAATCAAAGAATGAACAAAGACACTGGTAAATTCAATGCAATTTCATGCTGCTGCAATGAGTTTTCTGTTAATAAAAAGTCTGATCCCACAGGTGAAATGCATCTAGTAGTCTTCATTGATGAATGTAAGAAAATGTTAATGAAGTGACTGTCAGAAAAAGACCAATTTAGAATGGAAGAGCAGCTTTCAGGGCATGCACAAGGCTAGGTCCTTAAAGCCTCGGGTGGATGTACAAGTTCTGAAGAATCTGTCACCAAATGTTGGTCAAACTAAAGCAGAGAGATGTAAAGAAGGAATCCACAGGTGCCACAAACTGTACTTCTCATTTCCAAGAGACAATGAAGGCTTTTTGCAAACATGTCACTCATAAATTAGAATACATAGATCCAACCATGAAGAGGATATCACAGATGAACTAAGCTGGAAATTGCCAGGGGAAGTCCAGAAAATCCTGAGTATTTTTGGTAGTAGCCTTGATATTTTTTTTAGGTTGAGTAGTGTCTTAATCACGCACAACAATGGTACCAGTGAATCTATTATGGTATGTAACACATGGGAACAAGAAGAGGTCGTAATATGGGTGACAAAAGAGGTAAAGGCCATGGTGGTTTAAATTCCAACAGCCAGGTAAACTAAATACTACTGGGATAAGGACTGACTTGAAGCAGGGTGGAACAATTGACTGCACACAGAACGCCATCTCTGAATGGGTATGTTATCACGGAATATATTATCCAGCAAAATGGAAGAGGTTATCTGGCAAAACAGTAAACAGAGAACCTGTTAGGGGTTATAAAAAGCTGTGAGAGGCTACAGAAAGCTAAGTCCCACATGGAAGCAAGCATACAATAACAAATGATGGTAGTTGTAAGCTGCAAATTCAGCAGGATCTTCAAGACTAAATTATTGTGGGAGAAGAAAGATTGGATAGCCAGGTTTTTTTTAATACAAGAGCTACCAATGGTGTGTAAATACCAGAAATGAGTCAATTCCACAATTACCTGATAGGTTCTATGCTATTTGAGTGAGGAGTGATGGAAATTTAGGAGCCAATGAAGGACAGAGTGTGAGATATCTTTGACTTGGGGGAAGGATTACTAAAGTATGAGAAAGAGAATGGAAAAGTATTTAAGAATAGATATGAGATGAAGAGAGAGATGTTGACCATTGTAGAAGAAGGGGAAGAAGACAGTGAAGATAGTAGTGATTGGGCTAGTGAAGTGGAAATGTTAATTTGCCAGAGGATGATTCAAAGGAGAAACAGTATTTGAATCAACTGTGCTATGCAGTATGAAGGTACACGAAACTCAAAGGTAACTGATTTGGTTGAAGCCAGCATACTATGAGCACATAACATAAAGAAGGTAGTGGAAATGCCTGTATCCACAACAAAAATTATAAGAGCTACAGGAAGTCAAAGCAAAGCATAAAGAAAACAAATTTATCTGTCACTAGTCATTGAGGTAGAATATGAGGTTTTATTGGTTCCTAATTTGAGGCTCATTACAATGATTCAGGCAGACTGTATGAATAAGATTAAAGCTCTAGGTGATTGTGGTATAGAAACATAAAATTTAGTAACAAAGGGTCAAATGGAAAAGTCAAATACAATGAATACATAATGAATGAACATGATACATGATTTTATAGATAAACTGAAGGTAGCAGTCAGGTCAATTGGTATCATGCCTAAAGATGATATAGGAAATACAAATACTCAACCTCAGATTGGCAAAGAAATAGTAGAAGGTGAAGTTCACGAAATAGTGTAGGGATTAGAAGACCTTTCTGAAAGACAATGAGAAGATCAACTGAAGTTAATAATAGACATTAGAGAGGTGTTTTCTGAGAGACCTGGCAACGTAATGGGTTATGACTCTAACCCGAGCAAAAAGCCTCATGAACTGTTTTATACAAAATCATACCCCATTGATTTGGCAAAAAGAGAACACAATTTATGATAACTCACACTGGTGATAATATAGACTGGTTGAACAAAACAGGCAGTTCCAGAGATAAATGACAGTGGAGCTCATGAGGTAAATAAATAACCAAATCAAGTCCGGAGTATTGTAAATCATTATAAGCATATACAACAAGCCAGGGATCAATCCAAATCATTAATGTAAATCAAGCAAGGTCAAATCATTACTATTCAATGGGACATAACTATTGGCTTCAGTTACTCCCGTGAGACTGGCTGACAATATCCAGGCTGTGGTATTTAGTGGTAAGCACTTGTCAGAAAACAGCACCACCTTACTTGCTTACCAGGGCTGCTGCACCTTGCATGAGTGCAGACCATGGCCATTGTCTGTAGCCCAAGTATCTTCCATGCACTGTCCCTATCGATACTGGAGCTATGTGGAGAATCTGAATCACTGTCAGATACTACAGCCCTCCCCCTTAAATTGGCATGTAGGGTCAAAAGTGGCCTGGCATGTGCTGACTTCACCACAGGAAGCGGAGAAAATAAGGCAGGAATCCCCACCAAAGGCTCTCACAATGGGTCCTCAACGTGATCAGCTGGGTTATAAGGCGATGCCGTCTGTGGAAGTACTGGCCAACTGACAGGATCCAGAGCATAGTTTGGTCCAGCCTGCAGAGGAATGGGTACCAGATGTAGTGGAAATGGGACCAACAGTTCTGCCTCCATGGGCTCCACTGGCCGAGAGTGCTCAACCTCTGTCTATGTTGAGGGGCAGGTGCCACCAGTGGTGAAGGTAGAAGCCAGAACGAGCTTAAGCAGAAGAAGTGGTTCCATCTCTGTTGACTCCCTTCACCAGTCATTGTTGACTTCCTGTCAACACCTAACATGAGGGTGGAGATTGTAGTGGCAAGAGGCAGGCTGGTGAGCTTCCCACCTCCACCGTGAAATGAGCATTCGAGTGCATTGAATTCAGGTGTTCTAAAAAGTAATTTAAATTATCATTGTCATGAGGTGAAACAACAAAAATATTGTCTACATATCTGAAAAAAGATGCAGGTTTCATAGTTGCTGACTCCAAGGCGCTTTCCTCATCGTCTTCCATAAACACATTTGCAATAAAATGTGACAATGAGCTTCCTATTGCAGCTCCTTATGTCTGGTCATTGAATAAAAAGTAAGTGGCAATCCTAACCTCAATTAACTGTAACGAATCACACAGAGGAACATATTTATGGAAGACTTCGAGGAATGTGCCTTGGTGTCAGCAACTTTGAAACCTGCATATCTCTCTCTCTCTCTCTCTCTCTCTCTCTCTCTCTCTCTCTCTCTCTCTCTCTCTCTCTGTCTCTCTTCCACCCCAGATACATAGATGATATTTTGTTGTTTGGCCTCATGGCAGTGAGAATTTGAAAGACTGTTTAAAATACTTGAATTCAAATCACCTAAATATTTGTTTCACGATGGAGATGGAAAAGGCTGATGTCTTCCCTTCCTTGATGTGTTGGTCATGAGGAAGACTGATGATATGTTGGGACGTGCTGTTTACAGGACGTCTGCTCACACTGACTTGTACCTACAGGCTGATAAGTTGTCACCATCCAGCTCAGCATGAAGGGGTACCTTGTATCTTGGTTCACAGTGCTCATGTCACTTCAGATCCTGAGAATTTCCCAGCTGAGTTCACCTATCTTGAGGTCACCTTCCATCAGACTGGATATAGTGAAAGACGGATAAGATGTGTGTTGCGCTATCGACGAACTGTGTACCAGATGAGTGATGATAATCTGAGTTGGCACCAAGGTCAATGGACTTCCAGCATTATGAATGGAGCATCTCCAGCTAGACTGGTTGCATTTTGAGAAATATGATGTGAAATATGTTTTCTGGGCTCTATTTAAGGTTAGGGCCCTATGAGGTTCCATTAAGGATGATCTTGGTTTACATAAGTTGGGCATATGTTGTGTTGCTTGCAGTTATGGCACATTATATATTGGTCAGACAATTAGGACCATGGAGCACCAGTGTATTGAGCATAAGCAGCACACAAATGTACAACAGCTGAGCAAATCAGCTATTGCAGAACACTGTCTTGGCACCAGTCATCCTATGGAATATAACAACATGGAGAATCTGACATGCACTTCCAGCTATTGGGATAGTGATATTAAGGAAGCAGTGAAGATTAAACTAGCGAATAAAACAGTAAATAGAGGTGGAGAGGTGCTGTGGTTTTCCCTTGAAAATGACAAGATGGTCACTTGCCAAAATACTGGTCATTGTCAACAATGTCACCTGCCTGCAGTCATGTAAATGTTTTGAACATAATACTTGGTTAGAACATGAACTGAATTTTGAAGTAATAATTAATGATTTAATACATAATAATACTGGTTAAATCCCTAGCAAAATCAGGTTAGGGTTGGACCTGAGAAATAATGTAGAAAAGAATATGTCTTGCCCACCATGGAAAGAGCTGACTTCAGCAGAGAAAAGAAAAGTTGTGAAAGGGGAAATGGAAAAGAGCACCCAAACTAGGAAGAAGGGGCATGATGCAAACACGGTGTTGGTCAAAACACTTGAAAGGTCCTGTGAAACCAACGGTGAATTCTCAAAGTTTTTTGGAGGTTATAAGAGACCATTTGAAGTAGCAGATACTCCCCACACAACTGCTTTTAAATTGAGATACTCTAAATCCCTAAACATGTTTGGAATGAGAAATACTAAATTATCTCACATGGTATGAGGAAAGGAAAAATAATGAAAAGGCAGCGGGAACTTCACCCCTAAGTGAACTTGTATATGGTGTATACTGCTTCCCAAACTGCTTGCAGTTTTATTTAATTTTCATTTTTTTCTGAACTGCATTCTCTTAACCTTATATGTTTTCTATTCAGTTATTTGTTTTGAGCTGTAATATGTATCCTAGAGTATGACAAAGAAAGAGAAGTATTACCAAGTGATTGAGAACTGTGTATGTGGGTGTAGGTGTCATAATTGTTAAGTAAGGATGAAAGAAAAGTGCTTGTTAAGATCTGGACCGAAAAAGAAAAATGGTGTGCAACAAAGATTCTCAACTACACTCCTGGAAATGGAAAAAAGAACACATTGACACCGGTGTGTCAGACCCACCATACTTGCTCCGGACACTGCGAGAGGGCTGTACAAGCAATGATCACACGCACGGCACAGCGGACACACCAGGAACCGCGGTGTTGGCCGTCGAATGGCGCTAGCTGCGCAGCATTTGTGCACCGCCGCCGTCAGTGTCAGCTAGTTTGCCGTGGCATACGGAGCTCCATCGCAGTCTTTAACACTGGTAGCATGCCGCGACAGCGTGGACGTGAACCGTATGTGCAGTTGACGGACTTTGAGCGAGGGCATATAGTGGGCATGCGGGAGGCCGGGTGGACGTACCGCCGAATTGCTCAACACGTGGGGCGTGAGGTCTCCACAGTACATCGATGTTGTCGCCAGTGGTCGGCGGAAGTTGCACGTGCCCGTCGACCTGGGACCGGACCGCAGCGATGCACGGATGCACGCCAAGACCGTAGGATCCTACGCAGTGCTGTAGGGGACCGCACCGCCACTTCCCAGCAAATTAGGGACACTGTTGCTCCTGGGGTATTGGCGAGGACCATTCGCAACCGTCTCCATGAAGCTGGGCTATGGTCCCGCACACCGTTAGGCCGTCTTCCGCTCACGCCCCAACATCGTGCAGCCCGCCTCCAGTGGTGTCGCGACAGGCATGAATGGAGGGACGAATGGAGACGTGTTGTCTTCAGCGATGAGAGTCGCTTCTGCCTTGGTGCCAATGATGGTCGTATGCGTGTTTGGCGCCGTGCAGGTGAGTGCCACAATCAGGACTGCATACGACCGAGGCACACAGGGCCAACACCCGGCATCATGGTGTGGGGAGCGATCTCCTACACTGGCCGTACACCACTGGTGATCGTCGAGGGGACACTGAATAGTGCACGGTACATCCAAACCGTCATCGAACCCATCGTTCTACCATTCCTAGACCGGCAAGGGAACTTGCTGTTCCAACAGGACAATGCACGTCCGCATGTATCCCGTGCCACCCAACGTGCTCTAGAAGGTGTAAGTCAACTACCCTGGCCAGCAAGATCTCCGGATCTGTCCCCCATTGAGCATGTTTGGGACTGGATGAAGCGTCGTCTCACGCGGTCTGCACGTCCAGCACGAACGCTGGTCCAACTGAGGCGCCAGGTGGAAATGGCATGGCAAGCCGTTCCACAGGACTACATCCAGCATCTCTACGATCGTCTCCATGGGAGAATAGCAGCCTGCATTGCTGCGAAAGGTGGATATACACTGTACTAGTGCCGACATTGTGCATGCTCTGTTGCCTGTGTCTATGTGCCTGTGGTTCTGTCAGTGTGATCATGTGATGTATCTGACCCCAGGAATGTGTCAATAAAGTTTCCCCTTCCTGGGACAATGAATTCACGGTGTTCTTATTTCAATTTCCAGAAGTGTAAATTAGAAAGGCTATGGCAGCATTAACAATTTCAACTGTAGATTAAAGGGACATCAGAGAAGGTAGAATAATAGTGGGAAAAGATGTGGGAAGCATTTTGAATGACAATAAATAAATGGTGGCCCTCTCTTAAGAAATGAAAATCATAAAGTATGCATGCATAAAATACCACAGAGTAGATTACTATTTGAGTATAAAAATATGTTTGCAGAAGTAAAAAGACAGCGTAACTCAAAAGGGTTTAAAGGATTTGAAGAAAGAATAGATAAGAGAACAAAAAAGGAAAAAAAGGAGATTTTACTGAATGATTAACAGAATATAAAAGAATGAGACATTCTGATACAAGTCAGAACACTCCCCCCCCCCCCCTGCCCTCCCCCCCCCCCTCCCCCCCCCCCCCCCCCGGGTATTGTTTCTTCATTTTTTTGCTGCAGGTCAGGAAAGTGGGGAGAGGGGGGGAGTTCTCAAATAAGATACAGCTTACAAATAGAAGATAACTTTATGAATGTTAGTGAAGTACATAGATGGAAGCAGGAAAGCTAAAAAATAGGAAGAAAGAATCTAGACATTAAATGGGCAATTCAAGAATATTGAGCAATCTGGGGGAGGGAAAGGCCTTTAGTCCAATTATCAAAGCACTGGGGGTATACCTTACAAACAATGTTGACACTATTCATGGAACATGTGGTGGTCCCAGTTTCGAGATCAAACAGTCCACAGCAAGAGACAAGGAATTTCTACATCTTATCCATAATAGGCATTGAGTAATTATACAGCTAAATAGGAAATCAATTTTCCAATAGTCACTATAGACAAACCACAGAAAGGTGAGCAGAGTCTCAGTATTCCCAATCATGGATAAGGTTCGTAACTGAGAATAAAAATTAGTGTAAATGTTACAGCTATCAAATGACAGTAGAGACTATAACTGTTTGAAAGAATATACTGTGGTTAGGAAGGGCAGTGCCGTGGAAATAATTTTCTCATGGGACAGCACTTATGCATATACAAAGATGGTGATAATGTCATGTACACAGCTTCGTACACAGGTGAGTCATGTTTCTGACATGATTAAAGTGCACAATAGGAATTAACAGACTCTGAACGTGGAATGATAGACACCTGAGACATTCAATTTGGAAATCGTTAGGGAATTCAATATTTAGAGAGGCAAAGTGTCAAGGGTGCGCTGAAATACTAGATTTCAGGTGTTATCTCTCACCATAGGCAACTGTGGTCGACAGACTTCACTTAACGACCGAGAGCAGTGTTGTTTGCATATAATTGTCAGTGCTGACACACAAGCAACACCACATGAAATAACAGCAGACATCAATGTGGGACATACCACAAACATTCCCATTAGGACAGTGCAGCAAAATCTGGCTGTAATGGGCTACGGCAGCTGATGACTGATGCAAGTGCCTTTGCTAACAGCATAACATCACCTGCAGCACCTCTCCTGGGCTTGTGACAATTTTGGTTGGACCTAAATGACTGGAAAACCGTGGCCTGGTCAGATGAGTCCTGGTTTCAGTTGGTAAGATCTAATGGTAGGGTTTGATTGTGGTGCAGACCTCATGAAGTCATGGACACAAGTTGTCAACGAGGTGTTGTGCAAGTGGTGGTGGCTCCACAATGATGTGGGCTGTGTTTACATGGAATGGACACAATCCTCTGAGTCAAATGAACTGATCATTGACTGGAAATGATTGGGCTAGTTGGAGACCATTTGCAGCTGCTCTTGGACTTCATGTTACCAAACAACAATGGAATTTCTATGAATGACAATGTGCCGTGTTTCCAGGCCACAACTGTTTGCGACTGGTTTGAAGGACATTTTGGACAATTCAAGTGAATAATTTGGTCACCCGTATTTCCTGACACAAATCCCACTGAATATTTATGGAACATAATTGAGAGGTCAGTCTGTGCACAAAATCCTGCACCAGCAACAGTTTGGCAATTATTAATGGCTAATGAGGCAGCAAGGCATAATATTTCTGCAGGGGACTTCCAACAACTTGTTGAGACCATGCCACCTTGATCTGTTGCACTAAGCTGGGCAACAGAAGGTCCAACACAGTATTAGGAGGTACCCCATGACTTTTATAATCTTAGCGTAATTTTTATTGCAAACTTTTTAGGGGCATTCAATGAGTAATGTAACACGTCTCCTCTTCTCCCCCCATCTCCCCACAGAAAGCCAGTTGGTTTTATTGAGGATTCCAACACACCATATTATTCACCACTCTTTTGGCTACAAAACCCTATGTTTCAACATAATCTCCACTCAATGTGACTGCATATGCCTCCTTACTGGGAGGGCCTGTATGCCCACATGGTATTGCTCTGCTGGTTGACATTAGAGCCAACATTTTGCTGCATCAATAACCTTCACATCATCCACATACTGCTTCCCATGCAGTGCACCCTTCATTGGGCCAAACACATGGAAGTTGGAAGGTGCAAGATCCAGGGGTGTAGGATGGATGAGGAAGAACAGCCCACTAAAGTTTAGTGAGCTCCTCTTGGATTGGCGGACTCGCATGAGACCTTGTGTTGTCATGGAGAAGGAGAGGTACATTTGCATTTTTGTGGCAACAAACATGCTGAAGCTGTTTATTCAATTTCCTAATCATATCATCTTACACTTCAGAGCCAATTGTTACACCGAAACAGAATAACCTCTTCAGAGGCCCAGAAGACCATCACCATGACTTTATTGGCTGAGGGTGTGGTTTTGAACTTTTTCTTCAGAGGAGTTGTGTAGTGCCACTCCATGAATTGTTGTTTTATTTCTGGTTCGAAGTGACACACCCATGTTTCATCGCCTGTGACAATTATTGACAAAAATCTGTCACGATCAGCCTCGTAAGGCGCAAGCAATTTTGCACAGATGGTCCTTCATTGCTCTTTATGGTCTTCTTCTAGGCAGCATGGAACCCATTGGGCACACACCTTTGAGTATCTCTTAGCTAGTGGATGAGTGTGCCAGTACTACCAGCAGAGACAGCCAGTTGTGCAGTGAGGTGTTAAGATTGTGCCCCATAAATGACCTTGAATGAGAGTGTCTGCATGTTCCAATATTGCAGGAATCAAAGTTGTGCATGGCTGGCCAACACGTGGGAGATTGGACAGCTCTGCGCGACCTCATTGCGGTGATGACAGGTCCCTCATTCAATGACTCATCTTGCTTTTCTTCACTTCCACATCTCTGCAGATATTCTGCAAGTGCCTATGAATATCTCTGATGCTCCAGTTTTCCACCAAAATAAACTCAATGACAGCCCTCTGCTTGGAATGCACCTCAGTTACAGATGCCAGTTGTAGTGCTGCCACCTATTGAACTTCATTGAAGTATAGAGACTGAAGTAGGTATACTGCATGATGTCTCACAACAAATTCTGCATTTTTTCAACCAAACTGAATGAGAAAAAAAATGTTGCATTACTTATTGAACACCCCTTCTAGTATATTTTTTTTGCAAGATTTTGACCAGACCCAGAAAAGTCTGTTTCGGACACTGATCAATGTTGCAATGGCTTTTACTGCACTGTAAGGTTGACATTTTGTTTATTTATACTGAAAATAAGTAAATGCTAGGGCTATGTGTATCAGATTGACGTTTACAACACTACTCAGATGGATAAGAAGGCTGAATCTGGAAATTTGAAAAAGGTGCATTGTTGTGATGAAAGAATCTTTTGTTGTAAAGAAACTGGTTAATGGTTCCCAATATACTCCAGCTCATTATTCTTTCACAAAAACATAAAGAAATGTGGGGAGATATGTAACAGTTTTGACATATTGGTGTAACATCTTTTCATTTATCAAATGCAATGCAATGCCACATTCAGGATATGCAGATGGATGCCTTCATGTCTTTCAGGTAGCAAACAAAGACACAGAGGATTGAGCACCTCTAATACTGGACAAGGAGCCTGTCATTCATGAAAAACTGGAGAGACAGATTAAAACACCACCTCTTTTTATTATTTTATAAACTCTTATGGTGTCAAATTTATGACCAAATAAGAGAGCAGTATATACTAAGTTTCTATAATGTTCTGAACCATGTGAGGATGTAAAATATTAGGTAAATAATTACACTGAAAACCAACCAACAACAGTGTTACCTGGTGGGGGCAGGAGCAATGAAACAGATGTGAGAGCACAGAAGTAGTGAAAGAGATGTCAGAGAACAGGAGTAGTGAAAGAGATGTGAGAGTACATCCTCTGTGAAGCAAAAGAAAGTAGAAGGTTGTCAGACACATAAGCACAATACTGCATGTTGGCACAAGATTGCATGAGTAATAGTTTCAAACACATGGACAGCTGCCATTCTCTATGTCATGCAGAGGTTGATGCATGTGAGTTATGCTACAAGTAACTGCAGATGGGTACTTCAATGATAAGCACGCCAGGCAAAAATATATATATGCCTTTTTATGCATGTGAGTTATGCTACAAGTAACTGCAGGTGGGTATTTCTGTTGATAAGATTGCCAGGCAAAAAATTTGTCACTCCCAGGAGACATCATGCTAATAGGATTAAATGCTGCATCTAGCCTTTCTTCAGGTTTGCTATTATCCAGCTAAAGCCACTCAATAATTACCTGTAGGTCCTGCAGAGCTACCAACATGAGAGCATGTTGACTTGTATGTTTCACCCGCTGTTCCAAATAGTCACAGACACTTTCTATGGGATTAAAGTCAGGTGATTCTGTGAGCCAGTTGAAGTGCAATAGGGTGCCTAAGTGTTTGTCAAACCAGGACCTTATGCGTGAACATTGCTGTTGTCATCTTGGGAGACTGCAACGTCCACAGCATACTTATAATGAAGGTGCAGAAGAAAGATACTTATCGTGATGATGAAGAAGAAAGAGCAACACTTGGTCACAAAGAATACTGAAATATACGTTCCAGTTCATTTTCATGGTAACCCAGGTGATTGGGTAAAAATCATGGTACAAAATGCATCCCCAAAACATCACAGAACCACCTGAGACCTGAACTACATCCTCAACATAGCACGGACTGAACATCTCATTGGAATGTAGCTGCACACAGGGTTTTGCATCATTTAAAAAGAAGGATTAGAAACTGAGAACAACAGATTCTGAAACCTGTTGTCGTTGAGAAGCTGTGGTCATAGTTCCTATCTGGAATTCTGTCACATCTCCATATCAACACACCATAATGGCCTGATCCAAATGACCAAGGGGCAAATACGCATCAAATGACCAAGGGGCAAATATGCATCACTTCACTGCCACTACTTATGTCAGTGGTGGAGAGTCATAAGACCACCTAGTACCACCACACACACACATTTCTTTCAACAATAAACTTTATTACAGCCAAACATTCATATAAAATTCTTCAGTAGCTAAACTAGTTTCAATTTAGCAGTAATGTTCAACAGCCCATACAATTATTTGGTGGCCTTCAACATCATTTCACACAGATTTTTGCCAAGAATAATTCTAAGGAGGACTGAAAATAGCTAAAATCAGTTAGTCAAAACAGTCTTTCACTTGTGTGATGAAGAACCAAAGAAGGAAGTGAAATAAAGCCATTGCATGAATGACAGTGCAGAGGGAGCAGATACCAATGTTAAGGTGCCCATCTTGCTGAATTTGGGTTCATTTTTTTTACGGAAAGATACACTGTTGTCAACATTAAATAGAAAAATTGGGGTTGAAACAGTAGAAACAGTGATAGAATTCTACTATCTAGGAGGCATGATTCATGAAATGGTCAAAGAAAGGGGGACATAAAGGGCAGATTGGTATAAATGAAGAAAGCTTTCTTTAACTACTGTGGTATGCTGGTATTACAATATCAATGAATTTAGGAATATACCGGGTGGTCAAAAGGTCAGTATAAATTTGAAAACTGAATAAATCATGGAATAATGTAGATAGAGAGGTACAAATTGACACACATGCTTGGAATGACACGAGGTTTTATTAGAACCAAAAAAATACAAAAGTTCAAAAAATGTCCGACATATGGCGCTTCATCTGATCAGAATAGCAATAATTAGCATAACAAAGTAAGACAAAGCAAAGATGATGTTCTTTACAGGAAATGCTCAATCTGTCCACCATCATCCCTCAACAATAGCCGTAGTCGAGGTATAATGTTGTGAACAGCACTGTAAAGCATGTCCAGAGTTATGGTGAGGCATTGGCGTCGGATGTCGTCCTTCAGCATCCTTAGAGATGTCGGTCGATCACAATACACTTGGACATCAGGTAACCCAAAGGCCAATAATCGCATGGACTGAGGTCTGGGGACCTGGGAGGTTAAGCATGACGAAAGTGGCGACTGAGCACACGATCATCACCAAACGCCACGCGCAAGAGATCTTTCAGGGCGTCTAGCAATACTTCCCCCCCCCCCCCCCCCCCCTAATAAAACCCCATGTCATTCCAAGCATGTGTGTCAATTTTTACCTCTCTATCTACATTATTCTGTGGTTTATTAAGTTTTCAAATTTATACTGACTTTTTGATCACCGGGTATTACTCAAGATCTTCTTCTGGTGCAACACATAATATAGAAGGGAAACTTGGGGTGAAAGCTTGGCAAAAAGAATTTGATATGTCATGAAACAAACAAGGCATTAAAAATTAAATGGACAATGTACTAAATAAGTGGGTATGTGGGTATTAGAAACAACAATACTGGAAATAGTCTATGGAAAACCTTTACCAGTATACTGGCAACTGTGATTTGGAATAAATAAATGGTTAACTTGCTAATGCAAAGAGATGATACAAGGGGAAATAACAAATAGGTTAAGACTGGAGAACAAAAACAATTCAGGTATATTAAGTACACACAGATGGAATGACTGTCCCATGATGTGAAGAAGAGAAATATAAAAATGAAATAATAATAATTACTACAAAAGGTAAATGAGTTGTGTTACAGTAAAGTTGACATATTATTAACTGTGAATGAAAGGGATGGAAAGTCGATTTCTTATGCCAGCGGCAGTAACCTTCCAAATTATTTTATAAATCAAACATAATTGAGAGGGACGTTTGTGTCAGTTCAATATAGCCCAGAATAATTGTCCAGTTTGACTTCCGTAAGTATCGGCAATCTGGACAGAAATTTAAGACTGTTCACAATATAATGACCTAAATGGAATTTATTGTTGAAAGGCACTAAAATTTATACAGGGTGCTCAGGAACAGTCTGAAAGAACTGTAAGGATGTTGCAGGGTAGGTTGTGCTGCACTGATGTGATGCACTGCACAATTTCCGAACTAATTAGCATTCAAGTCTGTCAATCGGACTGCTGCATTAACAAATTCAAGCAACCTGCCAGAAACAGTGTCAGTTGTTCCCAAAGCATACAAGAGCACTCAGGCTTTGGCTCCAGTTCGATCCTTACTATCATCCTGTATCCCATTTTTTTACTGCTCTCTTGTTCGGTTTTAGGAAACCAAATGAGAAATCATTTGTCACCACAGTCACTGGCAGGCCTTTCGAATTTGCACACATCAACAGCCTGACGGATAACTTCAGTGCTGATCAACTCATTAATGGCACAGCACATTGATTTTTTTCCTTAACAATTATTTCTCAGCACAACCTACCCTGCAGCACCCTTACAATCTTTTCAAATAGTTTCTGACCACCCAGTCATGAATATAAATAATTTAGCAGCTCAGTTTCATGACACAAAACATATGTCAGTGCAAGTTACAATAAAACAAACAGAACTACTTTGAGAGAATGACCTTAAATTCCAAATTTTTTTATGACTACGTGTCTCTTCGCACCCTCAGAAGTGAATTCCTCTAAACCTGGGATCTGAGTGACCTGCCCTTCTTTCCAAACTTCCCCAACCAATCCCTCTTTACTTCCTGAAAAAAATATAAAAGTTCCAAAAGCTTGACAAGTTTCTCTCCAACACCCATCCTGAGTATGTGTGTTTCTATTTGCAGTACCAGGAATTTTGCCTTCTGAAGCCAAGTTCTGATCAGCCACTCTGTCTCCTTGTAATTCTTGTTTAAATTTCCTATGGTTCAATTAAACGAAAAATCATGTACTTTATGTGTTCAACATCTGTGATATGGGAATGATACTCACTGCACAGTGTAAACAAAATTAAGCTGTTGTTGAAAAGCTACAATTCGATCTATTTTACAGACTTCACCAATGTTATAGATTTTATTTCTAACTGTTAAAAAAGAGAAATATAGAGGTCTTTCTGTCCATGACAGCTGTTGTTCAATATCTCAACGTCTAGCACAGAAAAAGAAAAATAGCAAATGTTAAATAGGTATTAACATTTACTTGCCATTTTAAATCAGAAACATTTTATCACAATAAAAAACTCAGTGACAAACAGCAGGAAGCTAAGCATTTGAAAACAAACTTTCAAGCAATGATTTTGCATGATACTACCATCCCCATCACTATTTCAGTTATTACTAGTGGAATTAATATACTTTCCATTGCTGTTTAAAATTACGCCAAAGACTTGCTCTTAAAAGGACTTGTTGGTTTGCTTTACACGGCAGGTAAAATATCAAGGGCTGTATAAATCAATGAAATGCATGTTATAGTAGGTAATATAATGTCTGAAACATAGTTTCAGTACTGTTAGGAAGAATTTGGAGATATTTTAAGTGATAGTATTAAATCCATCAACATAGATCCATCGGGTTTGAAAATATCCCACAAAACAAATTTTCAATATTTCTTTGGTTGCAGTTTTTTCAACTTTGTTGTATTTAGCTATAACAGTTCCATCTAAACTGAACATTCACCTTTGGGCCTTCAGTAGTTATCTAAGAAAGCATAACTAACTTCAGAAATTTTCAAAATAAAACAGAATCAATTTGTCTTAGAACAAAACTAATATTCATGTATCTCAAAGCACTCTCTTCTGTTTTAAACTGTGATTACCATTACTTCTACATCTTCAACAAGCATATACTTTAAGTTCAGATGGCAGAATACAAAAACTAATGCAGTCTGAAATGAGAGATCAGTTTCACAATTTAATACTGGGAAAAATACTTTTTGTGTAGTACCTTTGGCCCTTCTCCTCGATTAGAGTCCTCACTAGATGTAAATGTGCTACTGGTGTCGATCCCAGAATCTTTGGTCTGTGAGTCCTGAGAACCCTGGCGATCTGCACCCCATCGCACGGCACTTCCAAGGTTCATCCAGTCCCGATCAGGACGGTCAAAGCGCACAGTCTTCTTTCTGCGTTCTGTGAAACGTCGACTGTCTCCTTCTTCCCACAGTTCTGAACACTCTTTCACTATTCTATCACGAAAAGCAAAGTATCGATCACGATAATCGTTGAGATCACGTGGAAATTTCTCCACTTCTTTCCTAGTTTCGTGTCTGTGCCGGCTACCGTTGCTGGAATGTCTTGAGTCTCTGTGAGATGCATAATGATTGTGGTTGTTGTGGTGGGTATTGGAATGGTGGCGATGGTGATGCAGGCGAGTCTGATAGTTTTCTACTTTCCCTACTGAAAATGTGACAGCAAAAACAAAATGAGAACTTGGGTTAGGTACAGGAAATGGCACAACACAAAATTTTCATACATGATACATTCATTTCACTTCTGCAAGTAAATCATTTGTTGTTGGGGAAAGGCATACAATTAACTACAACAACATTTGGAAGAGCAAAAATAAATAACATAACACTGCCAAATGCACACACTGCTAAGCACTGTACAAACTAGAGCAAGGAGTTTCCATTTTCAATAGCAAAACTTTGGGATACTCCTTTGGTTTCAACTAAACTATTATGGTAATAGTTACAAAGATCACACATAATACGAGTAAAATGGCAGGGTACTGATGAGCAGCAAACTTGTGTCATATTAAGGCAATTTGGTTTACAAACCAAAATTCATCTTTCGAATTCCAAGGAAGTACTGATAATTTTGTTTCTTCCAGTTTTATGAATGAAGAGTATATCTGGAATAGACTTTAGAATTAGAGACACTGTTATTTATTTACAACAGAAAAATAAAATTCCTAATATGCTGAAAAAGTTCCAGCATTTGCCATTCATCGTTATTTGGGGGAACACTGCTACATCTGTAGAAATCTTAGGGTACCATCCTGGGAAAATTTCATGCAAAGGAAAAAAAATGCAATTTGTCTCCATCTTTTTCACACGCATTCCCATTCTCTCTTCAAATTCAGGCCACCAATGACACACACACACACACACACACACACACACACACACAACACACACACACACACACACACACACTATAAGAAAAAGAGCACAATGGAAAAATTATTCAAGCTCATTTTGTACACCTCAGCTGCAAACATAGACAGACACTTATTAGGGCAGGGATGCCAACTTTAAAAAACGTATCTCACCGCCAGGAATTTCTTAATCTTTTCATCTAAAATGGCTTGTCTTTTCAATCTCTTCACAAGGTTGTCGGAATATCCTGAAAGAGAAAAGTATATTTTATCGTATGTGCAATAAGCAATGGGAGCAACAACTCAAATTCTTCAACACAGAACAGCTACTTTCTGCATCAGGTTCAAACCAGCAGTCTACACTCCTACTTTCACTATGCTCTATGATGAGGTTATTAACTTTGATCAGAATATACTTCTGAATTATTTCCCTGTATTTAGTACAATTAAATGTCACAACAGTGGAAAGGCTATAGAAAGTACAAAAACCATGTTGTTATGATTGAAACTCATTTGACACTTACACTAAAGTCAAGAGCAAATTTCCATAAATAATGAGACAATTAAACAGCTACACGTTAAAACTGTGTGTAATCTTTCAGTACACAATTAATCATCTGTGGTAGCATCAGGCTGCAATAAAAACTGTAGGTCAAGCAAACAATCTTTAAAAGGTAGTTTCATTTTATCAGAAGTATATTAAGATATTGATTAGGCAACTAAACACATCATTCTAATCAACATGATATCTAAGGCATAAGACAGGTGTGAATTGCTAACTCAGTCTAAAGATGACTTTACATATTATACCTGTTGAGTGTATAGCTAGATCTTATTGTCCATAAATAATTCCAATTCACCATTTCACTACAAAACTATCTTCACATCATTAACCTGCTACAGCAAAGGACAAGAGTCCTCCAACCGTCATCAAAAGACAGAATTGGCAAACAATTTGTTAAATCTGAGAAGCAAAACACAAGCTGATCAGTTTGCGTGAGTAAATCACAGTTTTGTGTTTGTCAAGTGCAAACAATTCCACTGCACAAAGTCTGTACACTTGACAACAAGAGCAAATATACTGAAAGATCTTTGGCCACCTTAACATATGCAACTATCTTAAATATCTAATGAAATCAATGGTGCCATACTATTATTCATATTGAGATTTAACAGGGTATTGTGGAACAGTGTTTCATATACAGAACTTTAATAACAGGTCTGAGTCCAGATTGCAATACTTTCAATATGTGTGAGATAGGTGTGTGAGAGGATGTCATCTCAGGCTGCAAGTAATGAAGCCATGCAATTTCAAACTTGGACTTTCCCCATCCCAGCAGCAGCCTTGCATTTTCCTAATTGGACATATTTCACCAACCACAAGACATACATGAGTTTCTCCAGTTTCTCTTTTACAACACGGTAGACAATCCCTTAAAATCTCAATACACACACACACGGGGAGAGAGAGAGAGAGAGAGAGAGAGAGAGATGTTGAAAGCTCTACTTTATGCACACACACACACACACACACACACACACACACACACACACACACACACACACACACACACACAGTGAGCCACATTTAACACACCTGAGGCAAAATGTGTTAGCATCTGACATACTAATCCTGCTGTAGTACTTCAAGATATTCACTGTAGGTGCACTGGGCCCATGCGACTCTATTTTATGCTACACAAAATTTGCAATTGTATTGGAAACATATTGGTTTTTGTCCCCTCTAGGACATACTGTACAGTGCCTTGCAGAGTAAATATGTATACATAGATGCTCCACAGCCTACAACTGCTAAAAATGACAGTAATATTTTGCAAATCTGCAAACTTCAGCACTTTTCTCTCACAGGGAAATGAAATTGTTCCATAACATTCTCTCGACTTTCTTTAGTGAGGATAATTCACAGTTTTCACAAAATTTACATTCTATTCAGCTTCAACATTGTACATATGATGTTCAGATGTGTGGAAATCATGTCACCGTTACATAGCACCAAATTTCTGATACAGATTAGCTAATAATAAAATTTTGTTAGCAATTAGATGGCTACATATTTTTCACTGATCATAAGCTGCAGTCCAGTGTTCTAAAGGACATAATCTAGTTTATTAGAGATCATTTTCTTATTTTTTAAAATAAAACAATTCAAATTATATCACAATGGTACGGAGAACTGTCTTCAGCTTCACGCAGTGTCAGTTCTCCTAAGGGAGACAACCTGTCAGCTTCATATTCAATTGAGAGTCTCTATTTGAACAAAATTCTCTCTCAAGCTGCTGATAAATAGCCAGATATTTAATATTTCAAAATCCACAATTTGTATGTTTGGCAAAAGCCATTCACCAGACATGACACCTCAAAGAAGAGCTCAATAACTTATCTCAGATGCTGAGTCGCAGATAGGCACAACAAAAAGACTGTCACAAATAAAGCTTTTGGTCATGAAGGCCTTTGTCAACAAGAGACGACAGACACACACACACACACACACACACACACACACACACACACACACACACATGCAAATGCAACACACAAACACAACTGCAGTCTCAGGCAACTGAAACCACTCTGGTTTCAGTTGCCTGAAACTGCTGCTACTGCTGCTGCTGTGTGTGTGTGTGTGTGTGTGTGTGTGTGTGTGTGTGTGTGTGTGTGTGTGTGTTGTCTATTGTTGACAAAGGCCTTAATTGCCAAAAGCTTTATTTGTAACAGTCTTTTTGTTTTGCTTATCTGCGACTCAGCATCTCCGCTATACAGAGAGTAGCAACTTCCCTTTTCATGATATTGTTACATTCCATACTGGATTTTCTATTGTTTGAGTCAATAACTTGTCTGATGAGTTAGGACGCCAACCAAGAAATTTGAAAATCTCACACTGTGAAAGTTCCTAGCAGAATAAAACGGTGTGCCAGACCGAGACTCGAACTCAAGTTCAAGTCTCGGGCTGGCACACAGTTTTAATCTGTCAGGAAGTTTCATATCAGTGCACACTCTGCTGCAGAGTGAAAATCTCATTCTGTAAAAGTCTCATATTGTTCTTCAAGTCTCTCCTGTACACAATGCTCTTCCGTTTTCAACAATTAATCAATGTTTATGAAAATCAAATGTTGGTTAGTACTTGTGGATATCACTGTTGGTCAGTACCTGTGGATATCCTGCCAAGACATAATGTTGCTGGAATTCAATCTCATATTCACCTGTGGTAACCAGAACACCATATTATAGTAATATAAAATTTAATGCAATATAAACTGACAACCAATAGAGCAACACTATAGTGTAATCAAAATGTGTAGACCCCTAGAACATTTTGTTGTAACAATCATGAGTATTCATTACATGCTAGTCACCCATATATTTTGCACTATTTTTCACTCATTTTCAGAATTTTTGCATTTGTTTCAGATCTAATTGTTGTTCACAATGCAAGCAAGAGGTCTTGCAACATGATGGCTGGTACCACATACACAACATAGTTTGCATGAGTGAAGCATTCTGACTGGTCATGATTAGACAGCTCACTTGAGCACTTTAAATTCATTGTTAGTGGTGCAGAATTACGTTGATGGTTTAGCACACATACTTGACACACTTGACATACTGTGAGGATCTCACAAGTGATCTTATTCTACCTGTCTACAGAAATGTCATGCCATATATGTACCATTATACCACCATCTACACTAGGACCCACAGCATGGAATATGGAATGATATGCTGCACTACAGAGTAAAGCGTTCAGAAACTAAAATGACCAAGTCAATCCACAATTTATTAATATAACCTAAATCTGTGAGAGAAATGGAAATACCAGTTTACCTGAAATAGTGTACCACCAGATAACATGTCACCTACCCTGAAACACAACACACCGAATGGGGTGGCACAATGGTTAGCACACATGACTCCAATTCAGGAGCACAGTTGACCTTCAGCCTTCCAGATTTGAGATTTCTTTGATTTCACTAAATTGCTCCAGGGAAATGCTAGGATGGTTCCTTTAAAAGGGTACCACTGATTTCCTTTCCTTCTCCATCTTCCCTTCATCTCAGCTCATGCTCCATCTCTAATGACCTCGCTACTGACACATGTTAATACCTAATCTTCCTTCTTTGAGTCAAAACTGAGTTGAAACTTTTCTTCTAACTACATTCTGATCTGACTTCAATATTCATAAAAACAATAATATATGAGAATGATACAAATGAAAACCTTTATTATTTATTTACTATGCGAATGAGACAGTGCAAATCAACATAATCCACGACGTGTAATACAGGGGGCGAAAGCACAATACAGTGATTTAAGTGTGTCCCTGCAGTAAGTGTACAAATGATACAGAGAGTTTAATTAAAATGGACACAACTTATGTGGAAGGCTCTTTGCACCCAGCTCATGCATATCACATGGAGATGAATGTAAACACTGCCACAGTGGAAGAGTTTGGGAAGGAAAACAGGATTATTACTTAAACAAAATAGCCAATACTTTGGATGTTAGTGTTGATTCAGCACATAATATTGTCTATGGTGTGCCTTAATGCAATAATGTATCTGCAAGATGGGTGCTACATCAGTTGACTCCTGAATTGTGAGATTATCATTTCAATGCATGTAATGAGCTTTTGGATGACTTCCAGGTTGAATTTCTGGACAGAATTGTTACAGGAGATGAAACCAGCACTATCGCTAACTTAAAATGAAGAGATCGAGGTCAGAATGGTGCTATGGCTCTTCACTATAACAAAACAATGGTGCACTCAATCATCAACAAATAAAAGTCATGCTTACTCCCTGTTGGGGTGCAAAAGGAGTAATCTTGGAGCAATACGTGGAAAAGGGATTAGCAGTGAACAGTAATTCATACTCAAATCTTCTACAAAATCACCTTCACTCTAAAATCAGGCATGAACAACTAGGGCTTCTGGAGGGAGGTGTTTGTTCAACCACAGCAACAATACAGAATATGAAATTTGAATGTCTTGAACACCCACTTTACACTCTAAACCTCAGACCAAGTCTCTATCATGTACTTGATTGGCTCAAAGAAGTGCCTGAAGGCAAACTCTTCAGAAGTGACGAACAAGTGAAAACTGCAGTGCATGAATAGCTTCATGCAATACCAAGAGAATTCTTTCACAACGTAATCACACAAATCCAAATGGTAGTATGAGTACCAAATCAATAGTACAACTTTTAGAAATTTTGCACTCTAAAGGTTTTCATTTTTGTCACCTTTGCATTGGAGGCTGACACAGGACTGGCATCAATGACCAAGCCAGCTGTCACAACCTCCAATCCCGCATCTCTATCAATATGAAATAGCCAGGCAGTCTAACATCAAGCGACTGACAAGATTTTCCTGGTTAACGCTCTAACTGGATGATTTATAACTTCTTCTGTTGAGAATTATTCTGTATACAGTATCTTATGTGCTATCTCTCTCTTAAAACGGGAGAGGGTGTGACATTGGGGGCTGCATAGCCACAACCCACTCCTCATTTTACCCACTCTGTTTTACTGGTATGCTTTGGGGAGGATCACCATCTGGTTATGGGCCAGAACTGGTACTACTATGATCCATAAAGTTTCTGTATAGCTTATCCAAAATGGTATCTTTCAGTCATCATATCTGATTCTGCAGGTCAAAATGTAGTATAAGTATAAACATCACAGTTTTATGACTCAATAGCATCATGGAGACAAGATGGATTATGTGAGGGGGCCTCTAAATCTTTTATGTGAAAAATCAATGTTTTTTCGATGAAACAAATGTTTTTCACATTCTACATCTTTATTCTTCATGTCTACATATTTGTAGTCCTGTGCCACTAGAGGTCTCCAAACTGTAGCATGTAACATGGCAGAGCATCCACAACAATTCAATGGCTTGGGTTCATTGTCACTGATCATTCTCCATACAGTTCCTACCTGGTCCCATCCGATTTTAAACATTCCCAAAACTTAAAGAGCACCTCCAAGAACTTTACTGTGTTAGTGATAAAGCAATGTACGCAAAGATGAGGTTGTGGCACTGTCAACAAAGTCAAGCATTCTAAGTGATGGTATCAACAAACTGGTCCCTTGTTGGGAGAAATTAGTTCGGCACAGGGTGACTATGTTGAGAAATAAATATCCGGACAAGAAGAATAAAGATATAAGAGCTTAATACCACTTGTTTTATTTAAAAACTTTTCAACACACCCTAGTATAGGGAGTGAGATTCACAAACGAACAAGACTTATTGCTTGCAGCAGAGAGATACAGATGAGTGTGCATTAATTCTTGACAAATCTTTATAAATGCCATAATGGAAAGCTGACACATTATAGTGCACTGATGCACATTTAGGCAAACACTGGGATTGTAAATTCCTTTAACTACATGGCAAGTATCAATGTTTATTGTAAAGATGCAAGATAAGTCGTGGTGTAGAAAATTTATTTGGTAAACAGCATTGTATTCAAGAAAATATCACACTAGCAGTTGCAAATTAACATAACTTACAAACAATGGAAAATCCAGGATGGAATGTAACAATATTTTGAAAAGGATAGTTGCTACGCACCATATAGTGGAGTGCTGAGTTGGAGATAGGCATAACAAAAAAACTGTCACAAAATGAGCTTCCCAACAAGGCCTTTGTGAAAAATATACAAAACACACACACACACACACACACACACACACACACACACACACAAACTCATCTCATACATACATGACATACATACATGACCACAGTCTCTGGCAGCTGAAGCCAGACTCTGGCTACTACTGACTGGGATTGTGTGTGTGTGTGTGTGTGTGTGTGTGTGTGTGTGTGTGTGTGTCTGTTGTCTATTTTTTACAAAGACCTTGTTGGCCAAAAGCTCAATTTGTGACCGTCTTTTTGTTGTGCCTATCTGCGACTCAGCACTCCGCTATATGTTGAGTTGCAACTATCCTTTTCATATTATTGTTAATGTAACTCACATAAGCTAAATTAGGAAGCAGAAGTTTTTTTTTTCTTTCCTCATACTGGCGGCTACTTTCTTGGTAGTTTACCAGATTACATTTAACCTACATAAGCACATGAACTCTCAACCTCAACAGGGTGGACTGGTCTCTGTACCCAAGACAGAGAAAGCCATGTCCGCAGCTCGTGGTCTTACGGTAGCATTCTCACTTCCCGCGCATGGGGTCCCGGGTTCGATTCCCGGCAGGGTCGGGGATTTTCTCTGCCTCAAGATGACTGGGTGTTGTGTGTCCATCATCATTTCATACTCATTGACTTGCAAGTTGCCGGAGTGGCATCAACTAAAAAGGACTTGCAATACGGTGGCTCCCCTGACCAGCGACTAACACCCACGGCTCGTTTCGCACATGACAGCCGACTTTCGAAAAAATGAATAAGAGTGGTTATTTCTTAATTAACTGTTGATTTAAGACATTTCAATCAACTATCAATGTTATTGGATCTTACAATTTCAGCGAAATCAATGGGAAGGATGAGCTTGCATCTTAATCACCATTTCTACAATCTCAGCACAAGACTGGAAATAGCGACGAGCATCTCATTCATTCGCGATCTATCTTGATCGTGTTGATGAATCCCAATGCTGAGAAACGTACCTCACATAAGAAGTATGTTGCAAAAGGTATTAAAAGTGCAGTTCGGTGTACTCGGCTCTTCCGTTGCACGCTGCAGTTGGTAATTGGGTGATGAGTGATCAGAAGCGAGCGACTGCATTGTTTTTCATATGGTGAAGGGGAAGAAAACTAATATGCTGATTGACTGAGGCCAAGGTTGGGTTGGAATGTGACAATTTCGTTGTAAGTTGGCGAAGCCAACGAATGTGAATGGAAGAAAACTAGATATTTTGACAGACTGACTTGCAGGGAAAGTGGCAATGTCGTGGCGAGTTTACGAATGTCAACACAAAAATATGACTGCCGTAATAGACATGTGTAGCGTGGCCCGAGATATACGTTCGTCATTGCAATAGGCCTACCCTACTTCTATGTCTGTATTTCCGATTTTGTCGAAAATTCCGACAGTACGGCTAAATTCTAATCTAATAGAAGAAAATAATAGCTAATTTCACTTATGAAACATACGAAATTACGAAAGAATATTGTGACTGGCTATCGACAACACAGTCATCATTCGTCACGTTCGCTCCCTATCATTCACTGCGCAATTACCAACTGCAGCACGCAATAGCAGAGGCAGATTCACCGTAACTGCACTTCTACTCCCGTGGCGCCTTGTTACCTCGTTGCGCATGTCCCTGTTCCGCCTAGCTTTGAAACTCAACCGGTGATGAGTGAACGAACTTCGACTTCAATATGGAGCTTGAAGAAATATCAATAAATTGCCCTTGTTCTTCACTGGTAAGTGTTGATGGATGGCTTGTACAAGAGGGTTATTAGATCCAGTTGTGTTTATCAACCTTTTATGGAAAGTACATGAGAAAGTAACCACTTAGTCCAGTTAAATGATACAGAGAACAGAAAGTCATTAAAAGTAGTTTCTTTCGGAATGCTGAAATTTTGTCTGGCAGTTTCAGAATGTTGGTCTCATTACCTTGAAGAGATACATTCCATGAATTGAGGTTTTCAAAGATGTCATAAAGATTTGGCAGCTTTAATACAGTGTCGCTGTCTACTAACTTTTCTTACACAAGGTACTGGTACCAGTAAAGTTCATTCCTGAGCTCACCCACCCTTTTCATGGCATTCCCACGTGAGAGCCTGCGAGAGTAACTGCAATACATTACAGAAATGGAAATGTCTTCAGGCCCGTAACAACGCACATTTATTGAAGACATCTAACTTCAAGGGCCGACTTTAATGAGGTTTACCACTTCGACCGCTGACTGAATAACCTCACGAAGAACAGTCCCATGATTTTTGATTCCAGGGATTCTCAGCGAATAAAACAGTGTGTCCAGACAGCATGAGGAGTCTCTTTACGAATCAGAGCTCGCAAACCCGCGTAACAGCCTGCCATTCTACGACCTCCACTGTCCTGAGGCTAAACAATTTTTCCAATCAATGTTGTTTTCTCGTATAAAGGAGTATTTCAAAGAGATCTTTTTGCCTCTGTTCCAAGAGTCATTTTCCTGGAAGGAACCTGAAATTTGTCATACACAGGCCAATACCGCACGTAGCAAACTGGATGCAACCTTGTGTGTTTGTCTCTAGCTTCACCCAATTGAAAGCGAAATCACAATTACCCCTGAGTTTTTGAACCAACTCGTCGTCGGCCATATCGAGTATTCGATGAGTAAGTGTTGTCTGGAAGAAGTATACTTGCCAAGTGCTTGGAAACGACTTAACTATCAGAAGTAGAAAATAAGACCTTCAGCTATGGTGTGATGTGCCTTGCTCTTTGTTACATTGTAGGTAAATTTGTATGATGAAAATTAATAAGAGCTTTTGTAGAAATCGCAGCTTGTTTAAAGAAAGTACTTTTCGTTGTCTCATTTTTTTTTCAATAATGGAAAAAATATTTTTGTGGTTTTGTTCCGAACTACCATGAGGTGAGTCCAAATTCCGTTTAGTTTTATTAGAAAGCATGCTTTCAGTAGCTAGGACATTGATACAAATGACACACTGTGGTCGTCCTTAATTTCCAACCGAAATTCAAGTAACAGTTGTCATACTTCTGCATTTTTGTCTATTCATGTCTTTAGAATCGCAGATACACTTTAAATAACACGTTTTGTATTTACGTTTAAAAATCTGTTCATGTTGAAAAGAAACACAATTAACAGAAGACAAACAACAATTATAACCGATCTGCATTCGACAAAACTAACCTTCAAACTGATTGTTACAGAATGAAAACAAATGAGTCACGCTGTACGATTCGACTGCCATCTATGACGCTGCCATAGTAACTAGCGCACACGTTATTCCTTTACTCTGAAAACAAATAAATGAAATTATGATTTTTGTGAACTTCTACTGTACGGCCGTGACGCCCATGTGTGATGCGAACGCACAACTTTAAAAGTCCAAGTAAACAGAGTTTATGCGACAATTGTGCACATGATTCACACGGCTGCCACCCACACAGCTCGCACATGTGCAACAACAGAGTTTGTCCTGCTACTTCGCTGTGATATTGTGGGAGTTCAAAAGGTAACGATGACAGCAGAAACAAAAAAGGCGCTATTTGACGGAAGGCTTCTGATTTTTGTCGATTTCTGCTGACTGAATAGTGGACCGAGACTGTTTCAGTTTGAGTTCTTCAGAGAACGTGACAATAATAAGTGAAATGAAAACCTTATCTCACCTGTATCACACCATTATATGTGACTTTAATTTCCTGCCTGGAAATTGCATTAATAAAGTATCTCATAAAATGTGCAGATGATTTTGGTACCAAATTATAGTAGCCAAATAATATATTCAGCTTTCCAGTCGGATATTTTGAATCTGCTCGTTTTTTTTTTCGTAATATGGTTTAACGGGTATCAAGAAGTCTCTTGTGAAAGTATTTATATGGAGTGTAGCCATGTATGGAAGTGAAACATGGGCGATAAACAGTTTAGGCAAGAAGAGAATAGAAGCTTTCGAAATGTGGTGCTACAGTAGAATGCTCAAGATTACATGGGTAGATCACGTAACTAATGAGGTATTGAATAGAACTGGAGAGAAGAGGAATTTGTGGCAAGAAAATTATAATAAAAACATAATTCACTATAGTCTTTTTCTTTTATTTCTAATGAGTAATTTGAGCGCAATAGTTAATTTATAAGGAACAAATAAAATCTGTTCTTTATTATACACCGTACTGAAGCCAATGTGCAGTAGCAGTCATAAACAACAAAATACAGATTTTGTTGTACTTCCCACTTTTTTAGTACACTTTTGCACAAACTAATTTATTTATTAAAATTTGTTGCGTGCAATATTTTTCATTAGTATAGCTCATTTAAGTAATATTCTTCAACGTTGCTTGGTATTTTAAACCGACTTACAAAACTGTAAAATTTGCTAAATCTACGTGGGAACATTACAGAAAGGTAATTTTACAGGGGGGGAATCAGCTTCGGCAGGCGCAAAGTAACCATGGTATGGCCCTGCATCTGCATTTGAGATAACAAACTAACTGCTCATCTGATAGTCATTGTTGGCAGTTGTCCCCCAAGAGTATGTCTAAAACAGGGCTTCACAACATACGTGCTCGCGGAGCAAGCTGTGAGCAACAAGGCGGGAGCACGGAGCAGCGCGAGCACGCTACTCCCACTACCGGACCAGAGGGGAGAGTCACGTGGGGCACACAACAGCTGCCGCCAGTCAACGCAAATCCGCGGCCACCTGCAGGGATATCACTCACGAATTATTACTGCGACAAATGAAACAAATAAAGGAGAATGTACACGTGCCACATAATTTTATTAGATTAGTGTATGCCTCTGCATTCGTACTAATTTGTGAACTGTTACACAATAAAAGGTGTCACTGAAGTGTGGGGTCCGCAGCTCGTGGTCGTGCGGCAGCGTTCTCGCTTCCCACGCCCGGGTTCGATTCCCGGCGGGGTCAGGGATTTTCTCTGCCTCGTGATGACTGGGTGTTGTGTGATGTCCTTAGGTTAGTTAGGTTTAAGTAGTTCTAAGTTCTAGGGGACTGATGACCGTAGATGTTAAGTCCCATAGTGCTCATAGTCATTTGAACCATTTGAAGTGTGGGGTTCTCAGTTATCTTGTACTTTTTGCCCTTTACAATTGCGTCTATGTTCGGAGTAATTGTTCTTGTGCATTGTAGGCGCAGCGTGCAGTTTAAATTTCGATCAGACAATGCGTTTCTCAGGCGCGTCTTGTTACATTTCATTGCAGAGTACAGTTGTTCACAAACACACGTGGAACCGATCATTGATATTATTGTAGCCGCCAGTTTGTGCAAACGAGGAAATCTATCCTGAGGGAAGCCTCTGTAGAATTCCAAAATGTTTTTCTTGTTCTGAAATTTGTCTCTGTATTCTCTGTCACACTGGAGGTCAATAATTTCTAGTTGCAGCTCAGGACGTATCTCTTCAATATTCGCTGAATATGGAGAGGAGAACAGATCAAAATCACTGTCTAATGCTGTCAGATCTTGAAAGTGTTATCAAATTCTTCCTTAAGGGCATGTGAATAACGTTCACAGTCTTTGTGAACATCTTGCATGGATGATAATGTAGGAAAATGAGCTAGATTTCCTGTTTCCAGCTGACTCACCCAAAGTGTCAATTTCATTTTAAAAGCTGGTTTCGATCTATGAAGTGAGTAATTAGCAGATCTTTAGCTTGTAGTGAAATGTTCAAAGCATTCAGATGGCTAATTAAATCTGCTAAGAACGCGAGATCACATTTCCATGAAGGCTCTTTCAATTCAGGAACACGCATATTATTTCCATGAACATATTTATCTCATCTAATAGGCAAAAAAATCGATTTAATAATTCGCCACGACCAAGCCAGCGGACCTCGCTGCAATAAGGCAGGTTACCATACTGGCTTTCTACATACTCAAGGAAGCTTTTAAATTGCCTGTGTTGTAACCCATGCTTCCTTATATAATTCGTTGTACGAAAAACAACACTCATCACATTTTTTAGAGTGGTACTCTTTGCACATAAGTTTTCCTGGTGGATCAGCCAGTGAACGCCCCTTGTTTCATTCGGCACGGTCAGTTTTCGCATTTTCTCCTTCAACAGCGCGACGAAACCTGATTTTTTCCCTGTCATCGCTGGTACACCGTCTGTAGACACTGAAACTAAAGAATTCCACGACAATCCTATATTTTCAACACTTTCCTCAACACTACTTAAAATATCACCTCCGGTTGTAGTGTTCTTCATGGCTACTACATCGAGGAGCTCCTCCCTCACCTGAAGAAATATGGTAAGCTGCGCTGTTCCTGTGATATCAACACTTTCGTCCAGAGATAGAGAATACGCCATAAAATCTTTAAGGATATTTGCAAGCTGGCTCTGGACGTCGTCTGCCATGTCCTGTATGCGACGCATAATGGTCATGTTAGATAATGGCACAATCCGAAACTGTTCAACTTGAGATGGACACAAATGTTCCGCGGCAACTACCAAACATTCTTTTATTAAATCGCCATCAGTGATGGGGAGCAAGGATTTTGCTAAAAGCAAAGCAATTTTGTAACTCACTCTGAGAGCTGCCTCAGTTGATTTTTCTTCGTCGTCCAGATCTTCTTCGGATAGCTTCCTTTTAAGTTTAACAACTTCCTGTGACTGAAGATTAGATGGGTAGATCACATAACTAATGAGGAAGTATTGAATAGGATTGGGGAGAAGAGAAGTTTGTGGCACAACTTGACCAGAAGAAGGGATCGGTTGGTAGGACATGTTCTGAGGCATCAAGGGATCACGAATTTAGTATTGGAGGGCAGCGTGGAGGGTAAAAATCATAGGGGGAGACCAAGAGATGAATACACTAAGCAGATTCAGAAGGATGTAGGTTGCAGTAGGTACTGGGAGATGAAGAAGCTTGCACAAGATAGAGTAGCATGGAGAGCTGCATCAAACCAGTCTCAGGACTGAAGACCACAACAACAACAACTTCCTGTGCACGAACTGGTCCATCACATTTTCCACTTCCGTAGTCTTTCGCGTGGTACGACATATAATGTCGCTGCAAATTAAATTTCCTAAAAGAATTCAGCGTTTTGTGACATACTAAACATTTTGCAACACCATCTTTTTCTGTAAACAGATACAATTCCTCCCAATGGGGGTTGAACTGCGAAAGCATGGTTGGGGTTACACAACGGCGACTTGACATGATTCTTAACCAGCGAAGTGACTGTTAGAGCTGATCGTAGTACTTTAAACGTTACACAGTCGGCGCGAATTCAATAGGCACGCTGCGGCCCTATCCAAAAGTGCGCGCGCATTTCCCCTCCCTCCCCTCCGACCATACTCCGCGACCTTGCACCTGCTCGCGAGCACGTGCCTGAGCAGACGCGAGTACTCGCACTCAAAACCGGCCAGTTGTTAAGCCCTGGTCTAAAACTTAGTAAGCTTTGATTAGCTTTACCTCTTGTATTATTATACTATTCAGATGTCTCAATTTTTTCCTTATATTTCTTTATTTCATTATACATTCGACTTTTCTAAACATCTATCCCCAATTTGAAGCAGCCGCCGTCAATGTATTTTCAAAACGTTTTAAATTCTGAACGAACATTTTTTTGTGTACATCGCCAATCGGTTTGGTGCCTGTTCACCAGATTTACACTTCCACCATAACTCCTAATAAATTAAAGTCACCTAGTTGCTTTGTTGGTACTGTCTTAAGCCTCTTCAGTTTGCTTTTTAACTTTTTCCCCTTTTTCATGCGTTCATCCTGTAGTGCGAGATCCCATATTTTCCACGATTTGGCATATTTATTATATTTTAACTCTGTGGCCGGATACCCTCAGCTGAAGGTGAATCATGTAAAGTTTGTTTACTTGCGCGTCTGGATAACCACACATTAATGACGATTGACAGCCATCTGAAGTTACTTCGAAACAAATTCGCTGCATGCGAATATCTTGGGATCAGCTTTGTTAGGCACAGATGTCCTACCTATTAATGACATATGAAAATCCAAAATCACACTGTCTACATACCTATACCATAGTCCCCGGCATCCATTGCGAGACCCATGATGCTTGTGCCTGCTTCGGCATGTAATCTTTACTTGCATTTCTGGATGAACAGATATTATTGACGGTAGCCCAACATCTGACTAAGAATTTCAATCGGGCTGGCTAGTGTGACACACCATCGGTCGTTAACCCCCAGCACAAATTCGACAGGGAAATGCTTCACCTCCCTCTTTCACCAGCTAGCACTGCGCCATACGAGCAGGTGCGTAGAACATGTAGCGAAAGTGATAGAGGGTTATCTGGTAGTTCCATTCGAATTTCTACGTCGCTTGCGCGGTGCTCATTCACAGGACCTTTCATCCTGACGACCAAATCATTTTAAAAAATAACAGCGAATGACTACATCAAACATCGTAGCAAAATTGATGGAAACTTAGTAAGAGGAAAGTACTCTGTGCGCATGTGCAACAGGAGTAGCGAAGGCCTATAGCAGTAGGCATCACCCGTGTCGTTGTGTAGTATGGTAAGTGGACAAAATAGTGTCAGTCGCTCAGGCTGTAGCGTATGCATGCCTACAAGCTGCTGCCATTTCTAGTGCGTGGACAGACAGACCTAATTCTCAGAAGGCAGGCTGTGCAATGCACCGTCGCGAGAATTAGCAGTTATTTCTACATCTATACTCTGCGAACCACTGTGAAGTGAGGTGCAGGGCACAGGGTAAGTACCATTGTAAAAGCCATTGGAGCTATTCCCGTTCCATTCACGTATGAAGAGCGAGAAGATGATTGCTTAAAACCCTCCGTGCGTGCTGCAATGAATCTAACCTTGTCTTCACGATCCTTATGTGTGCGATACGTAGAGGATTGGAGAATAATCCTAGAGTCAGCATATCAAACCGGCTACTGAAAATTTGTGTGTAGGCTTTCTCGGGATAACTTACGTCTACCTTCAAGGGACTGCCAGTTCAGTTTCTTCAACATCACTACGACACTCTTCCACGGATCAAACAAACCTGTGATCATTCGTGCTGCCCTTCTCTGCATACAGTCAGTATCCTAGGTTATTTTGGTACAGGACCAACACAGTTGAATATTCTAGAATGTGTCGCACGGTTGATTTGTAAACAAACTCCTTTGTAGATTTATTGCGCTTCCCCGGTATTACACCAATAAACCAAAGTCTACCACCTGCTTTACTGCTTTACGTACGACGGAACCTATGTGATCATTCCATTTCATATCCCTACGAAATGTTACATTCCGGTATTTATATGAGTTTACTGATTCCAACTGTGAATAACTGATTGTCGTAGGATACTACGTTTTTCAGTTTTGTAAAGTGCAAAATTTTACATTTCTGAACATTTAAAGCAAGTCGCCAACTTTGCACCACTTTGAAATGTTATCAAGATCTGACGGAATATTTATCAGCTTCTTTCAGACAATGCTTCAGTGTAGATAACCTCGTAATCTGCAAAAAGAATGAGGTTATTAATATTGTCCTCAAGATCATTGACATGCAACATGGATAGTAAGAGTCCCCAATCACTTCCCTGGGGCACGCCTGAAGTTAATTCTGCATGTGTCGATAAATCCTCAACCCAGTCACAAATTTCACTTGATACCACATACGATCGTACTTTCGATAGCAAGCGTATATGTGGTACTGAATCAAATGATTTTTGGAAATAAGAAATACTGCATCAAAACTTTCCGCATGTCACGTCAGAAAAGTGCAACTTTGATTTCACAGGATCGATATTTTTGGAATCCATGCCGGTTCACATGGAGGAGGTCATTCTGTTCGAGATATCTCAAGAAGTTTGAGCTCAAAATATTTTCTAAGATTCTACAACAAAAGGGTGTCAAAGATATTGGACGGTAGTTTTGTGGAACACTTCTAGTCCCCCACTTGTAAACGGGAATGACCTTCCAACTACTGGGCACAGTTTTTTGTTCTATGACTCTGCAATAGTTTATAGTTAAAACGGGCTAATTCATCTGCAAATTAAGTACGGTACAGAATCTGAAAGGGATTCCATTGGGTCCTGGAGCTTTGTTCTATTTTAATGATTTCCGCTGTTTATCAACACCACTGACATGGCCACCTATTCCACTCATGTTATCAGTGGTACGAGGATTAAATTGGGACAGTTCTCCTGGGTTTTCCTTTGCAGAAGAACATTTAAAAAGGGAGATAAGCATTTCCGCTTTTGGTTGCGACCCTCGCTTTCAGTTGGTGTCCCATCTGAAAGTGACTGGACACTAACTTTGGTGCCACCCACAGCCTTTACATAGGACCAAACTTTCTTTGGGTTTTCTGAAAGATCATTTTGCTAAATTCTGCTACAGTTGTCACTGAACTCTCCACGCTTTGCTTTCTTGACAGCCAAACGTACCTCATTCGGCATCTCTCTATCTATAGCCCTATGCTTTGTTTTATACTTATTATGCAGTAGTTTCTGTTTCTTTAGAATTTTCTTTATAGTGACTATATCTTGGAGGGTTCTATCCTTTAGGAACTATTCTACTGCGTACATATCCATCCAGCATGTAGTCAACTTTTCTTCTTTAGCCACAGTTCTTCTACATGTTCCTTTCCTGTGCCAAAAGTTTCAAGTTTCTCAATGAATTATGTCACTGCCGATTTTTTGTCTTTGAAAATTATTCGCTGAACTTCGAGTACCTTGTATTAGGTATAGACTTACTACCCAATGGTGACATGTGGAAATTTCTGCCGGACCGGTACTCAAACTCGTATTTCTCATTTGTCACGAACGGCTGCCTTAACCACTTCGGGTATCCGTCCATGGTCCCCAGATCGACCCAGACTTACTTATCACATGCGTACATCCTTTATCTAGTTTACTGAACATATACATCCCTTTATCTTCTACCTTCAACCTAGAGAGTATCTTCAGAAACATTAGAGGACACCAAATCGCTCTTAGGACAGTCAGTCGATCAGGCAATAAGACCATGCATTGATGTACATTTATATCCTTTTCCGGCTTAATTGTCAAGGTTAAAACTTTTTCTGCTACTAGTGATCTTCGGAAAGACGTTAATCATTTTTTCCAGTAAATCTTACGACTCAATTTCCTAGTTTTTTCTCAATTTTTATATACAGCACCTGTCCGAACTATTCACTATCAAAAAAACTCATAAAAAGTTAATTCAGCTTGCCAGTCAACAGCTCAAACAGTACTAATAGTTACAACAATTTACAAAGAGGCTTAAAGACACTTTGCTATAGAAACGTTGTCCATTTTTCAGGTACACACGTTTTCTGTAACTGGATAGCAGTTACAGAGTTCATCAAACTAGCATAATAAAACTAATCGTAATGGAATTGCACACTGACGGGCCTTTTGCTGTCACAGATATTTGCACCGACTCGTCTGTACAGACAGTCTCTGCAAAGACAAATCGTTGCGTGTGACTGCAAAATTTGCCTGTGTTAATGGCTGTGTTGTGCATGTGCGAAGTCTGATGGCGTTTGATTTACCATAAACCAGACATGCAGACGAACTGAAATACTGTAGCACTTCATATGCGGCACATGTTTCCGGAATGATGTGACTCAATGTGAGGGTGACACAACAACGGAAAATTTCAGATCAGCGTAGCTTCTGAAATTAAGTTGCAAGTTGCAAAATACCTCAATGTCACTGTAAGTCTTTCATAAGCACTTATTCATTTTCTTATTAAATTGTCGTTTCTCCTAATATACGACGTAACATACTGCAACGAATATCTCTTCCTCCTAGGTAGGAACAGGGCTCTTTTTAAATTTTTAGTTCCTTCAAATGATTAACACGCGAAAGCGTTACACTTTTAGAAGCCACTGCTCTGTTCATTTTCTCCTTAATGAACTTCTTATTTTTATAACTTCCGCAATAAAACTATTATAATAAATTTCGTATTAGAAAATTTACTTAACTTAGCCATGGTCAGAAAATACTCAGAATACTCGTACTTCTGATTTAGGGCTGTGCACCTCCCAGGTGCAAATGTTAACAGAATACTGCAGACGAAATGTGCAGAATGTCGTTGCAAACATGGTCTGCTGAGACAAACCAGAGTGTGTAAAAGGCCCTTAATCCTCACACTCTGTTGTACTGATTTTTGTGACTGTGGTTACGACATTGTGTTTTTAAATATTAAAGCTGTATTGCGTAACACTGATGCAGTGGCTTTGTACGTTTCCTTTAGAAATCACGTGTGATTCCCATTGTTACTGTCTATAAGTGTAGTGCCATGATCCTGTTATCAGCTTTAATAACAATAAAGAACACTGTTAACTGCTGACATGAATGTCTAATTATTTTCTCTCATGTGCCGATTTTATTAATGTTCAACAAATGTTTTCATGAATATTTTCAATCGTGTAATTTCCCATTTGTGAACCTTCTTTACATCTACGTAATTATATATATAGAAAATCAAATGTTCCCACTGTGCGATAACCTAAGCCTGAATACCACAGTTTTACCTCGCTAATGCTTCCGTTTGGAATTGTTAACATCATACTGCCTCCATTCTCTTCGGTTACATGACTGCATAAGTCTTTCTTTTTTTATTTCAGCTCGACAGATGCTAAAGAGTCGGTAGAAAAATGTGAAAAGTTTATCCAGTACTGTTTTGTGCCAATTAAAACTTTCACTATAGCAATTTCGTGACAATCCATTGTTGCAGGTCACAGACCACGTAAACTTGAGAACATCTTTTCTTGATTTCAGTACCATATCTGAATTACAAACGTCAACCCTAAACAAATAAAACACGTTGAATGATACTAACAGTGGGCAAATAATCAATTAGCAAATTTAACTTGCAATCTGCAACCGTAAAACAAATTGTGCACACGCGCGCCTGCCACCGTGGTTTTTAACGTGTGTAATTCTGACAATATTTTTATTGAATGCTGCTAACACACGGCTGTGATTCAGAATGAACATCTCACTTTGCAGCTGAGCGTACGCTGTTAAGGGCCCCACACACGAGCGACGGATCGCAGCAGCCCGTCGCCACATCGTGCAATCTGTCCACATATCACACGTGTGCGGGTAAATCGCAGATTGCAGCGGCCGATCGCTCAGAATTACTATGGAATCTGTAGAATCGCATTCGACGTTTGACAGTATGGCTGTCTGCGAATCGTTTGTTTTGGATATTAAGCGCGGTTGTGTAGATTTTTCATTTCGCTCTGTCCACGAAAAGTACAAAGTTTATGTTAGATTTTATAATTATTCAGTGAGTACAAATGACTCTGAAAAGGGAAGTTGAAGGCAGAGTCGCTACTAATATGACGGAAGAATAGAAATATAAAAGCAGTGATACGCTTAGATTTTGCTATGATTATCAGTTTGAAGCTTGTGCTGTAGAAATAAAAGTTGGTGGGAAATTCATAGCAATAGTCGTTCTGGTGATTTTGAGTTATTTGTGGAAGTAGGCGCATTACTAAAGTTTTTAGCTTCTAAACAAACATTTTAATTTAAATGTTTGGAGCATATGTAGTCTATGGCAGTACTTAAGTCCTTGTGATTTCATATAACATAATCTCTCATACACTTTACAATAAAAGTGTTGGGAAACCAACAGTGACTTTATTTGATAACATTTCTACAGGCAGGTCGAATTTCAAAACCACTCTTTAAGTATTTTCAGTTAAACCAAGAAATTACAAATGAAAAACAAATTGACGACTTTAGGATGCATTTACGAAATACAAATAGCAAAGATTTATGCAACAGTCTTAGCGCCATTAATAAAGGTGATGTATTCTGTAACACTACTTTCTTTTTAGCCTCACATATAACGGTAAAGGGCCCATACGTGAATAATGCGAGTAACAACTTTGAGTAAGGACAATCGATGATCGAAGTTCGTGCGTGCTGTCTCCATGGATGACACGACTTTTCCCGACGCGGGGCAAATATATTTCCAAAGCGATTCAGGTAAGTAATTTTTCCAACAGCTTGCCCTTAACATAAATTATTTCACTTGACCTTTTATGATTGCGTTTATCTGATCATTTCAACGCAATTCATTTGTACTTAGTTCAGAATGTTTCCCTGACGTATGTAGATGAAAACAAAAGCGCCATGTTAGTATGTGATAAGGCTATTGTCAAAAATGAACTTGTTATGTTGAGTACTGTTATCGTTCACAGCTTTGTTTTAATATTCATTCATAATGTGGGCACTTACGTACGTATGTATGTATATCAAACATGCGTCTTTAGTTTTTTTGTCATCGTCCTTACACTGCCACGTTTGGTTTCTAATAGAGCTGTGGTGTTATTTAACGCCAAGCGTATTTCGCTCTGTGATTTTCTGCTAAACAATAGTACTGACGCAGGGTTATGGGCACAGCACGCTTCCACTAAGTTTAATCGGAATTTTATTCGAGTGAACTGTAACGCTGAAGTTTTAATATTAAGATTTTGGAACCATCGTGTTTCATTGCCCTGTTCTGGAAAACCTTCGTTATTGTTCTGAAGTAAGTAATTCAAGTCTGATTTATGCACAAACTTACACGTAGATGGATAAATTAAAAAGTTACAATATCCAGAAATGTGACAGTAAGAATTTTCAGTTATGGAAATATCAGTTGACAATTATTTTTCATGCTGGAGATAACCTTGTTTTTAATATTCGTTTGTAATGTGAGCACACCAGAGGAAATTTATGTTCGTCCTTAGAGAGCTGTATCGGTATACTAGACTGACTTAAGGATACAGGTACTTATAAATGGTGGAAAAATCGAAATTTTTATGACTTTATTAAATTCTATAGTCTTTACTGATTACATTGGTATACCGGTATACGTTATATGGTTTCAAATGAAAAATGACTTATATGCACCAAATTTTAAAGTTACGGTCATGTATGCCGCCACGCCCCCTTTATTACTGTTATAGAAACCAGTATTATTTCGAAAAGAACTGTGAACTTTCTGTTTCCAGCGATTATACGAATGATACATTGTATATGTTGGTGACAGTGCAGGTTTCTAGTGCCTGTAAATGATTATCTTTGCTAGTATTTACTTATGTTTCGCTGAAGCAGTTTGTTCATGTGTTACTGAATGTTTGTTGCCCAAGTGTTAAATATATTTATAGAAGTACATATCCTTTAGTGTGCAATAAATACGAACTGCTCCACGCTTCATGAAATTCAATAAAAGGAAATTCCGTGGTAACGAGTTCACAAACAAAGCAAACCACATTGTTTAAAGCAACATATGTATAGTTCTTCAGGGAAAAAACTCCCACATGGCACGCCTTCTGGTGAGTCAAATTTTTGTTTTAACAATGACGTTGTTTGTAATGGATTTGTTGTTGTTGATGTGGTACAACAAAGTAGCAGGAAGGGTTTAGCGTCAAAATTAGTTGTTCTGTTTAGATCCTGCAATAAATCTACCTCAAAGATGACTTCGAACATGGTGCATAACTCATATGATGTGAATCTGAAGTTAGTGTATGCAATGCGTGCAATAGGAAAACAAAAAAAAGGCTGTTCAAACGTTTTGTGGTTAGATGGACCTTTCTCCTCCTCCCAGTAGGTTCAGCAAGTCCATAAAAATACTTTTAGATGCCTTGACGGTTTTGTCTAAAGCATCTATGAAACGTGCAGTTGAAGAAACTGTAAATATTAGTGGAACCAGGGACATTGCTGTTGCACTTGAAGGGACATGGCAACGTCGAGAACATCGTTCCTTGAGTGGTGTTGTAAGTGCTACTACTCTGAAGAATGGAAAAGTTGTTGATGTTGAGTGCTTATCTAAGTACTGCCACATCTGCCATGGTATCACTGAAGGAAATATTGAACATCAGTGTTCTAAGAATTATGATGGTTACAGTCGAGGTATGGAGTGTGATTGAGCTCTACAAATATTTCAGAGTCGGTGCCCGTTTATAACGTTAGATATACGAAGTATCTAGGCGATGGGGACTCTAAAGCTTTCAATAAAATTAATGAGTTCAATGTTTATGGTGATACCTTGGTAGCAAAACTGGAGTGTTGTGGACATGTGCAAAAGAGGATGGGTGCTAGATTGATGAAGCTACGAAGAGAAATGAAAGGAAAGTTGCTATCTGAAGGAAAATCTCTGTCTGGCCGAGGCAGATTGACAGAAACTGAAATAGACCTTCTTCAGAGTTATCATGGACTGGCCATTAGACGAACTGCACCTCTGAATGATGTTACAGCAATGAGAAAAGCTGTATGGGCCACCTACTTTCATAAGTTGTCCACAGATGACCACCCTGTTCACGGACTTTGTCCTAAAGGAGCAGGTTCTTGGTGTGGTTACCAAAATGCAAAAGAAATTGGTCAAATATACCATCATAAGCATTCTCGTCCTGATACTGCTATGAATGAAATAAAACCAATTTTTAGAGAGCTGAGTGACCCTGTTTTGCTTAGTAAATGTCTTCATGGAGGCACTCAGAATGCAAATGAAAGTTTCAGTCATTGAATATCGGAAAGATTACCCAAGACTAAATACATTAAAATATGGTGTACTAGATGCAGTGATATGTTTCAATGATTGAGTGACAGGAATTTTGGAAGTCCTGAGAAATTTAAGCATCAAATGTGGCTCTAATATGTAAGATCAATTGCTTGCGTGTGACAGACAACAGGTGCATGAAGCTGAAAGATTCGCTCTTCAAGTTACCAAAGAAACAAGAAGTACTAAAAGGAATGCCAAGAGGAAGCTTGAAGATGAAGAAACGGTGCAGGATGAAGACTACTATGCTTCAGGAATGTTCTGAGGCACAGTTTAATTGGACTCATATCTTCATTCACAATTTCCCACAAGTTGTGTTATTCAGAATTCAGGTACAAATATTTCCTTACGTTTATAAAGCATTGCTCTAATTTTCTTCTGTAACTTGCAATAGTCCATACTTATATAGTAGTAGACATAAGCTTTATTGCAGAATCAACTACATTATAGAAAAAAATAACATTTTTATTAGGAAAAAATTATAAAAATTAAAATGTAAAATGTGACATTTTTTATCCTTGTAATATACATAATAGGTGGAATTAAATAGGTCTAGTACCTCAGCCATCATGTCAGGCATATCTGGTAAAAATTTGGTCTCCTTCAAATGTATAACATTGGATTAAATGGTGCCTCAATTTGAGGAAGCATTTTGGAAAAAAAATGCATCAATTTCTTTGTAATTTTTTTAGTAACCCTACGCAGGTTCAAAAATATTCAAAATACTTCTAATTTGTTTAGAAAGTGTGATCCATTACCTAATACCAACAAAAAATCTGTAAAACATATACATTATAAACAGTGTCTGAAAGAAATAGGTGTTGATTTACATAATATTGAACTGGAAAAGTACCCTGTATCCTTAATCGCTGTTACTAGATACATTGGGACAAATATTGGGATTATCTAATCTTTCACTTTAAAATGCATTGTGAATGTTTCTTTACTAACTACGGGAGAAACTTTCACCGTCATTTTGACAAGTTGATACCACAGGTATGGCAATGTTTTCTCTTTGATCTGAAATGTAACTGAGAAATACTGGCCACGGAAAACAGGATTTTTGTTGAATGTGTCACTGCCTAAACCAAGTACCACCCCATCCATTTCTTCTTTATTGCACCAATCACTGCCAGCTATCAGAATGTGAATTCTCAAGCTATTAAGTCACTAAATGTTACACTTAATTTAGCCAAGATATTTTCTCATACCGAATGAAGCTGATCTTACTTAAGGCACTACCAACAGTGCATAGGCAAGAAACTTTCGTGTGACGTAGGCTGTTGTGGGGGCGCAAAATAAACACCACAATACCTACACGGATATATAATTTGTTGACCTGGTAGTTGTAGGTAAAATAGAAAGGACCTAATTCTTAATAAGACTTTGGTGGTATAGTTTGAAATATACCCGAGATCTCTCTAGCAAGTAAAATCTTGCGAATAATCAGTATTTCCACGAGAGGCAGATGACGCCTGGTTTACACAATGTTCGCTTATAATGAGAACTAAGACTTTTTTTTACCATTTGAAGGGGAACTGCAACAACAGTTTCTGTTTGGTCTTGTTTCATATGATTGAAAAAAAAAAAAACATAGAGAGCATCCTCAGAAACATTAGAGGACGCCAAATCGCTCTTAGGACGGACAGTCGATCAGGCAATAAGACCATGCATTGATGTACATTTATATCCTTCCCCGGCTTAATTGTCAAGGTTAACACTATTTCTGCTACTGGAGATCTTCGGAAAGACGTTAATCATTTTTCCAGTAAATCTTACGACTCAATTTCCTGCCGTGGTGGCCGAGCGGTTCTAGGCGCTGCAGTCCGGAACCACGCGGCTGCTACGGTCGCAGGTTCGAATCCTGCCTCTGGCATGGATGTGTGTGATGTCCTTAGGTTAGTTAGGTTTAAGTAGTTCTAAGTTCTAGGGGACTGATGACCTCAGATGTTAAGTCCCATAGTGCTCAGAGCCATTTTTGTCTTAAAAATATGCCTTATTGTAAGAGAGGATTCGATTTATAGAATAACGGGTAAAGGTTTTTGAAAACAGGAAGATAATACTTCTAGATAAATGCCCTGAGAAAATACAGTTTAAATTTGAGCAATTCGCTGACGTTAGTTTTTTAGATATCCACTGCTGACAGCGAAAACATGGTGCAAAAGTATGTTTCCAGATTCCCTCAGGATACGCCCATGAACTAAAGGTGATTCCATAAGCCCCCTATGGTACACCGTAGATATCATCTAATGCAAAAAGAACCAACCGATTTACTCCAGTTACCGAAGCTGGAGGAAGTCTATAATATTCAAACTTTGTACTGTAGAATAGCGACAGTAAGGCCGTGTTACATCAGCGACAGAAGCGACCGATAGCGCGCGACAGCTTTAGGCGACAAAACACAACCGCAGGTATAGTTACGGAAATGTCCTACGTGGGCGACAATCTTGTCACTGCAGCACGCGCGACAGTGAGAGCGACAGCCACTTGTCTTCTCGGCAAAGCAGTGCAGCGGACGCGACGGCAGCTATGGAATACTTATCATCCGATTTTAAGAAAACTATTCTGTGAAAAAATTTGATTCTTCCGCATCTCATAGCTTGATGTCTTTGCTCGGTAAAGATATGACTTTATTTTCGTTATTCGTCATAGTTATTAAGCTGCACGTAACTGAATAATTGGCTGCACAAAATTTTTAAGAATTTGCAGAGGTAAAATCACATTGCGTAGACTTTCTGTATAGTTCATCTAAGGCCATACATTATTGCGTTTGAAATGTAACCAATATATCTAAGTTGTATTTAAAGTTGAGACCGGATTGATGCCTCTTTTCATGCTTGAAATATTGGTTGTTATATCCACGGACGGGTCTCTCGCGGCGCGTCCGAATCCTTTCCTGCGCTTCGGGAGTCAAGTGGTCGTAAAAATCGTCGTATCTCATAAACGGTTCAAGACATCGAAACGACGTTTTTTGGAAATGACATCACGCAAAAAGGACTATTTTATCGTATGATTTAATTCGGTACGTTTTTGTATACGCGTGAACAGAGCGAAAACATGACTCCCTATAAATTACACTATGACGTTTTGTCCGAATTTTCATAGCTAAACAAAGAGAGAGAAACGGGCAAGCTGGGTATCAAAGCGACCAGCGAGAGGACTACTTTTGCATGAAAATATTTAACTGCCTGAAAGTAATCAGGGTAATTAAGGAAAACATAATTAATGAGTTTAGGAAAAACTGAAATATTTCACGAAAAGCACCTGCCAAGCTGTGTAAATGAAGTGTCAAAAAGTTCATCTGTTCAAGGCCTGGCTATTTTGCACATACAAAGATACATTGGTGCAGTATTTAAATGTCAAAAAGGCTTCCTTCGAATCAAGTACCAAAGTTAGGATTTTCGAGAACAGAAGAAGTTAGGAAGGCAAACGAGTATTCAATAAGATCATGCTTTCTGTATAAAACTTGAAAATAAAAAACGGAAGAAATCGATCAAATATTTTGTGAAACGATTTGTGCAAAAGAAATAAATATACCACGCTCCGCGGAACTCATGATTTCGAACGTGGTCAAGTGATTGGGTGTCACTTGTGTCAGACGTCTGTACGCGAGATTTCCATACTCCTAAACATCTCTAGGTCCACTGTTTCAGATGTGATAATGAAGTGGAAACGAGAAAGGGACACGTATATCACAAAACCGTACAGGCTGACCTCGTCTGTTGGCCGACAGGAACCGTCGACAGTTGAAGAGGGTCGTAATGTGTAATAGGCAGACATCTATCCACACCATCACACAGGAATTCCAAACTGCATCAGGATCCACTGCCAGTACTATGACAGTTAGGCGAGAGGTGACAAAACTTGGATTTCATGATCGAGTGGCTGCTTATAAGCCACACATCACGCCAGTAAATGTTGCACGATGCCTCGCCTGGTGTAAGTAGCGTAAACACTGGACGATTGAACAGTGGAAAAACGTTGTATACAGTGACGAATCACGATCCACAATGTGGCGATCCGATGGCAGGATGTGGGTATGGCGAATGCATGGTGAACGTCATCTGTCAGCGTGTGTAGTGCCAACAGTAAAACTCGGAGGCGGCGGTGTTATGGTGTAGTCGTGTTTTTCATGGAGAGGGCTTGCACCCCTTGTTTTTTTGCGTGGCACTATCACAACACAGGCCTACACTGGTGATTTAAGCACCTTCTTGCTTCCCACTGTTGAAGTGCAATTGGGGGATGGCGATTGCATCTTTCAACACGATCGAGCACCTGTTCATAATGCACGGCCTGTGGCGGAGTGGTTATACGACAATAACGTCGCTGTAATCGACTGGCCTGCACAGAGTCCTGACCTGAATCCTACAGAACACCTTTGGCATGTTTTGGAATGCCGACTTCGTGCCAGACGTTACCGACCAACATCGGTACCTCTCCTCAGCGGAGCAGTCCGTGAAGAATGGGCTGCCATTCCCTAAGAAACCTTCCAGCACCCCCTCGACTGTCACGCTAAAACATTTAGCGTGGCAGGCTAGCAAACCTAAAAGTCAATATATGCATATTTTCATTGGAAAGGCCACGTGCATCCATAGGGGATAATCTTTCCCAACACTTACTTTCTAAACCTATATACTAAATACAATTATTACAGTTTGGATCCTTTGTACCCAATTAATATATATATTTACATACAGTTTGTTTGAACAAGCTGCTCGCCAGTGCAGTTAATGTTGTGTGCTCCCAATGCATCTCTGGCAGCACGTAGTCTTTGCGCACGCGCAGTAGCATCACTGAATTTCGCGTGCGGCAGTTTCAAAATCGCTGTGTTATGACAGTCTTGAACAGTATTCACTCTCACATAGTGTTCATTACAAGTTGTTATTCCAGCATAAATGGCGTGTTAAGTCCGGTGACACCATAAGATTGAGCGTGTGCGTGATCTGAAGCAATGTCTATGTCTTCTGTTACGACACAACACTCCAGGTCCTTGTGCGTTTTCATGACTATTGTTCCCGGGGCATATATGGTCGATGCAGTTTTTAGCCTCCACATCGCCTACGACAGGTGCTGAGTTTATTGTCTCCAAAGCATCTGAAAGCCGGCCAGGAACAACGGCGTCGATATTCGCAAAGGTAGGTGTATCATCACGTTGTTTACACTCGCCAACAAACGTTCAATTGCAGTGTGAAAATCCTCATTATCGTCTAAGTAAATTGCAGTTTATATCGGACTTCGTATACGAAGATTGCAGGTTCGTGTCCTGTCACGGTCGCCAGTTGTAGTAGTTAATAAAAAAGAGAAGAAAAATAAGAGAGAAGAAAAGAGGTTGAAAATGTGGAAGAAATCGTGAATAAAAAAAAGGGGTTTTAAAATCGTAAATGACCGTGAAAAAAAAGGGAAAGAATGAAAAGCAAATCGGACTTCGTATTATAGAAAAGCTATTGTTGGGGTGGTCCTTGTGGCGTTTTTGAGCAAAAGTTAAACCAATTTCCACAACAAAAAGTATTGAAAAAGAACAGAGAATAACAAAATGTAACTGACAGGGGGAAATGACGTAGATAAGAGTTCATCCTTTACCAGGTAAACTTGTCTTCTTTCGTGCGGCGTCCAGGTCTTTAAAAATCTCTTTCATTTCTGCGTGAAAAGTCTGCTCCGAAATCTTGCAATCGTCCAGGAATCACTAATTTATACCAATTAAAATCATCTTGATACTGTATGCAATTTAATTTACTTTGCTACTTCCATCCTCCGAATTTCTTAACAACTTCCACAATATGTCTACACATTAAAATCAGATCAAGACTAGCTAATAAGTTTTTTTTTTTACATCTTCATCAGATCACGTCTGCCTTCAGCTTCGGCTATCAAGAGACAATTAAGAAACGAATAGAAAACAAAAAAAGAGTTACAATTTTAGTAGTTTCTCTGCCGTCGAACGCTCACACCGCTGCGACGGGATATTATTTATCTAAGGGAACGAGTGTAGCGCGGTGAAATTCAAAGTCCCGCTACACATGTAATCGACTGGCCTGCACAGAGTCCTGACCTGAATCCTACAGAACACCTTTGGGATGTTTTGGAACGCCGACTTCGTGCCAGACGTTACCGACCAACATCGGTACCTCTCCTCAGCGGAGCAGTCCGTGAAGAATGGGCTGCCATTCCCTAAGAAACCTTCCAGCACCTGATTGAACGTATGCTTGCGAGAGCGGAGGTCGTCATCAAGTTAGAAGGGTGGGCCAACACCACACTGAATTCCAGCATTACCGATGGAGGGCGCCATAAGTCATTTTCAGCCAGGCGTCCGGATATTTTTGACCACATAGTGTATGTATGTCATTATATTTTTATCTGAAGTCGCCACAAGAACGTCGCAGAATTAGATATCGCCACTTTTTAACCATTTTCTTTTGACAATCTAAATTCACTTTAGTCGTTTTTTTTTAATTTATTGCGTTTTGTCACTGTAATAACACATACACTTGATAAGCACGCTATGTATTTAATATACCATATTGTTTTCTTGATTGCGTTTTGTACATTTATATAACTGACAAATTTGAATAAGCTTACAGTGGCGATGTCTCATGAGCTTACGACACAAACATTTTGGGCTAGTGTGGCACATTTTGTCATGAACAGTAGCGTTGTTAATAAGATGATTCCGCCGACACCGTGGCCCAGTATATTCCATATTTTAAATACGATTGAGACTGTACTACGCTGATTTTATGTGTATCTTTTGACGATGTCACTATGGCTTCGTTATATTAGGACATGTTGTAAAACAGGTACGTCTGGTCATATTCTAAGCGCATGTTTTCCACACGTATGTCAGTAATACTTTTCATTATGACCTATTATATTGCTTTAAGACGCAGACTGTCCACTAGTTGTATCTGTTTTTCCCCCATGTTTTGCTGCAAATCTGAAGATGGTAGCCCTGATCAAAACCGGTAGTCCAAGGACCTAACAATTTTTTGAAATAAAAGAAATGTATTCTTCACTTTCTGTATCAATGTTTGGTCGCAGCTTGCGAAACATGATTAAATTCTTTGGTGATTTGGAGGTTTAGAGTATGTAGAACTGCCCCCCCCCCCCTCCCTCTGGCACCAACAAGGGCTCGAAACCGGTTGGGCATCGTGTTAAACTGAGCTTGGATGACAGATACGGATACATATTTCTATGCTGCTTCAGCTCTATGCAAGAGTTTATCAACTGTAGTGGCTAGTGATTGGTGGCACGCCAATCTCTCGGCAACCTATGACGAATTGTTTCAATGTGTGAGGTACCTGGAGACATTCTGGCCAGGGCAACATCGAAGTGAGTCCGTTCATACATGGGCTCTTGCGTATTCTCGTAGAAGGATAACATCACGGAGGTTGTCATGTGAAATGGGACAGGCAAACAATTACTCTAGGACTGCAAAATGTTGAAAACAAACGTGTACTGGTGGGAACAGTTATTACCATGCGAAACGTAAGGTGAGCAATGAAGGAAATCTGTTCCGTGGAATCAGATTGTGAGATAGCTGTCGATCTGACAGAAAAGTTCCATTGTGGCGTTTATGGCATCATTGAGATGGTGATTGCGATTGTGATGAGTGCGTAGGCAGTGTAGCGTGTTGTTTGCAGTTTTGATGTTGGCAAGAGAGAAGGGAAAGGATGAAACCCGGCGCTAATACATAGTCTACTTCTTTTAAATTACAGCAACGGGGCTCTGAGTTTAACGTCCCGACGCAATAAACTTGTTATCGTATGCAATGTCACGTTCACTCACTCCCTGAGGGTGTGACCAGCTACGTTTGAGTCGAGCGCTTTTGTGCAACACTTCGCTAGCGACCTTGGCTGCGGAGGCGAGTTTGACAGTGACTGAACTGTACGAGGCCCCTGGAAGGTTCTAAAACACGTACACTAATGCATATCAAGGTCGCAGATATCATTAATGACCTGTATGATATGCAATGTGCGTGTGGCTAGATCCCTAGGTGCAATTCCTTCTAGCTGACGCCACTTCGGCGACTTGTATGTCGATGAAGATGAAATGATGACAATATCACACACTTAGCGAGCGGAAGAAGCCTCCACGCCGGCCGGGAATTGAACCTGGGCTCCTCGCATCGCATTCTGTCGCGCTGTCATTCAGCTATGGAGGTGGACAGTGATCCATGGTTGGGCTCGATTCTTTGAAGCTGCGCGCAAGAAAATGATAATGGGGCAACACATCGCCGATCGAGAGTTCCTCCGTTTTTCAGCAGTGCGCGTTTGATCGCCAGTCCCCGACAGCAGCGCAGTACAGCGGCAGGGCCGTGAATGGCGTGGTGCAGCGAGACGGAACGGAACGTCGATTCATGTAACGCCACGCGCATGCGTTCTGTTCGCATTTCACCAGCGCAAAATATCCATGCTTCAGCTATTGTACTGCAAATATTGAATGGAAAACGGTACAGCAGAGCAGCAGAGGACTTCTTGGATTAGAGGCTGGCAACCGTCAATGAACTGATCACTAGAGAAGTTTCTGTTATTACGTGGACGTGTACTGTGTTCGGCGCAGTGAACGATAGCAACAAAAAATGGTTCAAATGGCTCTGAGCACTATGGGACTTAACATCTGTGGTCATCAGTCCCCTAGAACTTAGAACTACTTAAACCTAACTAACCTAAGGACATCACACACATCCATACCCGAGGCAGGATTCGAACCTGCGACCGTAGCGGTCACGTGGTTCCAGACTGAAGCGCCTAGATCCGCACGGCCACACCGGAAGGCACGATAGCAACACCCTAAATAATTGTACCATTCGAGTGGGTGTCGAAAATGATTAGAAATTACAAATGTCTCATACCAACATTCATGTGATTTTCGAAGCGAAGCACTGTATTTACGTTTAGTTTTGATTAATCGTGAATTATTTGATGGTAAATTTGTTCATTTGTATAAATCAACCAACACAAAAGTAGTTAATGAAGGCACTCTGTATCACGTCGCTGCCTGCAGATACAGCTACGATCTTCGTTGTTCCTAACGATATTTCGTACTTTCACAGGAAACAAAAAACGATAGTTTACGTAACAGGTATTAAAAGTCTTGCAAGAGTATATCGACAGCTAGATTGCCAGTGGTGTTATTGTGTATACTGCCATACCTTCGCAATTCTGTATTCACATGTGACTCTAAATTGATGCTAATGGGTAAGTGGATTCAAATTACCGTTACCCTCTCGTGGTACGTAACATAACTTCCCACGTTGGTGAGGGCGATGGCTCCTCCTACCACAGACTCACATTATACCAGAAACTCTAGCTCGTCGAAAAGCTCTCGATAGCTTCTCACACTTCAAGGACATTGTTCGGAGCAGTTCCTGAGGAGCACATTTTCCTCCCTACAGCACGTGTTCTACAGAACTGAGCTAAAATGATTTCATCGGGTAAGTAAGCTAATGAATAAATATTTCACTCTTGTGTAGAGAGTCCACTACTGTGGATCTTCCTAACACATTACAACTCCACAGTTGGCTTGTTGACCGGCTGTCGACCCCTGACCCTTGCCTTTCGCACGAAATGCTCGCACCAAATGAGCTACTCAGGAACTACGCACAATTCGGCCCATAATTTCGCCCCACAATTTCCATCTAAGAATATCTTTCTTCTTCACTAAAGATTCATCTAAGAAGAACATCTAGACTGTGTTTAAGCTCTCCTCTGGGAAATCTCACAGAATTGATAGTCTGGCCAGATACACAGGACAGCTTCCCTGGAGTTTGGAAACTAGGATAGGTATGAGTTGGTGGATGCTGTGATTTGGCCTTAAGTCGTTGACGGATTTCATTCAGTAGAAAGCAATTCCGACTGAAGAAAATCGTCCTGGTTCGTGTCCCTGTCCGGTACATAGTTTTAATCAGCTGCGGAAATTTGAAGTACAGCATGCAACAGAGTAATGCACTGTGGTTAACGTGCAAGTACCCAGCGGGTTGTTGTTAACTGAACAGACCGACAATATTAATGTCCTGAGAGGTCACTGTACAATTCTTGAGTGAAGAACGATGGAAACGTATCAGTGGTTCTCACTGCATCCGATCAAAACGGACCCACTAATCTAATACCACTAACTACATGAAACAGGAGTACATATTTTGGAAAATTGAATGCTAATCGCTGTACCCTTTAGCATGAGATGAGCAGGGATCTCCGAGTGAGATGATTAACTCTGTATTATGAGGTTTATGTTTAAATGTGTGTGAATTCCTAAGGGACCAAACTGCTGAGGTCATTGGGCCCTAGAGTTGCACACTACTTAAACTTACGCTAACTTGTGCTAAGAACAACACACACACCCATGCCCGTGGGAGGACTCGAACCTCCGGAGGGAGGGCAGCGCGTGACAAGGCGCCCCAGACCGCACGGCTGAGTTTTATGGATTATATGGATGCTCAGGTGTTATTGTTATTGCATTGAAACGGAGGGTGATCCGGTCCATAAACCTGCTATAACAATCCGCGTGGTCTGTCACTGACACGTTGTTGACCTCTGCAGTTGGATCTGACGGCAGCGCTTTCTCTCCCGAATCGAATTTCTTAACGGTGCTTAACAGAGTGGCTCTGAATAGCCCATGACTGTATGACTCTCCAGATGGACTGCCCCACTACTTCTTTCTCTTCTTGTGCGTGACAGTCATTCGGGCAGCCAACACAAATTCTGACGACTTGATAGCTACAAGTTACCCCGAACCACTACATTCGACGAGGCAAAAGTAGTGCAGTTACCTCTTCAGACATTTACTCTCTCAGGAGGCGGGTATAACAATCTGCTCTTTGTCAAAGAGTCATTTATGTCAGTAGATTTTCACATTTGCGGCCATCAAAATAGCAATACTGAAATGTAATAACACTAAAACAATTTGTAATCAACACATTTAAAAGAAAATTTTGAAAATGAACAGTTAAGACGTAGCACCAACTGACGAATTTATGTAGCTAAGGTAGATGAAGACAGTGAACGAATGGATAGCAAAAGGAATATACGTAAGTGTAGAAATGGGCTGGAGTTGGATTTTCAAAATAAATATACCTGTTTGTCTGGAAAGGATAGCCGACAATAAGCGCGTATTACGTTATGGCAGTAGGATATAAACTTTTAATGCGTAAAACCATTCAGAACGTTAGCAATTTGTACAGAAACCAGACTGCAGCTATAAAAATTGAAGTACATGAAAGGGAAGTAGTAGCTGAAAAGGGGATGATACAGGTTTCTCACCTATCTCCTATGTTATCCAATCACTACATTGAGAGAGCAGTAAAAGAAATTAAGGAGAAATTTGCAATGGCAATTGAAGGACAGGGACTAGAAATGACAACTTTTAAGTTTGTGGATGAAACTGTAATTCTTCCAGAGACAGCAAAAGACTTGGAAGAAGTTGAACGCAATTTATGCTGTCTTGAAAAGAGGTTACAGAACTGACACTAGCAAAATTAATTGCTGAGGCCATCAGTCCCTAAGGTTACATACTACTTAACCTAAATTATCCTAAGGACAGACACACACACATATGTCCGAGGGAGGACTCGAACCTCCGCAAAAGTAAAGTGGGAGTAATATAAAGCAGGTGAATTAAATCGGGCGATACTGCGAGAATTAGGTTAGGAAATGAGACTCTTTAAGTAGTAGATGAGTTTGCTATTTGGGTAGAAACATAGTTGACCATGGCCGAAGTAGAGAAGATATAAAATGCATACCGAATGTAGCAACAGAGTCATTTCTGTGAAAGAGAACTATTTTAACATCTAAAATGAATTTAAGTGTTAGAAAGACTTTCCTGAAAGTATTTGCCTGGAATGCAACATTAAATGGAAGTGAAATGTGCACAATGGTCAGTAAAAGGAAGAAGAGAATAGAAGCTTTTGAAATGCAGGCCTAGTGGAACAGAAGAATACTGAAGATTAGATGGGTGGATCGGATAATTTATGAAGAGTGTCGAATGGAACTGAAAAAAAAGTAATTTATGGCACGACTTGACTATAAGAAGAGTTCGGTTGATAGGACTCGTCACGAGGCATTAACGAATAGTTAATTTGGCACTGAAGGGAAGTATGAGGTATGAGGGGAGGGTAAAAATTGTAGAGCGAGTCCAAGGCTAGAATAAAGTAAGCAGGTTCGGAAGGTGGAGAGCTTTAACGACGCACGTGATTTTTCTGGTATCGAGCGTCCCAAGCTCAAGTGACTGAAGGTAACAGAACAAAACCGAGTAGACGTACTCCACCAGCCGAGTGTTGGTTTGACCGGCTTTATGCAAAGATCTACCAACTGATTTGTGACGATATGTCTGATATTGGTACTAGTTTAGCTCTCTCGTTCACCCAGAATCAATGGAAAATTTTCAGCTGGTCCTCTAGGCAGTTACAAGGGAAAAAATTGCACTTAATGAGGAAGGTGATAAAGATGAACAGGGCTGGTTTTTGGCACGGCAGGCTGCGGGGCGTGGCCCTCGGACGCAGCGTCGTGGCCACGCACCCACGCACTACTGCCGCGGCGGGAACACAAAGGTCACGGGTTCGGCACGCCGGCGCGGCGCTGGCCGATGCCGTCCCCTTGGCGACGCAGCCCATTCACTGCCGCCGATCGTTAGCGTCCACCCAGGATGCCGCCCATGGCCTCTTCATTCTCTTCGTGGGTGCCAAATGATCCGTACTGCTTGACTTTGGGATGGACCGGTGTTGTGGGGGTCTACACTCTAGTTGACATACTTGCGGTCAGGAGACACATGATGCAGCGCGAAATGACATGTCATTCATCAAATAATGGTTCAAATGGCTCTGAGCACTATGGGACTTAACATCTGAGGTCATCAGTCCCCTAGCACTTAGAACTACTTAAACCTAACTACCCTAAGGACATCACACACATCCATGCCCGAGGCAGTATTCGAACCTGCGACCGTAGCGGTCGCGCTGTTCCAGACTGAAGCGCCTAGAACCGCCCGGCTACACCGGCCGGCTGTCATTCTTCACTAGATCTCCAGTCGAGACATTTACCGAAGTGACCACTGATGGATTTATTCAGAACTGGCGTCCCTAAGCACACAGCTCAGATCAAAATTGTATACGCTGTGTCTGTTCGTTCGGACATATAACTAGGGCGGAAGGGCCTAGTGATCCTTCCTGTGCAAATGCACAGCATGCTCGAACTCTTACCGGAATCAGCGAATCGATGCGAGTAGTTAGACTAATGGAAAGGGGTACTATTTCAGTAATGTGTGGGTAAGATGGGCATTTGGTTCGGTCAAGGTCCGTGCTCGGATTGCCGAGGCTGTCAAGGCGACCACTCGCGACAAATGTAAAAGTCCATTTTCTAGTTCCAGTCCGGAAGCAAAGGTGAGAGCGAGAGGAAAGCACATACAGACGTGAACAGAGATAGATATTACCTTGCAATACGAAATATTCTTCGACCTTGGTGGTCAACAGCGGCAACCACTCGGCAATGATTGCCATGCATTGCAGCCTTATTGCAGCAGTGTTGACGGCAACGCTATTGTCGTCAAATGTTGGCGTAAAATGTGGTCCATCTTAACGCATCTCTAGATTAAAAAGTATTGGTCTGTTTCATACCCACTGACTACGTGCACACATTACACAAACGCGTGTCCACTGCGTGTGGCTTATTTCAAGCACAATCAGGTGCTTACGCACAAGTTGGTGATTCCTTGTGAAGGATGGCTGAAGAATGTGGAAGAATTAGAGATAACTACGTTGAGCATCTCCTCGTATCAAAGATTTTCATAAGACAGAATTATGCATATCTAAAAAGTCATTGTTTCAGGACATATGTTTACAGGATTTTCTTCTAGTTCTGACCAGTACGACCTTTTGTAACAATATGGGCCATTATTTTTTTGCACCTTATATAACATGAAGCCTTCTGCCATAATTTCTAATTTTATCACTTGTTCACAGCCTATAGTAAGTGCAGAGAGTAGCTTAGGAGAAATCGCAGTCTATTAGTGGTCAAATACGTGTATTGTATCACTTGACGTCCCCGGGTGAATCTTGTTGATATTGAAGATGGGGTTTGAAATAAGTGGACCTTCAGCAGTAATCATTAAAGAAGAACGAACTGTGACCACTTCTGTCTGATTGTAGCCCTCTTGCTGTTGTGGGTGCTGGAGCTGGTGAATATCTCCTCTCTTTTCTTAAGAAGCAACTGTTTTCTTCTCTCAGTCTACTGAAAAATTGCCGTTCTGCTCACAAAAATCCCACTGCCTGATATGTAAGAATGATGCAAGAAGTTTGCAGTACCATTGGTTTGCATGTTATAGTCTTGTTCAACGCTACTGTTTTCGGCTGGTCCCGGCAGAGGTTCGAGTCCTCCCTCGGGCATGGGTGTGTGTGTTTGTCCTTAGGATAATTTAGGTTAAGTAGTGTGTAAGCTTAGGGACTGATGACCTTAGCAGTTAAGTCCCGTAAGATTTCACACACATTTGAACATTTTGCTACTGTTGTTCTACAATATGCCATTTTGTGCCATTTAATTTCCGCTTAGTTGAATTATTGCTGTTTTTGTGCTCTGTTATTGACACATGGGGACCGCTGTACGGTAGCAGTGACCGACCGTCAAACTTTTTCAATTTTCGAGGGAGAACTGTGAATCGTGGCTAAATTATTTCAGTACTCAGTATTTCATCAGTATTAAGTGATGGACTGATATTCTTCATCTTTTGTTTTATGATTCTTGCAAAGATCTTCCATCTAGTTATTTTCCCAGAGCATGGTTAATTCTTAGATATTTGGCGATTGTACCTGAAACGACACTGTACTTATGAGATTATAATTTTCGGTAACGTAACTTCATCTCTCTGTAGCCCCTGTAATCTTCCGACTTTTTTGTTTGATAAAAGTAAAGTCATTGGACGGTCTATAATCCATTTTTCCATTGCGAAGGCTGACTATTGTGTCTTAGGATTAAATATCGTGAGTAGTTAACTGAGGGGTGCGTGTTGGGTACATAGTGTGTACCATATGTATTTATGATGATGAGTGATACATGCTGAGATACGTACTATTTCCGTTGTGGCTATTGTCACGGACGGATCGTCATCCGAGGACCATGCCCTAACTAAAATAAGAGCTGTGCTGCTGTCTGGAATTTAATCCAGTAGACTGATACATTCTGATTATCAGGAACTTTCCGCCACCGCCTATCTCCCTCCATAGGCAACGGCCTTGTCGCAGTTGATTCACCGGTTCCCATGAGATCACCGAAGTTAAACGCTGTTGGGCGTGGCCGGCACTTGGATGGGTGACCATCCAGCTGCCATCCGCATCCTCCTATGAGGATGACACGGTGGTCGGATGGTCCCGGTAGGCCACTCGTGGCCTGAAAAGGGAGTGCTATCTCCCTCCATCCGGTGAAATACTGATGAAAACGTCATCCACGCGAAAATTGGATATATCCGGGTCATCGACACCGAGGTCACATGTATTATCGATCTCAGCTATGGAGACTGTAATTTGCCGAGTCATTTGTGGGTACTGACAATATTGACAGTCCACCCTTAGCTCTAAGGAGGCTACGTTCCTGCTGATTACTTCTACGATATTCTAAACGCGCGAAGCTTTTTTAACAAAGGCTTTCCGGAAATGAAACACCGTCTCATCCAAAATTCTCCTTGCTATAGCGACAGTACGCCACACTGAGGCGATGAAAAGCCATGGGATAGCGATGCGTTCGTATACAGATGGCTGTAGTATCGCGTGCGCAAGGTGTAAAAGGGCAATCCATTGGCGGAGCTGCCATTTGTACTCAGATGATTCATTTGAAAGTATTTACGACGTGATTACGGCCTCAGGACGGGAATTTAAAGACTTCTAACGCGGAAGTTAGTCGGAGCTAGACGCATGGGACATTCCGTTTCGGAAATTGTTAGGAAATTCAACATTCTGAGATCCACAGTGTCAAGAATGTACCGAGAATACCAAATCTGAGGCATTACCTCTCACCATGGGTAATACCGTGGCCGAAGGGCTTCACTTAATGGCGAGAGCAGCAGCGCTTACATATAGTTGTCAGTGGTAACAGACAATGCGTGAAATAACCGCAGAAAGGAATGTGGGACGTACCATGAACGTACCGTTAGGCCAGTGCGGCGAAATTTTGCGTCAACAAGCTATGGCAGTAGGCGACCGACGGGAGTGCCTTTGCTAACAGCACGACATCGCCTGGGACGCCTCTTCTGGGCTCGTGACCATATCGGTTGGACTCTTGACGAGTGGAAAACCGTGGGCTCGTCACATGAGTTCCGATTTCAGATGGTAAGAACTAATGGCAGGGTTCGAGTGTGGTGCAGACCACACGAAGCCATGGACCCAAGCTGTCAACGCCGGCCGGGGTGGCCGAGCAGTTCTAGGCGCTACAGCCAGGAACCGCGCGACCGCTACGGTCGCAGGTTCGAATCCTGCCTTGGGCATGGATGTTTGTAATGTCCTTAGGTTAGTTAGGTTAAGTAGTTCTAAGTTCTAGGGGACTGATGACCTCAGCAGTTAAGTCCCATAGTGCTCAGACCCATTTGCCAAGTTGTCAACAAAGTGCTGTGCAAGTTGCTGGTGGCTCCATAATGGTGTGGGCTGTGTTTACGTGGAATAGACAGGAACATCTGATCCAGCTGAATCGATCATTGACTGAAAATGATTATGTTAGGCTACTTGGAGACCATCTGCAGCCATTCATTGACTTCATATTCCTAGAAACCGATACAATTTTTGTGGATAACAATGCGGCACATCACTGGACCACAATTGTTCGCGTCTGGTTTGAAGAACATTCTGGACAATTCGAGCAAATGATTTGGCCACCCACCGAACATTTATGGGATATAATCGTGAAGTCAGCTCGCGCACAAAATCCTACACCAGCAACACTCTCGCAGTTGTGGACAACTATAGTGGCAGGATGGCCAAATACACTATTGGCCATTAGAATTGCTACACCAAGAAGAAATGCAGATGATAAATGGGTATTCATTGGACAAATATATTGTACTAGAACTGACGTGTGATTACATTTTCACGCCATTTGGGTGCATAAATCCTGAGAAATCAGTACCCAGAACCTCTGGCCGTAATAACGGCCTTGATACGTCTGGGCATTGAGTCAAACAGAGCTTGGATGGCGTGTACAGGTACGGCTGCCCATGCAGCTTCAACACGATACCACAGTTCATCAAAGAGAAGTGACTGGCGTATTGTGACGAGCCATTGCTCGAAGGCCATTGGCCAGACGTTTTCACTTGGTGAGAGATCTGCAGAATGTGCTGGTCAGGGCAGCAGTCGAACTTTTTCTGTATCCAGAAAGGCCCGTACAGGACCTACAACATGCGGTCGTACATTATCCTGCTGAAATGTAGGGTTTCGCAGAGATCGAATGAAGGGTAGAGCCACGGGTCGTAACACATCTGAAATGTAACGTCCACTGTTCAAAGTGCCGACAATGCGAACAAGAGGCGACCGAGACGTGTAACCAATGGCACCTCAAACCATCACGCCGGGTGATACGCCAGTATGGCGATGACGAATACACGCTTCCAATGTGCGTTCACCGCGATGTCGCCAAACGCGGATGCGACCATCATGATGCTGTAAACAGAATCTGGATTCATCCGAAAAAATGACGTTTTGGCATTGGTGCACCCAGGTTCGTTGTTTAGTACACCGTCGCAAGCGGGCCTGTCTGTGATGCAGCGTCAAGGGTAACCGCAGCCATGGTCTCCGAGCCGATAGTCCATGCTGCTGCAAACGTCGTCGAATTGTTCGTGCAGTTGTCTTGCAAACGTCCCCATCTGTTGCCTCAGGGATCGAGACGTGGCTGCACGATCCGTTACAGCCATGCGTATAAGATGCGTGTCATCTCGACTGCTAGTGATACGAGGCCGTTGGGATCCAGCACGGCGTTCCGTATTAGCCCCTGATCCCACCGGTTCCATAATATGCTAACAGTCGTTGGACTTAATCAACGCGAGCAGCAATGTCGCGATACGGTAAACCACAATCGCGATAGGCTACAATCTGACCTTTATCAAAGACAGAAACGTGGTGGTACACATTTCTCCTCCTTACACGAGGCATCACAACAACGTGTCACCAGGCAACAGCGGTCAACTGCTGTTTGTGTATGAGAAATCGGTTGTAGGTGTCGCCACCGGCGCCAACCTTGTGTGAATGCCCCGGAAAGCTAATCATTTGCATATCACAATATCTTCTTCCTGTCGGTTAAATTTCACGTCTGTAGCACGTCATCATCGTGGTGTAGCAATTTTAATGGCCAGTAGTGTATTTCTGTAGCGGACTTCCAGCGACTTCTTGAGTCCGTTCCGTGTCGAGTTGCTACACTACGCCGGATATTGGAATATAAGGAGGTATCTCATAGCTTTTTGTTACCTCAATGTATAGTACCGGACATATACCATAATGTACAGTCTGGTTATATATTGTCCTAAGATATAGGTTCAACAGGGAATTTTCTATGAATATTTTGAGCCGTATTAGCATAGTGCTGATTTTGGGCACACTTTGCCACCGGTCGGCCATCGCGGGCCCGGGGGCCGCGCGTGCGACCCGCACTGACCAGCTCGACGGCGGCGCGGGCGTGCGGCGCTGGACGCGCTATAAATAGCACAGACGCGCGGCGCCAGAGGCCCGGCCAGATTACCGGCCCGCAGCCGGAGCCGCGTTGAATGGCGTGACGTCACCGTCTGCTCCGCCCTCGCCGCGGCCAGGTTGCCATGGCCACCGCGGACGGCTCTGCTGTCGCTGTCGTCTCCGGTGCTGAGATTCGTCAATACATCTGCGCGCACTTCCCGCCTGTTGGCCGACAGCCGCGCCCACAGCAGCCCACCTTAGTCCACAGTTTCATTGGTAGGTACTGGCCCAACACGATTGCCCCTTCAGCGATCCAATTCCAAAACTGATTTTTAGACTGATAATTTTTTAACACTGACAAAATAGATTATTTCGTCATGATTACACTTTCAGGTCATTTTTACTTTCAGAAAATGAATCTGATTTTGTCATTAATGCTGCAACATCCCACGCCACTCTGTTACATACAAACGTTTGTTACATTTTTGAATGCAACATAATCCTACGTCGATGCTGTAAATCAGAAGAAGTTGTGAGAGAGATTCGTTAATCTTAATTAATCATTCGATTACGTAAAAAATTACGTAATACTACGGTTGTCTCCCTTACGCGTCTAGCTCGTCTGCTGCATGTTTTTGCTCGTTATCTTAATAGATTCAGAGTCACAATATGAGACTCAGTACGTATTTCTTACTCGCGTAAGCATGTTTATACAGGCTGCATCCGTGACCCTGTGTACAACAGCAAATAAGAAACGTCACTTAAAATTAAATACCTAATGACTACGACGCGTTTCGAAACCTTTACTCCATCATTGGTCGTAAATTTTGCTGTCTATGTAAGCACTGCTGGGAAATCAACTGCATCGAAAGACTGGGAATCACCACTTTTCTTTTTTTTTTTCTTGGAAGCTCAGCAATGAAACTTTACTTTGATCAGTTAAGTTCCTGTGCGGGCCCTCTGTCATTAACGCATACAAATAAACTCACTCACATGACTTGCGTAGTTTGCGTTTATTTAAGGTTTTTTTCGGAAATAGCTTTTTCAGTATTCTTTTAACCACAGAAAATTGGTACAAGTACCAATGTAACGAAGATAAAAGTAAACCTGTGTAATAATTTATTGGGCCAAGATCGCTTAAATATATATAAAATATTCACATTGCCGGATTTGGCAAATAGACAGATAAGGTTCAAAGATTTTACGATCGACAGTAGCATCGTTGGGGGCTGTGACAAATACATTATGGGATGTTACTGTGTCTGGCAGGTGAAGGCAACTGCCTTTAGTTTACATCGCAGCCTTGTGAGAGTATGATGCGGCAACATGAGATGTTCTAGGAAGAATTTTATGGTTGACAGTGCACGTTTGCTGCTGGCTTTTTACTTTTGAGGGTGCCTAATACCAAGAAGCTTTAACGTATGCTGTACTTCAGAACGATAGATATATGTACCTAGACGTCAGTATGCATAGTATTTCTATGTATTGATTTGTTTTCTTGTTTTGTTTCCTTGTTTTATAACTCACTCACATGACTAGCATAGTTTGCGTTTATTTAAGTTTTTTTTCGGAAATAGCTTTTTCAGTATTCTTTTAACCACAGAAAATTGGTACAAGTGCCAATGTAACGAAGATAAAAGTAAACCTGTGTAATAATTTATTGGGCCAAGATCGCTTAAATATATATAAAATATTCACATTGCCGGATTTGGCAAATAGACAGATAAGGTTCAAAGATTTTACGATAGACAGTAGCATCGTTGGGGGCTGTGACAAATACATTATAGGATGTTACTGTGTCTGGCAGGTGAAGGCAACTGCCTTTAGTTTACATCGCAGCCTTGTGAGAGTATGATGCGGCAACATGAGATGTTCTAGGAAGAGTTTTATGGTTGACAGTGCATGTTTGCTGCTGGCTTTTTACTTTTGAGGATGCCTAATACCAAGAAGCTTTAACGTATGCTGTACTTCAGAACGATAGATATATTTACCTAGACATCAGTTTGTGTAGTATTTCTATGTATTGATTTGTTTCCTTGTTTTATAGCACTTGATAATGGGGTAACATAGTCCCGAAACATGTAGTGGTAAATACTACCACTCGTTTGACAGTTGGTGCGTTATATACTCACTACTGACCCATGAGACAGTTGTACGAGTACATTGGCTCCATAACAGATAATGACAATGTGTCAACCGTTAAAAAGTAAACGTGAATTCTTAGGGCAGTTCAGTAGAGTGCGCTGTGACTCCCAAGTGTGAATGAACATACACAGTACACAGTTCAGGCTGGAATAATAGTTCCAAGTTCACTATAGCCGACATATTCGTCCTGACAGAATCAGAAGCTGAATTGATATTTAAAATAATTCTTATTTATTTTTCAGACTCAGTTGCACATTTTAATTGCATTACATATTTCGGTCACTCTGGATTATCTTCGGATCTAAAACATAGTATAACTAAATACGTATCGTCTTATATTTTGTGATAAGTAGAAAATAACTATACATAATAATATTTTAAGACACTGGTTCAGCTTTAGTTACTTTACTTTCACTTTTATAGGTTGCTGTTTTATACCGTTCACAGTTTTACATATCCACTGTTCTATGCTTTTAAAATGTTATCGGGAAATTTTTACATAATTGATTAATTGCACTTTCAGTATAAGACCAAACCCTTAGCATCCCTGCCACTCCCTCCCCCCTCCCCTCCCTGCGATCTCCCTCCCCTGTGAATCCCCCTCTCTCTATTTTACTGTTTCATACCTATTAACATTGTAATGCAAATTTAAACATAATTATATCGTTTTAATTTTCAGCAAGACGCTGTAACACGCCCCCCTCCTTGCTACCTTTCCTCGCTCCCAATCACTTCACTCCATTTTTTCCTTCCCTCCTATATTAGCCCATTTCTCCCTCCCATCTCCCCTACCGCCACCAGATACTTGTTTAAAACATTGACCGCAGTCTGATACGATGTTCTTAACAGATAAGACTGGTTGCTGATGGAACAACTTAGGTAAATTCTACATTTATGTACATTCTTCTCTACTTATTATGAAATATTAGACGGTTCATAAGCCTGTTTAGTTTTACTTTGTTTTAGATCTGAAGATGATTCAGAGTTAACGAAACATGAATGTAATTAAAAATGTGCAACTGCGACTGAAACATAAATGAGAATTATTTTAAATATTTCGAAGTTATTTCAGGCTTACTAGACCATCCTCGCAAGAATGGTTCTTAGCACGGGAAGTTGCCCACCGAATCTACGTGCACCGAAACAACATCATTGAAACATTACATCGATGTAGTGAGAGACAAAATACTTATTATCTGCTTCACAGTGATCACCTGCTGTCAACAACACCAACTGTTGGCCACTTCCTACCAATTATGGTTTGTAGTATTCCCACGAAAAGTGCAACAGAACTGTGCGCTGCCGTCTTAGAACCAACTGGGATGGTATTATCGATCCAGGCAGTCCGCAGTGGTCTACACAGTATCAATTTGGGCTACAGGATCCATTCCGAACAATAATACAAACGGCCCAACAAACATCGGCGAGGCCGACCGCAGTGGCCGAGCGGTTCTAGGCGCTTCAGTCCGGAACCGCGCGATTGCTACGGTCGCAGGTTCGAATCCTGCCTTGCGCATGGATGTGTGTGATGTCCTTAGGTTAGTTAGGTTTAAGTAGTTCTAAGTTCTAGGGGACTGATGACCTCAGATGTTAAGTCCCAAAGTGCTCAGAGCCATTTGAACCATGAGCGACGAATGTGGAACGGAAACGTGATCAGAGGCGACCGGTTCTCTTGATCGACGAGTGCAGAATTTGTCTCATACCTGATGACTGTGATAGAAGAGAGTCCAGAAGGCCACTGTGTGAGGCACGTAGACCTAAGGCTGCCATCCTGTGGCGCGATCACCACTCTTACAGACGTAGCCGCAGCCATCGTTCACCAGTAAAAAAACAGATCGCACGTGAAGAGCAAACATCAACACAACTCGCCAGGCTATTGTCAACCGAGCCTCTCCCGCCTCCATGGCACCAGGTGGCGCCGATATGTGGCGCGCAGATTGGATTAAACAGCGCTGCAGTCGTGGCCACCAATTTCCTTTGTGAAATCAAGTGCCCACTAAACGCCACGCTATCCATCCGCTGGCGGGTGTTCCGGCCGCCGCCCGACCACTCTGCAGCCAATGCTCGCTTGGGGCTCGACGCTGCAGCCTCGCCGTGAGTACCTGCCATTCGTCGCTCGCTGGACCTCCGTCAGCAGGTTGCAGAGTGCAACGCTGCGCTGGACCTGAGTCTCAGCCTCAAGCGAGATCGGCGCTTCGCAGGACGTCGTCTCAACTGTCCCCGAGTTCACGGCCTCGTTGGATCCTGTTGCTAATCATCCTCGGCAGCATACCGTTCACCGTCAACTATGGCTTTCACATGAAAGGAGTCTACTGGGATACATTTGTAGGCTTTATATCGTTGACTGTGTAGGACCGCAGACCCAGAGATACTGCTTCCGGTCTGAGATTATTATAGTGTTGGAGTAGGAGAGCGCTTGGCGCACAGTTGTAGGTAGCTGTCTGTGAGGGAAAGACGATGGAGTAGGCAGTTTTGTGGTGTGATGTGTGAAGCCACCAAGCGTTAGATTAATTTGGGTATGTCAATATTGTTAAACTTGGAAGCAAAGTCTTACAATTGATTAAAAAACAATGAGATTTAAACAGCAAGTATTATCAACCTCACTAATCCAACATTAATGCAAATCATCAAATTACACATAGCTATGTTAACAAATCTAAAAACATTACAAAAGTGAAATATCTCACAATCCTTTTTTATCAAAACGTTGTACGTACATTATAGGGTTACTCAACAATTACAAATTATCAGCCAACTCGTCTATACTAACGCGCTGACAAAAACAAAAATCATAATAATTTAACATCTTTACCTTGTTTGCATGAAGACTTATGCTTTCAAGTTCAACAATATTGACATACCTAAATTAATCTAACGCTTGGTGGCTTCACACGGTACACCACAAAACTGCCTACTCCATCGTCTTTCCCTCACAGAAAGCTACCTACAACTGTGCGCCAAGCGCTCTCTTATTCAAACACTATAATAATTTCAGACCAGAAGCAGTATCTCTGGTCTGCGGTCTTACACAATCACCGATATAAAGCCTATCAAAGACATAAATCGTATATAAAGTCATATTCGGGTGCCACATACAAATGTGTCCCAGTAGACTCCTTTCACACTGACATTGTCACTGTGAGCCCATTCTAAGGCAACTTCAGGGATTCCATTCTAAGGCAACTTCAGTGATTGACTTTTCTTTTGTAATCAAATAATGTGGAGCCAGGTTCCTAGAGGCCGCGCGGGGTAGCCGCACGGTCCAGGGCGTCTTGTCTCGGTCCGCGCGGCTATCCCCATCGGAGGTTCGAGTCCTCCCTCGGACATGGATGTGTGTGTGTGTCGTCCTTAGCGTAGGTAATTTAAGTTAAATTCAATAGTGTATAAGCTTAGGGACGGATGTCCTCAGCAGTTTGGTTCCATAAGACCTTACCACAAATTACGAAAAAAAGTTTCCGTTCCTGGAAACTGTGTATTGAGTTCTGTCTCTTAGTTAATACACAAACACTTCATCAGTTACGCACCAGTTGTCAAACGTGTGAAGTATTTATCAAGACATGTTTCGTAACTACGTTATCCCATTATCAAATGTTATAAAAAAGGAAACAAATCAGCGCATAGAAATACTACACGTACTAATGATTATCTAACTATTTCTGTCGTCCTGTAGTATAACATACCATAAAGCTTCATGTGTCATGTGTATTGCTCGGTCAACTTACCTTCTTCACTGGCGCAAGGTACAGCCCTCTACAGCTAGAGTGTTCTGAACTGTAGCTGTGTGTAATGTAACTGTGTCGCTGCGTGAGAAACAACATGCTGTAATCGAGTTTCTTACCGCGGAAAACGTGCCTCCACACGTGGGGCATAACAATGTCAGACCATACACGAACGCTGCGACATCTGCAACAACCCGACAGCTTGGGTTCTCTGTCATCCATTATCCTGCTTACAGTCCCGACCTAGCACTATCCGATTTTCATCTGTTTCCAAAACGTATAGAACACATTTGAGGATTTTGCTTTGATAGTGATGAAGCGTTGCAAGCAGGGGTCAGGTTGCGGCTCCGTTAATGAAATCAAATCTTTCTATAGTGACGATATCAACAAACTGGTCTCTTTGGGACGAATAGGTTCGCCGCCACGGTGACCGTATTGAGAAATAAGTCTGTAGGCATGAAGAATAAAAATTTGGAAGGTTAATAACGTTTGTTTTATTTGACATGCTTTATGAGTTTTGGCATAAAAAATTCGAAGACGTCAGTTTTCAGCACACCTTCGTAAAAAGGCAGCAGCCAACATGTTTCCTAGAACATCTCATTTTGGCACATCATACTCTCACACCGTTTACTTCTAAACTAAAGGCAGCTGCCTTCCCTTACCAAAGATAGTATTATCCTAAAACGTATGTATCACAGTTCCAACGATGTTACAGCCGATTGTAAAGTACTAGGAAAAGTTTTATATTTCACAATGCACGTGTACTGCTTTCGACGGTGCCTAATGGCATGAAGCTTTAATGTGTGTTGTACTACAGGGCGATAGCAATATTTGCGGAAGTCATCAGTATGCGTATTATTTCGACGTATTGATTTGTTTCCCTGTTTCACTCGGTAATGGATGACGTTGTCCCGGAACATGTCGTGATAAATATTTCATACGTTTGACAGCTGGTGAGGAACAGTCTCAGTACTGATTAATTGTTGTGTGATCCTTCACAACAGCTAAACAACAATTGTGGTCGCTACCTTTGCATTTCAATTGTCGCCCTCGGCCACGGACATCAAAAGTGGACAAAAAACAGGGAGGTGACTCAGACATGTTTTGGGGACTGTGCATTATCGAGGCAGGATCCGTCAACCTAGTGACCAGTTCTAAAGTCAACATTTCGGTGATGTACTTGACAATGATACATGAGCACGCACATGAATCCGACTGCGCAGAATTGGGAGCAATTGAAACTAGCAGCGCGGTTCGCAGGTTTACGATCCTCAAACACAGGGTGACCTCAGGAGGATCACCGTCGAGGAGTGGGATCGGCTTGAGAAACAACGTGAAGGAATGCGCTAGAGACCCCAGTAAGCAATTTCCGCCATTTTCTACAGTTTTAGTTGTTGTTAGACATGAGGTTGTGTTTTGTGCAGTATTTGTAAATATCTCGCGTTCTACACATTTAAGAGCTGTGTAAGAAAGTAACGATATTTGGAATATATTGTTAAGTCTTTAGGTGCAGAATTTTTTGGTGAGTAAATTGAGATATTTTTTAGAACGATTTCTATAAACGTGGACAGTTAAGTCATACTTCTTTGGTAGAGTTGTAACATGTGATACCTGCAAATGAAATGGGTTTCTTTAATGTATTAACAATTTTACCTGTTTTGTAGATGAAATTGATTTTAGTTTCCAATAGCTTCCATTTCAAAATGAGTTTAACATGTAACTGGTTTTTGATAATACTTCGGTTTAATCGGATTTCACTTACCGATTACTGATGTACAGTAAAGTAATAATATAACATACAGACTAATAAATACAGAACTGACAAGATTTTCATGACTTTAAATTCGAATAGAATTTTTGTTTCTAAGTTCATGATCATGTTGTACGTTGGAACGTGTTTTCACATTTGTAAAAGCCTAAATATTCCTGAGTACTTTTTATTATTTCAGAAAAATACTGCAGTATATAAAATGTGAATGCCATAATTAAAAATGGAATAAGAAAATATATTAAACCTCTGTTACATTGTACGAAGATACAACAATCTCCGCTACAACAATTTTTTACAGTTTAGCCTGTTGTTTTTTCTACGTATTGACCGCTCCCGCTCTTATTTCGGAATATCAAATTAGTGGTGCCGCCCAATGGTAGCACCACCACTCACCGTCTACAATGGGCTAAAGTAGCGGGCCGCACTGGAACTCGAATTCGTGCCCTTCGTGGACAGTACCCTGATGGGGGATGGATCGAGCAAATACTGAAGCTCTACCCACCCCCTTTTCCCTTCGTAAAGTTTCAGTCTGTCATTGCTCTCTCCGATTTCCAAAACTTCACTGAAGCTCTCCTGCGCACCTTACTGTAAGTCATAAGTCGAGACTGTAACGCAAATATTGCGGAAATGGAGAGTACTATTGCTGTGCCGGTTTCACAGAATGGATTGGTAGTCAGGGGCACGTACTGTTAGCCAAACAACAGGTTGTAATAATACTTAGAAAGTTTATTTTGTTGGTGCAAACGTACACTTTTTTAAATAGAACAATTCCTGTTGACATTAACAAACGAAAAGAAGAGTAAATTAGAATGTCAATGGTGTCTGTTGCAGGATTCTAGTGCGAATCGTCTAGGTGGTATCATATTTTGAAAAGTGCGGTTCTAGGCGCTGCAGTCTGGAGCCGCCATGCCCTCGGGCATGGATGTGTGTGATGTCCTTAGGTTAGTTAGGTTTAATTAGTTCTAAGTTCTAGGCGACTGATGACCTCAGAAGTTAAGTCGCTTAGTGCTCAGAGTCATTTTGAAAAGTTCTCACCCCGACACTTGTGCAATATCTGTGGCAGTACACACTAAAAGACAACACAAGTGCGGACACTTGTTTTGCGGTTTCTGATCAGTAACGAGACAACTGACCATCACAGGTTGTGTTCAAAATAACCACTGGCAGCGGCGATACACGATTCCGGTCTGGGACAGGATGGCTGCTGCACTCGTGCTAGCCTTTCAGTGGAGATGTCCGGGGCCGGCCGCGGTGGTCTAGCGGTTCTAGGCGCTGCAGTTCGGAACCGCGGGACTGCTACGGTCGCAGATTCGAATCTTGCCTCGGGCATGGATGTGTGTGATGTCTTTAGGTTAGTTAGGTTTAAGTAGTTCTAAGTTCTAGGGGACTCATGACCTAAGATGTTAAGTCCCATAGTGCTCAAAGCCATTTGAACCATTTTTTTGAGATGTCCGCGCAGGCTGCAATTAAACGTCGTTGTAGGTCCTTGTCGACAGCGCCTTTCAGCGTTCCTCACAGAAGAAAGTCTACAGGCGTCAAAACTGGGCAACGGGCCGGCCAAAGTACAGGTCTTCAGCGTCCAATCCAACCATCTGGAAAAAATTCGTGAAGACATGCTGATGGACTTCGTGCAATATGGGATGGACAACCATCATGTTGGTGCCACAGGTTCCTCCTAGTCTGCAGAGTAACGTCTTCTGGCATCCGTGGAAAATGGTCTTCTAGAAGACTGCGATACTTGTGCCCGTTCAGTGTTCCGTTTATGACAAACAGATCTTGAACTGATGGTTCACTACCGCATACCACACGTTTGCACTCCATGGACGCTGACATTCCTCCTGACTAAGCCAACGAGGATTGTCAACGAACCAGTAGTGTTTGTTTCGGCGGTTTACGTGCCCATAGTGGCTTCATCACTAACCAAGATACATGATACATCTGGATTATCCTTCCTTTAATGCGCATGTACAGAAGTTAACACGATTCTCATGATCGTTCCCATGCAGCTCTTGACGGAGAGAGATATGATAGTAGTAGCAGGTACGTCATTGGAGAGTACATTGGGTACTTTCCTGACTCATGCCACTTCCTCGTGCGATTGCACGGGAGCTAAAGTGGGGATCAACTGCAACAGCAGCAAGAAAATTAATTACCCCCTCTTCTGTCGTCACTTGTTTCCTTCTGCTACGTTGTCTAGGTGTTATACTACCACAAACGCTTGATAAATAAATGGTACCGGCGGAGGTTCGAGTCCTCCCTCGGGCATTGGTGTGTGTGTGTGTGTGTGTGTGTGTGTGTGCCCTTAGTATAATTTAGGTTAAGTAGTGTGTAAGCTTAGGGATTGATGACATTAGTAGTAAAGTCCCATAAGATTTCACACACATTTGAACATTTGAACATTTGATAAATAAATGCGGAGATGGTTAACGTCTCTTGGGGTATCTTGCCGCATGCACCGTGCAAGTACGAACTGCATTCTTCCTAGCCGGCCGGGGTGGCCGAGCGGTAACAGGCGCTAGAGTCTGGAACCGCGCGACCGCTGCGGTCGCAGGTTCGAATCCTGCCTCGGGCATGGATGTGTGTAATGTCCTTAGGTTATTTAGGTTTAAGTAGTTCTAAGTTCTAGGGGACTGATGACCTGAGAAGTTAAGTCCCATAGTGCTCAGAGCCATTTGAACCATTTTACATTCTTCCTACACTGTCCATGCACCGTGTCGGTTTTTCTGCTTTGGTAGATCCCATCGTCCACTTGCGACGTAGTGCTTGGACTGTCACATACTAACCGACTAGCAAGTGGCAGTGCACTGAAGGAACACACAAACATACTGTAAGCAAACACAACAAGGTAGTACCTAGCAACTACGAAGGTTGAATGGCACAAACAAGTGTCGTGTGGGAACTTCTCAAAATACGATATCTCGTAAACGACTCGCATTAGAATCCTGCAACAAATACCACTGACTTTCTAATTTACCCTACTTTTGGTTTTAACTACTCGATTTAAAAAGTGTATGTTTAACTACTCCACTTAAAAAGTGTATTTCCGCAATATTTGCGGTGCAAGTTTTAGGTGATTCACCCTGTATTGTTGATTGAAATACACTCAGCAGCTTGTCGTCTGCATAGAATTCGTGTGAATTTTATTTTACGTAGCTGTAAATTTTCTGACGTTAATTTCATGTACTGACTCATTCCAGGACCATGAAGACATGCTATTCAATTTTGTCCTACGAAACTAGATACGTAAAATAAAATAAATAAAAGTTATTGAGACTTGGGCGTTTGGGCGTCGGTTGCTGCTATGAGAGCGAAAGCGAGTGGGTAGCCCATTAATTTGAATGGTGCCTAGCCTTCATTTTCCGCAGCGTCTGCGATGCATGGTCACAGGTAGACTGGAGGCAGAATTAACTCAGAGGTTAACTGTTCGTCCTTCTGTTGTCAGTAGACTTCAGCAAGAATTTGCTGAGGACTATGACCACGCAGCTACAGCCTGCTCACATTGCGGGTCCCTTAAACAGGTTACGTTGAGTACTGCGCTCATAAGGTTTTGTGAAGGCGATATATGAGCGAGCTGACCTTCTAATCATGTCTGTACCGCTCAATGCTTGTCACCGCAGGAGAGAGAGTTTTCACTCAGCATGGTGAGAATGCTGATCAATGAAGAACTGCTGTCTTCGCCGGTCAGTCCCACTTAGTCGTATAATTATTTGTCGAGAAACCGGAAAGCGTTGTCGCGTATGAAACATTCCTAAAAGGCTCCGGTTGGGACAGTTCATGTTTATGAGGTGATACTGATTTGGCCACTGTCCTCCGTCTCTTCCAGGTGGATCTGTGACTGTGCAGCACTGTAGAGATGACACCCTTGACGATGTTATGTACGCTGGCACAAGATGATGATTTCATCGTATAGGAATAGGACGTTCGATCAAGTAGGCGAATATCTTCAACAGTAACAGTGTAACAAGTATATAAAGCAGCTCGCTCTTCACGGTTTGATTAAATACTGTGAATTTTGTTTTTAGTAGAGTTTGGTCCCTATCAAGTCAGTTTTTAATTTCTTTAATTGTTCTGGAAGAATGTGCTAGAACAAAGATTGTGCTCTTCTCCGTAAATTCTTCTGATGTATGACCTGCGTTATTTTTACGATGATACCCAAAGTTTCCCACTGAAGAGTCTTTCTTTGCTTTTTTTTATGCCTTCACATAAAATCCTACATAATCATGTTATACTGAAATTCTGTAACTCTTTGTAGAACTGTTATACTTCTTTATCAGAATAGAAACACGATAATGAAGGGACTTGTGGGATTTCCATCGAATATCTTTTGTTTACTTTTAAACAAGTCCTATTATACTGTCTGAAAATTCTTCAGTGACTGTAATACTGTTTTTATTTATCTGGTGTTAATACCACCAGTTCTTATTCTGATCATGTATCTGTCGGAACCTCAACTTAATTTTGTCACTTAGTAGTCAGTCATTATTGGTCCTTGGCAGCCCGTGAGCCTGTGCGTGACGTGTAACGCAATCGTGTGTAGTGGGTTGCAGACACTGACTCACTACGCTGTCTGCAGGATGTGTTGGTGAACAGCCGACCCATATTTGTTCCCCACGAAGAGATCTCTCAGGATGGTTACCTTACGTATATCGCAAGCTGTACGGCATGAATGCATGGGTACGACAATGTGATCTAACCAGTTTGTTTCCCATAAGCCGTACGCAGACATAACTGTCGGCTCTCATCCAAGATTTCACTGGAGTCACCTTCTGGAGCGAAGACTTATTTAGTCCTATCACTTGGAACCAACGTTTAAGATTACTTTTAAGCGGTAGACACAGTAGAGCCCTCTACCAACTTTGGATCAGTAGGAACGTTATGCGACTGGGACGGACGGGAAGCTGATGTGAGAGTACCAACTACGTTCGTTGGTCAGCAAATGTTGTCCGATCTGTTATTAACAAAGTCTACGACTGTTGAGTGGACGAGAGCCTGCTCAATTTCATGAGAACGAAAGGTGTAGATTAAATCATCTGTACCACATCGACGTCTGATTCAAAAATGGTTCAAGTGGCTCTGAGCACTATGGGACTTAACTTCCGAGGTCATCAGTCCCCTAGAACTTAGAACTACTTAAACCTAACTAACCTAAGGACATCACAGACATCCGTGCCCGAGGCAGGATTCGAACCTGCGACCGCAGCGGTCGCGCGGCTCCAGACTGTACCGCCTAGAACCGCTCGGTCACTCCGGCCGGCTCGACGTCTGAAATGTTGCAATTACGCATAGGGCTATCTCACTGTGTATTAGGTAGGACCTTTTCCATGAATTCAAGTTCTTACTGCGTAATGCACAAAAATGTTAATCCTCATTCTGAATTAGAACTTTTATTGTGGCCTGATGCAGAGGACCGTTCCTCTATACTGAGCTATTGTTGTAGTTCAGTTCTCATAAATTTTAGAGTCATTAACTATATTAACAATATACCAGATACGAATCCGTTTTTTAAACTACTTTCTGTGTTGCATTGAAGAAGAGACCCCTGTTTATGATATTATATGCGCATATGAATTTGATAAGTGTGTGGTGATACAGTGAGAGAGTGAATGCGGAGCTTGCTATTTCCTGCCTCCATAACGTCGACATTCTGCTTCTTTATGGAATCCTGCGTCGTCTGCTGTCGTAAAAGTGGAGTCGTGTGCTGCTCTTAATCTGCTTCAGTTTGTGCTACATTTTTTCTGAAGCGTTCTTATAATGTTTAGTGCAACCTTTGGAGGAAAAGTATTGTATGTTTCACTGTGTTCAGTCAGCTATTTTTCACGTAGCAGTAAATCTGGTTACCGTTGATTAGTCATCAACATACTCTGTGGTGGGATTAAAACAAAGCTTCCTCTCTATACTCCGCCTTAATTCTGAACAACATACATTAGCAGCGACAATGGCTCATTGTAAGGAGAACTTATTGCCGGTGCATAGTACATATTAGATCGCAATTTCAGTGTTAGACAAGTGCGTCTCTCATTTTTCACAGTTACGTCAAATATTTCGTTACACTGTCCGTTCCATGTGGAAACGGGAACCTGAGCCTTGCCTTAACCAATTTTCTTGACACGGTTAGTGACTGCAGTCGACAGCAGAATGATAAACTCCAGATGAGTGCATTGGAACCGCACTACAACTTTGTGAACGGCCACCGATGAATAGCAGAGTTGGAGCCCTGATAAGGGGAACCGCCACCCGCCGCGGTTTCGTCTTGTACTACAAGTGTAATGCAGTGAGTGCATTGTATGACAGCGTGTCCTCCGCAGACCGTTGCGCCCACACTGGTAGTTAATTTTTGAGAAAGCCGCGCGACGCATCATTTAGGCAGTGAGCGAACTGCATGAAAAAGTCAATTGCGCGGCGGTGACCCGTCTCCCGTAAATAGATCGCGCTCCCACCCCCACGGATTGCAGAATAGCTTTCGTCTCCAGCTTCAAATCACGATCCCTGCATCACGTATTAAATGTTTATCATGACGAACGTATTGAAGAATTTTACTAACAATGATCCAAAAAGTACGGAATTTGTTTCTTTAATTCCAATTTGTGAAATAAAAATTGTCACCAGATAATCGATTTCTGGGTGCAGCGTCGATCTTCAGATCTGCAGAAAAAGGGACATACTAAATACAACTAACGACAATCAACATCTTTTAAAACAATTAATTATGACATAATGAAATATTAATTTCATACATGTAGAATACAAAAGGTTAAAAATGTGACGAAACCTAAGTTTTTAAATATATCCTAATATAATGAAGCCAGAGTGACAGCGTCAAGAGAGATAAGTAAAATCAGAATAAGCATCGCTGAAGAGAACTAATAATATGATGTGAACTTGACCACGGAACGGCGTTCGTGTAACGACTTCGCTGGCACTGTGGTCTACTTCCCACCATCTGTTCGACGATGCTTATTCAGATTTATCTTTATCTCTCTTAACGATGGCCCTCTGGCTTCATTATATTAGAATGCGTTTTAGAGACCTATGTTCTGCGACTTTTTAAGTTCTTTCTATATGTATGAAACTAGTATCTCATTACGTCATAATTTATTGTTTTACAAGGTATGGATTGTCTATTAGTTGTAGTGGTTTTCCGCTTTTTCTGTAGATCTGAAGGGGGTCTCCACAGGCTGCAATCAATAGTCTGACACAATTTTGACGATCATAGCACGAATTAAAGAAATCTACGTTGAAGACTTCCTAACTAACAGAATCGGTGTTGTTTTTACTGGAGAGACGTCCTCAAAAGTAGCGCCCGACATCTCTCAAGGGAGCGTGATACAGCCATTACTATTGTCTACGTTCTCTCCAAATTTTTGAAAATGACTGCACACAGAAAGAATGAAACGAATAAATATTAACTTTAAGGCTGTGAAGAACAGCGTATCGCCAATAAATGATTAATGTATTGCAGCGCCCTCGCGGGAGAAAAATTGGTGTTACGACAGGCTAATTTAGTGAAGAGCTGTAACAAAAAGTTGAGACTTGAAAGTAGATGTCTGTGTGTCTGGCAAATGTCAAAGGGTGCAGTATTAGCTCGTGATTGAGCTCCCAAAGAGATACACTTATCGGTTTCCGGTAAATGAGCTGGTAGAGCACATGGACTGCTGCTACGACAGTGGGACGTGTATGCAAACATTTGACAGAAAGAGATCGCGTGCCAATAGGACGAGTTACTGGACCTTACTGTATCACGGAATGTTCTCACTGAACGTGATGAACGCCATCTTCAAAAAAAATGGCTCTGAGCACTATGGGACTCAACTGCTGAGGTCATTAGTCCCCTAGAACTTAGAACTAGTTAAACCTAACTAACCTAAGGACATCACAAACATCCATGCCCGAGGCAGGATTCGAACCTGCGACCGTAGCGGTCTTGCGGTTCCAGACTGCAGCGCCTTTAACCGCACGGCCACTTCGGCCGGCAACGCCATCTTATCCCAATGGCTGAAAGGGAGCGTACGTCAGCCTCCACAGTGTTGGCTCAGTACTGGAGCAGTGGATTGGTTGTGGACCTGCCTGCTTCCATTGTCCGGAAGTGACAAGGGCCGCAGGCAGTAATGAGTACGTTTACGTCGCAACTGGAGTGGTGAAATGTATTTTTTTTATGCGCGTCCCGCTTCGATCCCTGTTACAGTTATGACCTCGCACGTCTTAAGACTCTACGATGTTGCCCGAAATCTGCATTGTTGAGTAGTAAAGTGGACAAATTCCAAGTGCGATGGTTTGGTGCGCCGCTCAACGGAACATGTGCTGTCTACCGTTACGTATTGAGGGCAACCTGAACGATAACTACAACATTAGGAAGGTTTGAAGACATAGTCTTCATATTGGCAGCTACAAATGATTTCTGTTCTAACAAATGTCCAGCCGCATGTAGCAAGAAATGCGCAAGAGTTCTTCGAAGAACAATGAGTACCTCTACTTTCGTGTGTTAAATTTTCACAGGCCACGTCACCCACTGAACCATCAAACAAGCGCGGGATATCCGTCTGTACGGGATGCTGGTCAAAGCGGGTTAACAGGATAGATAGATAAAGCTGAATGAATTGCTTCGCGATTCGTTACGAGTTTAAGAAATGCCAGCATCAGAGAAATGCTCTACAAACGCATGTAGAGTGCGCTGAAAGAAAAGCCATGAGCATCGCGTGAACCTAGACCACGTGCTAATATGAGACAAGACACATACTATTTCCTCCTACAGTGACTTTTTCGTGTGCTGCTGACGAATAGAATACCAACGGGCAAAATTATTCTGGTACACTATATAATCGTCCTCAAACAGCGTAGACCAACTATTGTTTGCGAAGTACAAATTTATATACAGATGTATTTTTCATCAGTAAGGAATTTTCAAGAACGTAAATAGACACGACCTGTTGTAGCAGGACAAGACAGAAATACACGTCGCGAACAGATTTTTCTGCTTGTTTGTAGTTTTTACTAATCCAATCCAGGCGAATATTGGTTGCCGCAACATGCAATATGGAATAATAAATTTTTAGTCAAATTGACGAAAAATATTTATCGAAAGTGCAAAATAGTCGCAGAATCGTACCAGAAAATAATATAGTCTGTTAAATCTTAGCCTTAGAAAACAAATATACACTACATAATCATTTTTTTATTTGCAGGTACACTATTTTATTGCTTTTCTTGTGCTCGATATTTGCATAGTACATGCATTCACTTTCTGTTTTCACTATGTGTTATGGTGTAGGAAGTGTGTGATGAAAGACTGTTATTCTTCAGCAATAAAAGATGGCAGGAAAACGTTCTCTGAATAGACCATCACCTGTGTGGTAATGTGTTGAAATTCATGCACGCACGTGGGGAGACACTTATTGAAGTACAACGTAATGTCGAATACACTTAACTGAAGCAGATTTACCTGCTGCTGCTGCCAATCGAACATAATGGGTGTGTCATAGTGTGAGAGTAATATGACTATGTTAATATCATCACTCAGAAAGATTTATTCCGGATCTGCGTCGCTCAAATTAACTGATGAGTAGAAGCAGCTGGTACGGAAGTTGCTGAAAATGTCATTGACGTGTGTGATCGGGGCCCAAATTTCTACTGAACCGTCGCCGCTATGCAACATATCCTGTGCTACCGGCACGCAGCACGCAGCTCGGCGAAAGGTAGGCAACCTCACGGTCGTCGTGCACAGCTGTCTGCATCACGCGCTAACGCCCAAAGACTCGTGTCGTCACTGAGCTGATCTGTTCTAGAAGAAGCCTTGTCTAAATTTTCCAGCAGATTAATAATCGTTGCCAAAAGTGGATTTGGTCCAAAAGAAATTATTTTGAAAGACAATAAAAGTACGTACAGGGTGGCGCACGAAATGTGTTACTATTTTGTTTTTGAATATAAACTTTATTATCAATACAATTTGAAAGGAACATATACTACAATGAAGAGCCGTCCATGGAGATTTGTTCTAACTCAGCGCATGCTCAATATGTCCACCATTTCGTTTCCTAACATCCTTCAAACGAACACTGTAGTTAGTGATTACCCTTCGGCAAATGTCTTCCGTAATTTCACTGCAAGCTTGAAGAATAAGTCTTCTGAGCTCCATTAAATCACGTGGACGTCACGGGAAAATTTTTTCCTTTAGGCACCCCCAAAGAAAAAAGTCACATGGATTGAGGTCTGGACTATTGGGGGACCAATTTTGTCCGCCATTGAAGTGACCTGGAAACCTGAGTGAAATGATCCGCATGTCGAAATGCTCTTGTAAACACTCCTACACAGTGTTTGCAGTATGTGGCCTTGCTCCATCTTGCATGAACCACTGCATGTTGAAGGGCAAGGCAGTAGCAACAAGCTGTGGAATGAAGCTATTGCGAAGCATACTCAAATAACGCTCGCTGCTCACAGTTTATTCAAAGAAAAAGGGTTCAATAAGTCCATGACTGAAAATTGCTGCCCGTGCTGTAATCCTCGGAGCATAATGTTGTCGTTCATGAAGCACTTATGGGTTTTCAGTGGCCCAAAAGCGTACATTTTGTTAACCACACCGTCTAAATGAAAATGCGCCTCGTCTGAAAACCAAATGTTGTTGAGAGTTTCTTCCCTATCCTCCGCCCACTGAGCAAACAGTAGTCTCTGCTGCTTGTGTTCTTCAGTGAGCTTCTGCGCACAGATCATCTTGTATGGGTACATATAGAGGTCACTTTTAAGAATGCGTTGAACGGAGCGTCTGGATATTCCCAGTTGCACTGCTGCCTTTCTACACGATTTCCCGGGACTTCTCTGTAGAGCAAGTCGTACCGCTTCAATATTCTCCGGCGAACAAACAGGCTTAGACCTAGGTTGCTTCGCTTCCAATAGTGTTCCCTCCTGTACAAATTTATCGTACAACCTGTGGATGGTCTTCTTGCAAGGGACCCATCGTGTGTTAAACTGTTGTCCAAAACGCCTCTGAGTCACAACAAGGCTTTTCGTTTCATGAAAAAGTAACACAATTGCCGATCGTTGCTGTGTCGTCAGTGTTCCATAGTCAGCCATTGCTGCTTACTAGTCTCCTCGCGGCAGTATCGTGAATTACACGTCATTTCGTAACTCATTTGTTTTTCCAAGCTCTGCTGGTACTGCTGTAGAGATCCCAGCGGGATATCTAATGTGCGTCGTAAATTGTGAAAGAAACAATTGGTGACACATTTCGTGCGCCACCCTGTATTTTATTTGTTTTTTTAAGATTTTCATTAGTTTTAATTTTTGTGATACCATTTATCGAACTTTCTAGACGAACCTTACAAACTTGATTCCAAGAGAAGTCAAACTGGTAGCTAATGTAGTAATATGGCTAATGAGAAAGTGACTTTTCAACATTTTATTTCGTCGCAGCACGCAAAAGACGAACTGTCCTATTGAAGACTGAACAGTTTCAGCACTTATTACACGGAAGTTGATATTCAGTAAAAATATTGATACTTAGCGTATTCCATTAAAAGGCTCGAGACAGACATTGGCCCTTACTGTTGGCAGAGTGAAACAGCCCCGTTTCATCTATCGAGCCGCCCAAAGCAATTAGCAGTGGAGGCCGCCGCCATGTCCGCTGTTGTTCTAAGTCGTCGGTGGCGTTATTTAGCAGACTTGGGCGGGCTTTCGATCGCAGCAGCTGGCGAAGCGGCGGTGTCCAGCAGGCCACAGGCCACAGCCCAAAGCTCTGCCTGACCTCGCCACCACAAAAACACGCACATGACGCGCTGACGTCACGCCGCCTCCCGGCGAAAATCAATGACGGCCGTGACGTAGTCGCGCGCCGCGCCGCGCCGCGCCGCGCTGCGCCGCCCTGCTGCCCCCGCTGAAGCCGAGCGGCCCACAGCGCTTCAATGCCTGCAGTGGCCTACAGCACGCACGCCGCGGAGCAAGCATTCGCCAGCTCTGCCCGGGTAGTGACTCTTAAGCCAGTTTCTCGCCGAAGCGTCTATGAGCTACTATTAGATATTAGTTAGCAGTGAAATCATCTGTGAAGGAAAGTTTTCTAAGCTAGAGGACAGAATACGACAGTAATGTACAGTAGAAACGGCATGGATTCTGCTATTTATTTGTACTTATACCGTGATTAGCCACGAAGCTTAGCGATATCTGGTATTTTCGGAAGTGGACGATGCGAAACCGAAGGAATGGGCAGGGCTCGGAAAGAGATGAGCTGACTCTAGAAATTTTCTTCGACAACAATCGTTGTTATCAGACTGTGGCAACTGACCCTTAACATAGACAAATGTAATGTATTGCAAATACATAGAAAGAAGGATTCTTTATTGTATGATTATACAATAGCGGAACAAACACTGGTTGCAGTTACTTCTGTAAAACATCTGGGAGTATGCGTACGGAACGATTTAAAGTGGAATGATCATATAAAATTAATTGTTGGTAAGGCGGGTGCCAGGTTGAGATTCATTGGAGAATCCTTAGAAAATGTAGTCCATCAACAAAGGAGGTGGCTTTCAAAACACTCGTTCGGCCTATACTTGAGTATTGCTCATCAGTGTGGGATCCGTACCAGGTCGGGTAGACAGAGGAGATAGAGAAGATCCAAAGAAGAGCGGCGCGTTTCGTCATAGGGCTATTTGGTAAGCGTTACGGAGATGTTTAGCAAATTCAAGTGGCAGACTCCTCAAGAGAGGCGCTCTGCAATGCGGTGTAGCTTGCTGTCCAGGTTTCGAGAGGGTGCGTTTCTGGATGAGGTATCGAATATATTGCTTCCCCCTACTTATACCTCCAGAGGAGACCACGAATGTAAAATCAGCGAGATTCGAGCGTGCACGGAGGCTTTCCGGCAGTCGTTCTTCCCGCGAACCATACGCGAGTGGAACAGGAAAGGGAGGTAATGACAGTGGCACGTAAAGCGCCCTCCGCTACACACCGTTGGGTGGCTTGCAGAGTATAAATGTAGATGTATACTCTGATAAGTGTTCCGTGTACTCTTCATCATAGTCCCCGAACGTTTAGATGGCAATCGAACTGTCCCTACACACTAGTTTTAGCATGTAATAAGTAGTTTATGGGCGCCGAGGATCTCTACTGCTTCGTATAGGGGGCAATCAAATCAAAAGGAAACAGATGGAAAAAGTAAGTATTATTTGAAATCTAATCGCCATATCTGTTAATACATTCATCCTGTTCTCAGACAAGGTGGTCAGTGCCTTCATGGAAAAACGTTTGCAATTGCCTACGGAACCATGATCGTAACTAGGCCCGCAACTCTTTGACCGAAGCAAATCGGCGGCCACTAATGTGTTCCTTCAGGGCTCCAAAACTATGGAAATCGCGTGGAGAGAGGTCGGGACTGTACGGAGAATACGTAAGGGTTTCCCAGCGAAACTTTTGCAGCGTAGTCGAGACAGCGTTGGCAAATGTGGGCGCGTATTATCCTGCAACAGGACGATGCTGTCCTTCAACATTCCCAGGCGTTTGGACTTGATGGAGCTCTTCAGTTTTTGCAAAGTGTCAACGTACTGCTGTGCATTAATTTTTTTTCCAGAAAATCAATGAACAGCGGGCCCATGCAGTCAGAGAGAAAGGTCATTATGACTTTCCCGATCTAGCATGCGCGGCTTCTCCGTCAGGCCGTGGGGAAGCCACTGCACACAGAATTTTTGGAATTATAGATGCTCTGACATAATGGCGTGAGCGGAACGGTGACAGATGCCCGACAAGAACCGAATTTCTTCTGTCGCCCGTCGTCGGACATTTCTAGCCGCAGTATTCACTGTAGGAATGGCGGGAGCGGTAATGACATAATGACCGTGGCCTGGCCAACTGCAGTCTTTCAATGACATCCGATCTTCTCGAAATCGTTTATTCCACGCAAACACATGCGAGCATGACGCACTGTGTTCGCCATAAGTTACAAAGTAGACAGTGCATGAATTTCACTTCCTGACCCTCCTACAGTCAAAATCCGCACTACGCCTCCCTAATCCCTTTTCCCTTCCTCCTTAGTGAAGTCGGACGCACACAGGTCTTGCTCAGCTCACGTCGAGCACGCCTAATAGACAAATGGCACAACGGCGATGTTTCGCGCTGTCCCCTCCTGACTCCCAGTGGAAGGCACTTTTATACAGATACCTAACTGCATTACCGATGTGCGCGTCATGTTCGTTATAAAGTTTGTCTCGTTCTCTTTTGACTGACCCTTATACTGCACCTGGCGGGAATTCGCCACGAACTTTCCAATGTTTTGTTCTTTCTTCATCAGACAAACATTTTATGTGAGGACGTCGCAACGGGAAGAAAAATCGATACCAAATGCAGAAATCATTCGGCGTTTGCCAATGGAATCAGGATTCAGTAAGACATGCTCACGAGCGGGGCTGAGCGGTACTACAAAGGCGCGCAAATCGGCTGCGATCCTCGTCATACCCATTGGCTTCGCGTGGACGTACGGCGTCGAGATTTGCCTGGCGAAAAATTAAAAGCGCAGCCCGCTTCTGCCTTCTCAAACATCATTATATCCCTCAAGGAGGCCGCCACTAAAAACATAACACTATGTTGTAAATTTCGGTAAGTGAAACAAATTTCCTTGGACAATGATCCACAGACCTTAATTGGAGTAATTACATCGTGTGCCAAAAAGACCATGCTATTTGTGATCCGAGGCTTCCATGCTATATCGTGTAGATCGACGATTGCATCCGGTAGTACACCATAGAACCTTGGAAGCATTCTATTTGTGTCAATAATTGTACGAGCTGTAAGCAGCATTTCGGTTAGATGTCTGTAGGCACGAGCCCACCATCGACAGATTTCCGTTTACAAGCATTCGCTAGCACTGCAAACCAAGCGGAAATGGACCTGAGAGCGTGTGAATGAAAACACAGCCATTTATTTGGTAAACAGCTAGTAGGACATGTTCCGAAAGCAGACAGTGAATTGTTGCAGCAGTGGCGAATGCTATGACATAACATTTTGTCACCTTTCGTGACTCAAAGTCATTATTGAGTTATTGCCAGAGTAGTATAACAGCTAGAAAATCGTGCTTATCGAGTCACTTCTGGCATTGTCCACGATAGACTACGGCTTGCATCGTCACCTCCGTAACCTGTCTAATGCCTTTCGCTGCCGTTCTGGCAATATACAGAAGGAGAAGAGGAATGAAACTGAGAAAGAATGCGCGGTTTGCAAAGGGAAGCAGGAAGTAGTCTGCACTTACACAACATTTTTGATAGTATGTGTGTCATAGGAAAAATAATAAGCTCAACTAAACTTCTGTCTTGGCCGATATACATACTTTTCTATGAATGGGTTCACAAACGCTATAAATTTCTTAAAATGAGTCATTTTCCTTTGAAGACTGTCCCGTATTTTAAAGTATTATTGTACTTCCTCGTTAGTAATTAACTAATCTCACTCCATTAGATATTATCAAGCTACATCACAACAGAAATTATTAATTTTGTAAGACGTCGACCACGCCATGCCAATTTTTCTTATTCTGTAGTCTGATAATGCCCAAGAGGGTGAAATTAGCTAATGGCTAATAATGAAATCAATTGCCGCGTGTATGAAAGATTATCACTTGAGAACGGCTCGACCGATTTGTGACGGTAGGTTTGACAGTTTTGCTGTCACATGTTTTCATTAAGAAAAAACAAAGGCCACGTTCAGTTTTACAGTTATGCTGCCGCCTGGTTTCGTAACGATAACAAATTCCGGTAATTTGGTGTGTTGCAAACATTTAGTTGATTTTAGAGCGTGGGTTACTTCTTTCGAAAAAAAGCCACGAGGGCAACACAGGTCAACTACAAGGTCGTCTAATCGATGAGATGAACGAAATGAGTAGCGTTTGGAGACAAATCGAATAAGAATCTCTCAAGAGCGATCCTTTATGACTCCGGAACAACGGATACAGCTCGACTCGCTCAGCTGGAACTTCACGCACAAAATTATTTGGGATATCGACAAAACAGACTGAATGTTTGGCGGTCGGATATGATTCAACAGTTGATTTCATCCCGTTTGTATTGATCAATTTCAGAATAGTGAATAATGTTTGTGAACACTGCTTTGCTTTGAGTTTTCGACACGAACCTCCAGGTTTATGTTTTACGAGCGGAAAGGTCAAATTACCACACTTGATACCGCCTTTAGAGCCAACGGCACCATTGCTTTCTGGCCAAGATCCTCGATTGAAGCACTTCTTGCAGAATGTGCAAAATTACAACAGTTCCTTCCAAATGAGAGTAACAATAAATAAGACCAATGAGAGGGGGAAGGAGGAAATGGGCAGAGAATGGGGGAAATGGGTATACGTAGATGGGAAAGGAATATGTGGACGGAAAGATGAGTGAGAAGAAGATGAGTAGAGAGAGTGTGAGATGAGGGATGTACAGGGAGCGGGAAGAAAGTGACGGACTAGGATAGGCGGACGAGGAAGAGATGGAAAAAGGTATGCGGGACGACGAGAGGAATAGAGAGAGAGAGAAGAGGGGGGGGGGAGGAGGTTAGAACATATATCCAGTTACCATACATGTTTAGTAATTGTGAAGCGTCGCCCGGTTCGCTAATTTCAAAATAAAAGAAAGGGCTGTGCAAGAAAATAACTTCTTATAAGCCATATTTACCCTTGTCGTTATTGTTATTTATATCTTCGGGAAGTCATTCACCATTCACACTTCAAGATAATTCCGAAATAAAGTAAATTTATTCAAAGCATTAACAGGGTATGTGATTGAGAGCGTTAGCCCTCAAAACATTTACTGGAATTATGGATCCATACACAAAGAAATTAATAATTACTGGAACCGCTGTCTGTCATCTCTCGTAATTTGGCCAAAGATCTTTCAGTATTTGTGTACATTGAATGTTCTGAAAAGTTCACTCAAGAGACTCTGTGTGACTGATTCGAAACAAAGAGGGTATGTCTACTGAAAAAAGAGGAAAAAAAATAGTAACGAATATTATTTTTACTTAACTCAAGTTACACTGACTTGTAAGGGATTGAAAGAAGTACAACCAACTCATTTTAGGAGGTGGCAACCCAACGATATGTTACACCAGTCTACATAGACGTGAGTCTGCAAGTGTCATGTAACATGGAGTTTAAAAAAAAAACTGCAGGAGGAACAACTTCCAGCGAAGGCGCACTACTCACAAGGAAAGCCTGGCTCTACTGCGTCGTCATTTATTCTGCTCTATTCTACGCAAAGAACAATGACAGCGTACATTTCATTCTTATAAAGCTAAGTAATGCATACACAAAACATACAACTGTTTTCGCTGTTGTAGACAGCTAAAATTCTGAAAGGCGGCATCCGTTGAAACAGCAACACTCTCTGGCTGAAAGATGACGGCAAAATATACAAAGTAAAGACAGTTTTAAACACAAAAATTCAGTTGATTACCACCAGCGCTTTTGGATTGACTACAACACAACATGCATCCATCAATTACATTTAGTCTATACAACAGAAGCCTTTGGCACTAGAAAAGTCAAGTCTAATAACAACAGGTATTGTGTTTTAGAGGTGCATGGTATATGTCAGGTCTTGCAAACTGCTCAATTTGGAACTGTAAGTCGTGTCTGTAGGTATTTCACGGATATATTCATGAGAAAATTATCTAATGCTCACGCCGGTGCCTGAAGTTATGGAGAATAGGTCTGGTGTGACCTGAATGATAACGAAATTATTTTTAGATAAGTGCAGTCAATGTGGCTGTCTCTTACAATACGTGGAAAAGGGTCGTATCTGCTTTATAGACGTTTGACAGCGTTCGTGAGTCAGCCGCACGCGTAATGCAAGGGCAGTCCGCAGCTGAAATCAGACGCCTGACCACTTGCAGTGGGAATCTAGCGTGACGGCCTTAACAGTCATCGTGAGGAAATGTTATTTGGAGCAGAAGCCAAAGGAAGTACTCTTTGTGGGGCTTCGGGGGGAAGGTATCGTGATTTGGAACTAAGGGCATGCAGTGCTGAACTGTTTCTCCACAAGAGAGAATGCTACTCGCGATCTGTTTGCGATTGTTTCAGCATAAGTCATACATAAAACTGAGTAAATAAAGTTTGAATCGGCATGAAATACACATAATCAAGTAAGACGCTTCAACAATAACATTTTCTTGAAAAGTTTTCTTTTCATTTCCACGTAATGTTCTATTTAAATGAGTTAATTATAATTATGAGGTCGTTGCACATGAAATATCGAATTTCGGTAAGCTGCATGTTCCCAAAAGTGATCAAAAGTAACAGTTTATTGAATGCGGCAAACACATTTCGCTGTGATTTAGGCCGGTTATCGATTGAGCACTTGCGTAGTTGTATTATCAGATAAACGCAACACCGACCTTACTCAAGCTCCTCTTTTTTTCCTTATAAGCATAAACATATGTAAAACACAGCAGAAGTAATCAGCAAAGTATCTGAAGCATTCACGGAAAGTGAATGGAATCTATAGTGCTCATTTTAAAAATATTGGTTCGAAGGTGTGGTCCTTGACATGCACTGACACCTGTCGATAAAATAAAGTTCAAGCGCTACTGCAGGCTAAATTTTGTAAAATTCTAAGGATTCTAGCCGAATCATTGAGCGTTCTTTAATGCTCAGTTTTCCTCCACTCATGTGCGATAAACAGTAAATAAGTATTGTAACCGAGCATGCCATCAGCTACAGACAACATACGATGCGTTGTCTAGAGTTGTGCTTGTTATAGCTCTCGCAGAATATGGAAATTATACCATAGCCTTCCCGTTCTGCACAATGGAAAGATGGTGACGATGGCCTAAAGCACATGGCTATCGGTAGTACATACGAGGAAGATAACAGTGAAAATCGTGAGCTGTATTTTTGAAAACTAAAGACAGAAAGCTTCAACATGCTGGATGAATTAAAAAAGATACGAAAAGAGGAACAATGTTTTCATTCTTATGCCCAACGTAAATATCCACAGTTCATGATCAACAGAGAAGGATATAAAATTGTCGTCACGAAACATTTTCAGCCTTATTGTATCTGTCAGTGCTCGCCACATCTCTCACAAACAGACAACTACTATTGAAGCTTTTGCGCTACTTCAAATGGCTCTGAGCACTATGGGACTTAACATCTATGGTCATCAGTCCCCTAGAACTTAGAACTACTTAAACTTAACTAACCTAAGGCCATCACACAACACCCAGTCATCACGAGGCAGAGAAAATCCCTGACCCCGCCGGGAATCGAACCCGGGAACCCGGGCGCTGCGCTACTTCTGTCATGAAAACTGTTGCTCAGTGCAACAGCTACCACAGTTGCTTTCGCAAGTTTTCTTTAGTCCGGAATGTAGTACTTGTACGTCAGGAAAAGGACATTCGTCAGAATCTCACAGAAGTGACAGAACGTCGTAAGAATCTCACAGGAGTGATAGTACACCATATCATGGTCTCTACTGCGAATAACATTCCGAAGAAACGTAAGGGGCCCAGCCTGGGTGTATTGCAAACATGAATTCTTCCTGACCCTTGACAACTCGAATGGACAAGAAACAAGGGGTGTTTTGCGTGAATCAGTTCATAAGATGCGGATTTCTTTGAATCAAGAATTGCCAGATTGTCACCGGATACCTACAATCAACACTAGCAGACAAACTACGGATTGGAGAACCCAGCGCTCTGAGCTGTATACGAAGCAAATAGCCTTCGAACAACGGACGAAAAGAATCAAAATCCGCTAATCAGCTTTAAACTTGTACTATTCTACGCAGCCAATCATAGACCGAGAAGCGGTTTCCTCAAATAGTCTAATCTCTGATGTTCCACGGAAGTGTCTATAGAATCAGTAGCACCTGTCTAAATTCGTTGGAAGTCTAGTGTTATGCCCACATAAATCCAAATGATGATGAAATACCGCAAAATTGCGCGCCCTAGCATCTTCCATTACGGTGTGCTTGGCATGCACCATACTTTTCCAGAATCCTACCCACAAATGTAAGTCTTCCATAGTGAAGATTTTACTTGTTTGCCCCACATCATTTAGCTTCGTTGTAATCCCCCCGCCCCTAATATTTAAGCGATTTGGCGGGCTATAGGAATTTGTACTAAGATTCGTGTGTAACTTTACTGTCAGACGATGACTTGTGAAAGATGTTGGTCGCAAATGAAATTGCTGACGCGTTTCATCATCATTAGATAGAATGACATATAAAAACACGCGACACAAAAATGGTCACATTGTGTGCTGAAAACATAGCTCTCATTTATGTGGAGCTAGTAGTTAGGGAGCTGACTACTTGAGAGATATATTTTCAGCGCCTTATGAACCCACTTTTTCTGTGGTGGCTTGTTTTATATTTATTTGACCATCGAAACGTGTCAAAAAATTAATGTGCAACCAAGACCTTTCACAATTCACCGAGTGCCAATTCTGAATGCTCACCTGCCTCGTGGATGGAAGCATTTCTCTATCAAGTGAAGTAGCTCGATTGTGTAATTAAGAATTGAGATCATTTCTATATATCCCAGACATATCGGTAATTTATTAGGCGTGCTCTTGTCAAAAATCTTGTTCGCTAATGTTTCGTAAAGTCTGTGCTCCACTAGGCCTGCAAGAAACGAAGGAGTTAAACACTGGCCACCTGGGAGACAGATTAGCTTAATCTAGTGATGAATGACAGATATAGTTTTAGACCGAAAAGAATATAAGACAGGCCAACGTACGTTTCTCGTAACTTGTTTTCAGACTCTGAATATATGCAGTAAATTTTTTCCGCGAAAAAAGAAATATCCGGCTGGAAAAAAAAGCGAATGTTACATTATCGCTTCTTCTTTGACTTATGGAAACTGCTTCATTCGATAGTTCATGTGCAACAATATGATACTTTGGGTAAGTGTGTTTGGAAAGTCGTCGAAATTTTGAACTCAGGATCGTCGTAATATCAGTTATATCTACGAGGCAACGGGTTCCGTGACAGATGAAAAGGCCCGGCCTGCTGTTTCGTTTACGTCTCGGCTAGGGCGTGGGGAACCGGCGGAACGAGGCACTACTGTGAGCGGGGAAGGTAGGTGAGGCGTCATACCTGTGGCGGCCGGCAGGCGGGTACTCACCTTTCTCGCTGTCGTGCTCCTCGCAGCTGGTGCACTCGGGCGTCGACCTGAGCTCGTCGTCGGAGCTGGAGAAGGAGTGCTGCTGCTGCTGCTGGTGGTGCGGCGCCAGCCCCACGGCCGCGGGGCTCATCTTCTTGGCGGAACCGCTGCGCTTGTGCTTCTTGTTGTTGGCGGGCACGGCGCTCGTCACGTCGACGGACGACGACTGCTCCGAGCTGAACGAGTCGTTGCGGTAGGAGGGCACCGGCGGCGCCGCCGGCTGATGGTACTGCTGCGACCGCATCAGGCCCTCGAGCTCGCCGCGGTAGTAGCGGATCTCCTCCTCGCGGTACTGCTGCTGCTGGCGGTGCGGCGACACGGAGCCGGGCCCGGGGGCGGCGCCGGGGGCGGAGGCGGGGGCGGGGGCGGGCGCCGCTCCCGACAGCCGTTCCTGCTGCGAGTACTGGCGGTGCAGCACGCTGCCGGAGCGCTGCAGCAGCGACGGCACGTTCTCCTTCTCGGCGGCGCTGTGCGCGCGCTCCAGCTTGGGCCTCTTGTCGCCGCCCCCGGGGACGGCGCCCGCCTCCGGCGCGATCCCGCCCCCGACTCCGACTCCGAGGCCTTCCCCGCCCGTGCCCGGCCCCTGGCTGCCCAAGTGCAGGTCCGCCTCGATGCGGCGGATGATGGCGTGGTCGCCGGCCGCCATGCCCTTGTTGATCCACTGGCCAGTCTTGCTCAGCAGCTCCTGCTTTTTCCGGCAAAGGATGCACACCCAGATCACCTGCAAAACGAAACATTTTTTCCCTTCGTGAGTGATCGTACAGTGCACTCAGTCTGCCAGAATTAATAGAGTAAACTGACAGACATAAATATATATGATGGCAGAAGCAAAATCGTTTCAGTAAACATAGGACCGAACACGTGCTGTGCGCGTGATATTTCCGAATGTTTCGTTACGAGCCGTCACTGACTTCGATTGGAAATATGGTCCCAGTTACCAGAATGAAATTTTCGCTCTGCAGCCGAGTATGTAGAGATATGAAACTTACTAGTAGATTAGAACTGTGTGCCGGACCGAGAAGCGAGCTGGGATCTTCGCCTTTCGCGGGCAAGTGTTCTACCGACTGAGTTACCCAAGTGCGACTCACGACATGTCCTCACAGCTTTACTTCCGCCATTACCTAATCCCTTATGTTTCCAACTTCAGAGACGTACTCCTGTGAAGCTTTTGGGACTGGCACTCTTGGAAGAAAGGACTTCAAACTGCTACTAACAATTATTAAAAGTGTGTTCCAGTCATGATATAATAAAAATTGAACTGTCACAAAAGGCGACTGACAGCAGGTATCTCTGAAAACCTTTATTCACAACAGTCGCAGTGTCCCACATTCATAGTGGATAAAAGTTCTAAACAACCGAGTTGTAAAATGAACTATAGTTCAAGATAACGAAAAACTGCAGGGAGCGAGTAGATAGTCGATGGCCTCAGCTGGGTAGGGATCGACTATCCTGAACTGGTAACTGAACTGAAACGGTTCGATTACACACGAACGGGTGCATGAATGCTGTTTACAAGATTACAAGAGGGCGTCGGACAAGTCAGTGTGACACTACGGGATACCATAGACATCGACATGAAGGACCGGACCCAACCCAAGATGTAAAAAATACGTACAGTTTCGAGCCGGACTCGCGCACTGACGGTTCCGTACAAACGAGTTATGTATATATACATTTCTTCCATCCCAGGAATCGAAAATATTCGACAATTTTTGCCTGTTGTCGTTATCGATACCGGCAAGATATCAGAATATGTTACATAAGTGGCCCTATCTTTTGAAATGTGTGTGAAATCTTATGGGACTTAACTGCTAAGGTCATCAGTCCCTAAGCTTACACACTACTTAATCTAAATTATCCTAAGGGCAAACACACACACCCATGCCCGAGGGAGGACTCGAACCTCCGCTGGGACCAGCGGCACAGTCCATGACTGCAGCGCCTTAGACAGCTCGGCGCCGTATCTTTTGATTCCATTGCCATAAAAGCGTAAATATGTTATACCAACAAGGGACCGTGTACTTTATGTGACATAAATTTCGAGTTGATACGGTACCAGTGCCTGAGACAAAGGCGTGTTAACAGACGGACGGACAGGCAGTTTCGGATAACATGACCAAAACAATTTTTTTCGTGTGATATAATTACAAATTAACAATTTTCGTTTTTTTTTTACTTTGATTGTACTAGAAACCTTGTTTCTTGCCAAATTTCATGATTGTAAATCAGCGGGGAGTACCCTATAGAATTTGACGAATGTGTGATATAAATGGTCGCATCTTTTCACTGCATTGACGAAGAACTTAAATTTTTTACATCGGCTAGGAGCCACAGACGTTAGTAAGTGACATAAATTTGAACCTGATACGTTTACCCGTTATTGAGAAAAAATGTTCTTAACAGTCGGACAGGCTGGCAAACAGACAGACGGACACAGTGATCCTATGAGGGTTCTGTTTTTACCGATAGAGATACGGAACCCTAAAACGACAGGAAGATGCAAGATCAAGAAACTTGAAGTTAAGAAAGCTCACGAAATGTTATCAGCAATGCCTTGGTAATGAGTGCACCTAGTCACGCAGTAGGTACTGATCCTGTGAAAGTGTTTCATAAGTAAGTGTACGGAGTGACGTCAGTGAGGGTGGCGCACAGCCGTACAGCAGGAAAAACTTCACGCGCTTATTTTCTCGATCACGTGGATTACAACATAAGCATCATCCGAAACGCCAATATAATCATAACTGCCGAATAAATTAAAACTGTTGTTCTGCAGCAAAAGTCCACCAAACAGAGGATGAAAGACAACCAATTACATGTTATTCAGCTTCAGACAAGCGTACCGATATCTGCTTCTCAAGATTAACCAGCTTACATGGGGTGCTTCAGCATATAATCTAATTGTTAAATAATGTTTTAATTGGTTTGCTTGAGAGCTATCGAGGTATCTGCTTTCCTGTTCGACGGTTTGTAGGCATCCTCACACAGTGGATGGCCGACCAATTTCAAGTAGGCTCTGAGCACTATGGGACTTAACATCTGAGGTCATCAGTCCCCTAGAACTTAGAACTACTTAAACCTAACTAACCTAAGGACATCACACACATCCATGCTCGAGGCAGGATTCGAACCTACGACCGTAGCGGTCACGCGGTTCCAAACTGACGCGCTTAGAACCGCACGGCCACACCGGCCGGCAATTTCAAGTAGGAACTTTGGCACATAGCATATGCACGTCCCATTCATCATATGAGGCCGATGGAACCGCGCACCGGTAGCCAGCCGTCGTTTGCGTAGTTTGGTCACTACACTCGTGCACACTTCTTTCTCTTCTGTATGATCAGTGAACTACTGAATACATACTTTCGATCCTCTTACTGACTTTTTGCGTTTTTTGCCAAAACTTCTTAAGATTTTTAGTTAGATCGTTTAGCAAAATTTTACTTTCAAATTCACTGAATACTTCTCACATCGTTCTCTTCACGCTCATTTTGGTTCTATTCCGCTTTTGTTTGTGTACTATCCTTTGGCTTCACGTAAATGAGAAATGAGGGCTTCGTTGCTTTCGCATAAGCTTTTTAAAATGATTACAGCGGATTATTATTCATAGAGCATTTCAGTCATAAATGGTCAGCAGTGTTTACCCATTCCGGCCACCATGACCAACAGCTAAACTCCAGATAGCAGCCGCGCAGTCTTAGGCACATTGTCAGTGTTCGTGCGGCTCTCCCCGTCGGAGGTTCGAGTCTCTCCTCAGGCATGGGCGTGTGTGTTGTCCTTAGGGTTTAAGTTAGATTAAATTAGACTAAGTAGTGTGTAAGCCTAGGAACCGATGACCTCAGCAGTTTGGTCCCATAGGAACTCACCACAAATTTCCAAATTTCCCAGATGGCATACCTCGTATAAGATATCAACAACGCTTTTAGCAATGCAGCTAACACAATCTGCATCCAGCTGCAAGCGTCGACAGAGGCACGCCTTCTGGAGTTGCGCGTGCTAATTTCGTGTGTCGTCTGCGGGAGAGATCAACAGTCTCCAGGTAATCCCATGACAATACCACAGTCATTCTCAGTACTTACACTGACCGTCGCTATTTAGAATGTGTCCCATTGTCCAAAATTCATATTCGGTATTCCCACAGGACGTTGCGTAACCTACTGCAACTCACCGAACAAGTTCGAACCACATTAAAAACAATACTCTGGCTCTGAATAACGCCCATGACTTGGTTGACAACATATGCAAGCATATTTTAATATTAATACATCAGGCAGCACAACGCCAACTGGATCCAAATGCGGTGCCACTCTACCGAAATAGAACAATTTGTTTTTCGAGTAGACGAATGGGACATTGTCTGATGGCACGAATAATAAGTGAGGTCTAGCAGAAAAGCCTACTCCATACGACAAACATTGCACATACACTACTCTCAAACTGTATACTCAACATATGTGATTCGAGAATTCCAGATTGATAGGAAGAATGTTTTCACACTATTCATCCATGAAACGATTTTCTTAGGAATTAATGGTAGCTGGTGATAATCCGTACGCTATGGTTACCATTCCAGCTCGTTGCAGCACTTATAAAACTACCAGACTGCACAATTACAGTCATACAGTTTACTGCCCAAAGTCGTCAGCCGTATCAAATGATATACGGTAGGAAAATTCCGCTCAGGCTCAACTAACTTTAATAACACGCGGTAACTCTAATAGTCATGCAACAACTTGGGGATGCCAGGCAACATACAATAATGATGTAGTTATCCTTTCGCTGATAGAACATCAGAAACTTGTATTGTTAAACGACTTTTCACTCATGACGGTGCCTTCACCTTTACTGACAAATCCAGCTGTTGATATTTCCGTCTGTTTTCCATCTCTCTCTCTCTCTCTCTCTCTCTCTCTCTCTCTCTCTCTCTCTCTTTCTCTGACATGGGCCAGCGATTTCTTGAAAAACGCAATGCAGTCGGATAATTATGATCACTTTGATAATAAACACGCCTCTCCCGCTCATGATGATGATGATGATAGCACGGCTGGCCAAATAAAACTGTTACAAAGCTGACTATGAAGGTTATTCGATACAGCTAAAAGAGGAACAATTTCCTTACCAACATCATTAGTTGTTTGCTGTATGATTGGCTGATGGACGCTTTGGAGAAAGCAGCTTTTTCAATCATTCCAAGGAAAACTGTTCATCAATAATTTATCCATTTTACTGGTTGTTGAGATCCGTGACTGTGGATCATATTAATTTCAGGAACGCAGCAACCAACTACTGTTTCACGTATTTTTCTTTAGGCTAAAACGCGTTTCGGAATTTCAGTCACCTTCAGTTAGCATAATAGATATTTGAATATTCGGTAAATACATCGTTAAAACATCGACAAAAAATTGGATGTTGCAGTTGCCCTGAGCAAAATAACAATTTTGTTTAGTTAATACACTTCTCGAGTTATATATTTACGAATGAATACTACATTTTACTCCAAGTTGGAATGAAATTTGCAAGTAATAAAGAAGGAACAACAGATTTACATTGCGAAGAACTACTATGTGCACTGGATAAGCTCACATTGGATTAGGTTTTTTCTCTTGCTTTATTTAATGTGTTGTTGTACTGAGCAAATTAAGGATATTTCTTAGAAAAATGTTCCTGGATAACTGTTCTTGGTCATTTTGTATGTCATTTGGGGATGCATATTTGTGAGACTAAATTTCAGTTTTTTCAAGTAAGTTCATTCTTTTTCCTTGGTCGTTAGCCAGGTGGAGTATTTGTAAGTAGTGAGCTTTGTCTGTAACTTGATGCTCATCTTCAGCTACGCGTAGGGAAAAGGTGAATTTGCTTAAGTTTTTTAAACGAAAAGCACGCGTGTGTTCCCGGAAATGTATGCTGAAATCTCTTCTTGTTTGGTCAATGTATAACTCTGAACATGAATTGCATTTAAGTTTGTCTATTCCTGATCGATAGTGTGGCTTGCTGGTGTCTCCAAAACAGACATACGTTTCAGGTTTACAGGAAACCAGCATGCACAGATGCCACAATCAGTAAAACCTGATGCCACCTAGATAAGCACAAAATGCCTTCATAGGGAGCAATGCTCAATGGAAGACACGAAATCCCGTAAGAAACAGACGACAAAACTGACGAATTAAATGCCATTTAATCAGCTGCTTGCAATAATGGTTCGTGTTCAAATCTAACAGAAGAGCTAAGGTCAAATAACACCACATCATAGTTAACAGAAAAACATGTGAGCAGCTATTTTTAAGAAAACTGCCATATAAAGTAGCAAACGAATTCCGAAGAAAAAATGTCAGAATACTTTTGACACACATTAAAAAATAAAGGACATAGTCATCCATAATATTAAAGCAGTAGCAAGCCATACAGTCGATCAGAAATATACGAATTAAACTGCAAGTCATGTTCAAAGATATACATTGGTCAAACAGGAAGAAATTCTACATCTACATCTATACTCCGCGAGCCACCTTACGGTGTGTGGCGGAGGGTACTTATTGTACCACTATCTGATCCCCCCTTCCCTGTTCCATTCACGAATTGTGCGTGGGAAGAACGACTGCTTGTAAGTCTCCGTATTTGCTCTAATTTCTCGGATCTTTTCGTTGTGATCATTACGCGAGATATATGTGGGCGGTAGTAATATGTTGCCCATCTCTTCCCGGAATGTGCTCTCTCGTAATTTCGATAATAAATCTCTCCGTATTGCGTAACGCCTTTCTTGAAGTGTCCGCCACTGGAGCTTGTTCAGCATCTCCGTAACGCTCTCGCGCTGACTAAATGTCCCCATGACGAATCGCGCTGCTTTTCGCTGGATCATGTCTATCTCTTCTATTAATCCAACCTGGTAAGGGTCCCATACTGATGAGCAATACTCAAGAATCGGACGAACAAGCGTTTTGTAAGCTACTTCTTTCGTCGATGAGTCACATTTTCTTAGAATTCTTCCTATGAATGTCAACCTGGCGCCTGCTTTTCCCACTGTTTGTTTTATGTGATCATTCCACTTCAGATCGCTCCGGATAGTAACTCCTAAGAATTTTACGGTCGTTACCGCTTCCAATGATTTACCACCTATGGCATAATCGTACTGGAATGGATTTCTGCCCCTATGTATGCGCATTATATTACATTTATCTACGTTTAGGGAAAGCTGCCAGCTGTCGCACCATGCATTAGTCCTCTGCAGGTCTTCCTGGAGTACGTACGAGTCTTCTGATGTTGCTACTTTCTTGTAGACAACCGTGTCATCTGCAAATAGCCTCACGGAGCTACCGATGTTGTCAACTAAGTCATTTATGTATATTGTAAACAATAAAGGTCCTATCACGCTTCCTTGCGGTACTCCCGAAATTACCTCTACATCTGCAGATTTTGAACCGTTAAGAATGACATGTTGTGTTCTTTCTTCTAGGAAATCCTGAATCCAATCACAAACCTGGTCCGATATTCCGTAAGCTCGTATTTTTTTCACTAAACGTAAGTGCGGAACCGTATCAAATGCCTTCCTGAAGTCCAGGAATACGGCATCAATCTGCTCGCCAGTGTCTACGGCACTGTGAATTTCTTGGGCAAATAGGGCGAGCTGAGTTTCACATGATCTCTGTTTGCGGAATCCATGTTGGTTATGATGAAGGAGATTTGTATTATCTAAGAACGTCATAATACGAGAACACAAAACATGTTCCATTATTCTACAACAGATTGACGTAAGCGAAATAGGCCTATAATTATTCGCATCTGATTTATGACCCTTCTTGAAAATGGGAACGACCTGCGCTTTCTTCCAGTCGCTAGGTACTTTACGTTCTTCCAGCGATCTACGATAAATTGCTGATAGAAAGGGGGCAAGTTCTTTAGCATAATCACTGTAGAATCTTAAGGGTATCTCGTCTGGTCCGGATGCTTTTCCGCTACTAAGTGATAGCAGTTGTTTTTCAATTCCGATATCGTTTATTTCAATATTTTCCATTTTGGCGTCCGTGCGACGGCTGAAGTCAGGGACCGTGTTACGATTTTCCGCAGTGAAACAGTTTCGGAACACTGAATTCAGTATTTCTGCCTTTCTTCGGTCGTCCTCTGTTTCGGTGCCATCGTGGTCAACGAGTGACTGAATAGGGGATTTAGATCCGCTTACCGATTTTACATATGACCAAAACTTTTTAGGGTTCTTGTTTAGATTGTTTGCCAATGTTTTATGTTCGAATTCGTTGAATGCTTCTCTCATTGCTCTCTTTACGCTCTTTTTCGCTTCGTTCAGCTTTTCCTTATCAGCTATGATTCGACTACTCTTAAACCTATGATGAAGCTTTCTTTGTTTCCGTAGTACCTTTCGTACATGATTGTTATACCACGGTGGATCTTTCCCCTCGCTTTGGACCTTAGTCGGTACGAACTTATCTAAGGCGTACTGGACGATGTTTCTGAATTTTTTCCATTTTTGTTCCACATCCTCTTCCTCAGAAATGAACGTTTGATGGTGGTCACTCAGATATTCTGCGATTTGTGCCCTATCACTCTTGTTAAGCAAATATATTTTCCTTCCTTTCTTGGCATTTCTTATTACACTTGTAGTCATTGATGCAACCACTGAGTTATGATCACTGATACCCTCTTCTACATTCACGGAGTCGAAAAGTTCCGGTCTATTTGTTGCTATGAGGTCTAAAACGTTAGCTTCACGAGTTGCTCGAAGTAATTCTCGGACAAGGCAGTCAGGATAATGTCACAAGAGTCTCTGTCCCTGGCTCCAGTTCTGATTGTGTGACTATCCCATTCTATACCTGGTAGATTGAAGTCTCCCCCTATTACAATAGTATGATCACGAAACTTCTTCACGACGTTCTGCAGGTTCTCTCTGAGGCGCTCAACTACTACGGTTGCTGATGCAGGTGGTCTATAGAAGCATCCGACTATCATATCTGACCCACCTTTGATACTTAGCTTAACCCAGATTATTTCACATTCGCATTCGCTAATAACTTCACTGGATATTATTGAATTCTTTACTGCTATAAATACTCCTCCACCATTGGCGTTTATCCTATCCTTGCGGTATATATTCCATTCTGTGTCTAGGATTTCGTTACTGTTCACTTCCGGTTTTAACCAACTTTCCGTTCCTAATACTATATGCGCACTATTTCCTTCAATAAGAGATACTAATTCAGGAACCTTGCCCTGGATACTCCTGCAGTTTACCAATATTACGTTAACTTTTCCTGTTTTTGGTCTCTGAGGACGGACGTTCTTTATCAACGATGATAATGTCCTCTCTGGTAAGCCGTCAGGTATTTTATCGTTTCGCCCAAGGGGGGGTCCCTCTAACCTAAAAAACCCCCGTGTGCACGCCACACGTACTCTGCTACCCTAGTAGCTGCTTCCGGTGTGTAGTGCACGCCTGACCTGTCTAGGGGGGCCCTACAGTTCTCCACCCAATAACGGAGGTCGATGAATTTGCAACCATTATAGTCGCAGAGTCGTCTGAGCCTCTGGTTTAGACCCTCCACACGGCTCCAAACCAGAGGACCGCGATCGACTCTGGGCACTATGCTGCAGATATTAAGCTCAGCTTGCACTCCGCGTGCGATGCTGGTTGTCTTCACCAAATCAGCCAGCCGCCGGAAGGAACCAAGGATGGCCTCAGAACCCAAGCGGCAGGCGTCATTCGTTCCGACATGTGCTACTATCTGCAGCCGGTCACACCCAGTGCGTTCAATAGCTGCCGGAAGGGCCTCCTCCACATTACGAACGAGACCCCCCGGCAAGCACACCGAGTGCACACTGGCATTCTTCCCCGACCTACCCGCTATTTTCCTGAGGGGCTCCATAACCCGCCTAACGTTGGAGCTCCCTATAACTAATAGGCCCGCCCTCTGTGACTGTCGGGACCTTGCCGGAGAATCGGCCACTGGCCCAACAGGCGCGGCATCCTGTGGTGGCTCGGAAACGATGTCATCACCACTAGGAAGCACCCCGTACCTGTTGGAAAGGGGTAAGGCAGCTGCCACGCGGCCAGATCCCACCTTCGCCTTTCGGCCAGGCACGCGCGAGCCCACCACTGTCCGCCATTCACCCTGGAGTGATGGCTGACCGGTAAGATGCTCACTGCCGGAAGACGCAGCGACATCAGGGGTTCCATGTGATTCCAAGGCCACCGAAGTAGGCATAGGTCTCACCACAGTTGCCCCAACGCCACTACGAGCCGACGCCTGCGCCTCGAGCTCGATGAGCCTAACAGACAAAGCCTCCACCTGGCCCCGAAGAGTGGCCAATTCTCCTTGCGTCCGCTCACAACAACCACAGTCCCTACACATGACTATGTTTACCCTACTCTATACCGTGACAAATTCCCAAGATAATCTTCTGATGAGCTACTCTGATAATCAAGAAACACTCACTGAAATACGAGACGCGAAAACTACGCTAGGTTTTCCCAGAAAAACTATTTAAAAGCTAAGCGCAGCAAATAAGTACAAAAACGCTTTATACAAACAGTACTCGCTGCTGCTGGTGCTCTCGCTCTGGCTGTCACAAGACAACTGCTGATTCAAGTGACTAGTGGCTAACGGCCGCGAAACAAACAAAAGACGGTTTTAGGGCGCTTTCTGTTCTAAACGATCAAGAAAACACTAAGAAATCTAACACGAAAACTACGTAAAGTTTTATCAAGAACTGTTAGTTACTATGCAGAGCAGATAAACACAAATAGAATCCCTTCCTTAGTGGAAGGTCGTAAACAAAATGCAAAATAAACGCTTTATACAAACAGTACTCGCTGCTGCTGGTGCTCTCGCTCTGGCTGTCACAAGAAATTTCAACATACGTTTCCGGAACCAGGTGAGTGCTCTTCATTCAAAAAAACTTCAGTAAATCCACGTTTTCCCCGCACGCAGATGAAGATCAACAAGTTACAGACGTAGCTCACTACTTACAAATACTCCACCCAGCTAACCAAAGAAAAAGAATGAACTTACTTGAAGAAACTGAAATTTATTTTCACAAATATATCGTAAATATACAACTCGCAAAGTTGGCAGCTAACCAAAATTGTTTTTCGGGACAGGGCAGGTACAACATCCAATTTTCTGTCGATGTTTTAACGACGCATTTACTGAAGATTCAAATTTGTCTTGCGCCCATTGAAGACGGGTGAAATCCCGAAATACGTATTAGTCTGAAGAAAAATACATATAAAAGTGGCTGGTTGCTGTATTTCCAAAAATAATAAACTGTTCATCGCCCCTGCAGTAAGGAGCGTACGATTTGGTACATTCAGGAATGTTGTCAGGCTGTTATTTTAAGAAGATCACAATTAACGCAAGTTTAGACAACAGGCCACAGAGGAAATTTACCTAAATTAAAAACACGTCGCTGCCATTTTGAAGAGACTCTTGAAACAATGCACAGGTGGCGCTTAGGTGTCATCTGTGCCTCACTGGTAAGCGGTGCTAAGATGAAGGGCATACAGCAGAATGTTAGGATGTTTCTGAACAGAAAATACTCTCATAACATCAGAGCTACAGTAGCAGGCTAGATAGAAGACTTTATGGCCACAAACGCCCTGCTGTCTACCACCTCAAAGAATTTCCGTTGATCTCGTAGTAGAGGACCAGTTCTTATGCAGCCCTATTACAATGATGGATCTTCGATTGGCAAAACCTTCGCATCATCCCTGAGATTAATCGCTCATGTGCTGTCAGCGGAATTACGACTCTCAGTTATGGAATCATTCCAAACGAGGAGGGGCACACAGTCAATTGTACCCTTACAAAAGCTAGGGGGCAGTCTGGTCACGACGGGTCTACGGACCATTAGCACTAAGCTTCATTCATCAGAGCAACTCTGTCATGTATTGTTAAGAGACGACTGAAAGATGGATGGAAGGAAATTACTTAGTGTGAAGCACCCAAAATGGCTCCAGGAAAGGAAATGGAACTTCTGGAAAACATGGAATATTACGGATTGAGATCTTAGCAGCTTCCTCATCGCGGCTCTCCTCGGTATCTCCGATACATACTCGATCCTACACAAATGCAAGACCTTCGCGCTCTGGGAATACGAGATACCTTCACCGCATCGTTTTACGGGCTACTTCAGATTCTTTGAGTATACAATTGTTTGGGCAGTCAGTTGGTGATCTACTCAGACTATCGCTGTAAGCCCAGTCATCGTCCCGGTATTGTATGCTACATGTACTGCTGGTTTGAAACCTCTCCACCACCAGAATTAAGTTATTACAAAATGCAGGCGATACACGCGTCTACTCAAAGGCCACGTACCCACATGATACTTGCAATAGACTGGCTCATGCTCTAGGCCACGCTGCCGTGTTATCTGACGCCTGGCCGATAAAACTGGATCGTCATTATTAGCTAGGAAATCCCAAGACGTGGCGTTGAGTCTCAAACGTGTACAGAATCTTGCCTGGAGATGAAGTTGGGAGACTAAACGATATCACTAGCCTTCACTGCACGATTACAGACACTAATCTACGACTTATGCTAAATGATGTGCCCACATCAATGTGCTTCCGAGAAAAGCGTACATGGTTCATACTTTGTGGGCCGTACATCCTTCCAAAATGCTTACACTGTATCGATTGTTGGTGTGACTTCAGTGAGATTATGGTGTAATATTCTATCACGGTGGCATCTAGTTAGCACATGTTTAACGAAACAAATACAGCACCGCCAAACTGGAATCTGTATACGAGCAGTGTCTTCAGCACCTGCGCTAAAGGAGGAAGCAGCGAAAATGCCTCTTAATATTTGACGCCGTTTCATAGTGGCAAAATTTATGTAGCGGAGAATCCAAACTTTGCTTGTTTGGTACATTTATTGTTTCTCCACTGACAAAAATGCTCACAATTGAGTAGTAATCACTGTTTAATAGGAACGCTTCCTTATTACACAGTAACGGGACGAAACAGCACTTAAAGTTATTTTTCCTCAGCTACTCCCTTCGTGAAATCCGTCTGCTCCACAAACGTGAAACGCAAAACACTAACTATATATATATATATATATATATATAGGGTGAGTCACCTAACGTTACCGCTGGATATATTTCGTAAACAACATCAAATACTGACGAACCGATTCCACAGACCGAACGTGAGGAGAGGGGCTACTGTAATTGTTTAATACAAACCATACAAAAATGCACGGAAGTATGTATTTTAACACAAACCTACGTTTTTTTTAAATGGAACCACGTTAGTTTTGTTAGCACATCTGAACATATAAACAAATACGTAATCAGTGCCGTTTGTTGCATTATAAAATGTTAACCCTTTCAGACCCGAAATTTTTCTGGAGGAAGAAAAATTGAAAACGGAAACCATGTGTGTACGTGTACCTCACCCCTCGTGGTAATGTACATGTGCGTCAGTGAAAAAGACCAATAAAAAGGTGTTAGCATGTGGACGTAATGTGCTGCTCCAGTCTCTTCTGTACCTAAGGTCCATCACCGTTCCCTTTGGATCCCTACGTAATTCGGTGCTCTCCGATACACACGATCGAACAGCGGAGGAGTGGTACTCAAGCGTCAACTTTAGGTTACAATATCTCCGGATGTAATTAACATTTTACATTGCAACAAACGGCACTGATTACGTATTTGTTTATATGTTCAGATGTGCTAACAAAACGAACGGGGTTCCATTTAAAAAAAACGTAGGTTTGTGTTAAAAAACATACTTCCGTGCATTTTTTTATGGTTTGTATTAGCCCTTCTCCTCACGTTCGGTCTGTGGAATCGATTCGTCAGTATTTGATGTGGTTTACGAAATATATCCAGCGGTAATGTTAGGTGACTCACCCTATATATATATATATATATATATATATATATATATATATATATATATATAAAGAGACTGGGTGTACCAAGAGATGTCCCAAAAAAGTGCCGTGCTTGGACTCTTGCTTTTCATAATTTATGTAAATGATTTGTCCAATATGGTGCCATGTAAGTCCATACTATACGCAGACGACACCACCCTTGTTACAGCTGACAGGGTCTTTGACACACTCAAGTAGAAAAGTGAAGAAAAATTCAGAATGTCCGGCATATGGCACAAAGCAAATGAATTACAAGTTAACCACTCTAAATCTGTAAATATTCCTTTCAGCGTACGTAATAACGGGAACGGTAGTGCCTCAATTAAGCTTCTTGGTTTCGTCTTGATACAAAATTAACTTGGGAAACTCACACTAACTATGTGTGCAGAAAGTTAGTTCAAGTCGTCTATGTGCTGACTAAACTTGGGACATATGTGGCGGACAAGTTAATGCTGAACTCTTACTATTCCTCTTTTCTCAGCCACTTCACGAATTCAGTGCTGTTATGGAGCAACTCATCTGGAGCAAAAAGAAGTTTTATTTGACAGAAAAAGCCATTAGGTGCATTGCTGGAGTTAGAAACCACGTATCTTGTAGAGAATACGTAGAATACTTTAAAGAGCTGAAAATACTGACAGTTGTGTCACTGTTTATTCTCAGCTGCTTGGTGCTTCTCGAGGAGAGTCAAGACAGCTATAATCTGCGAGAGGCTATACATTTTGTTGTTCTGGATGGTGCATTTATATTTAATGGTTACTGAATGTGTACAGTATTAACCATAAATATGTTAAAAATGTGTGACTTAATATGTAGCTGTACAATGTATGTAAAATGATGACATCAGTTCCATCGAAAATTCTTAATAATGGATCAATCAATCAAATCAAATCAACCCAATGACTCCTAGAAACTGTTATTGCTTCCTGTTCCTATGATGTATTAACTCGATGTGGTCATGTAATCAGAACAACTTCATTTAAGCAAAAGAACATAAATTTTAAAAATGCAGTAACGAATATTTCGCGAAAACTTATAACGTCGGGGTTTTTGAACGCTTGTTTCATTTTCGAGGGGCTAGGGAGTGGAGACAGTGGAAACGACCAGCAGAAAATATGTGTGGCATGAACAGTGCAGATGTGTGAATGGAGGAGTGGAAGGGCAACTTAAACATTTCACGTCGCAAGGATCTGGGATGAACCATGGATCTTGCCGTTGGTGGGGAGGCTTGCGTGCCTCAGCGGTACAGATGGCCGTACCGTAGGTGCAACCACAACGGAGGGGTATCTGTTGAGAGGCCAGACAAACATGTGGTTCCTGAAGAGGGGCAGCAGCCTTTTCAGTAGTTGCAAGGGCAACAGTCTGGATGATTGACTGATCTGGCCTTGTAACAATAACCAAAACGGCTTTGCTGTGCTGGTACTGCGAACGGCTGAAAGCAAGGGGAAACTACGGCTGTAATTTTTCCCGAGGGCATACAGATTTACTGTATGATTAAATGATGATGGCGTCCTCTTGGGTAAAATATTCCGGAGGTAAAATAGTCCCCCATTCGGATCTCCGGGCGGGGACTACTCAAGAGGATGTCGTTATCAGGAGAAAGAAAACTGGCGTTCTACGGATCGGAGCGTGGAATGTCAGATCCCTTAATCGGGCAGGTAGGTTAGAAAATTTAAAAAGGGAAATGGATAGGTTAAAGTTAGATATAGTGGGAATTAGTGAAGTTCGGTGGCAGGAGGAACAAGACTTTTGGTCAGGTGATTACAGGGTTATAAATACAAAATCTAATAGGGGTAATGCAGGAGTAGGTTTAATAATGAATAAAAAAATACGAGTGCGGGTTAGCTACTACAAACAGCATAGTGAACGCATTATTGTGGCCAAGATAGACACAAAGCCCATGCCTACTACAGTAGTACAAGTTTATATGCCAACTAGCTCTGCAGATGATGAAGAAATTGATGAAATGTATGACGAGATAAAAGAAATTATTCAGGTAGTGAAGGGAGACGAAAATTTAATAGTCATGGGTGACTGGAATTCGTCAGTAGGAAAAGGGAGAGAAGGAAAAATAGTAGGTGAATATGGATTGGGGGGAAGGAATGAGAGAGGAAGCCCCCTTGTAGAATTTTGCACAGAGCATAACTTAAACATAGCTAACACTTGGTTCAAGAATCATAAAAGAAGGTTGTATACCTGGAAGAATCCTGGAGATACTAAAAGGTATCAGATAGATTATATAATGGTAAGACAGAGATTTAGGAACCAGGTTTTAAATTGTAAGACATTTCCTGGGGCAGATGTGGATTCTGACCACAATCTATTGGTTATGAACTGCAGATTGAAACTGAAGAAACTGCAAAAAGGTGGGAATTTAAGGAGATGGGACCTGGATAAACTGAAAGAACCAGAGGTTGTAGAGAGTTTCAGGGAGAGCATAAGGGAACAATTGACAGGAATGGGGGAAAAAAATACAGTAGAAGAAGAATGGGTAGCTCTGAGGGATGAAGTAGTGAAGGCAGCAGAGGATCAAGTAGGTAAAAAGACGAGGGCTAATAGAAATCCTTGGGTAACAGAAGAAATATTGAATTTAATTGATGAAAGGAGAAAATATAAAAATGCAGTAAATGAAGCAGGCAAAAAGGAATACAAACGTCTCAAAAATGAGATCGACAGGAAGTGCAAAATGGCTAAGCAGGGATGGCTAGAGGACAAATGTAAGGATGTAGAGGCTTGTCTCACTAGGGGTAAGATAGATACTACCTACAGGAAAATTAAAGAGACCTTTGGAGAGAAGAGAACCACTTGTATGAATATCAAGAGCTCAGATGGCAACCCAGTTCTAAGCAAAGAAGGGAAGGCAGAAAGGTGGAAGGAGTATATAGAGGGTTTATACAAGGGCGATGTACTTGAGGACAATATTATGGAAATGGAAGAGGATGTAGATGAAGATGAAATGGGAGATAAGATACTGCGTGAAGAGTTTGACAGAGCACTGAAAGACCTGGGTCGAAACAGGACCCCGGGAGTAGACAACATTCCATTAGAACTACTGATGGCCTTGGGAGAACCAGTCATGACAAAACTCTACCATCTGGTGAGTAAGATGTATGAGACAGGCGAAATACCCTCAGACTTCAAGAAGAATATAATAATTCCAATCCCAAAGAAAGCAGGTGTGACAGATGTGAAAATTGCCGAACTATCAGTTTAATAAGTCACAGCTGCAAAATACTAACACGAATTCTTTACAGACGAATGGAGAAACTGGTAGAAGCGGACCTCTGGGAAGATCAGTTTGGATTCCGTAGATATGATGGAACACGTGAGGCAATACTAACCTTACGACTTATCTTAGAAGAAAGATTAAGAAAAGGCAAACCTACGTTTCTAGCATTTGTAGACTTAGAGAAAGCTTTTGACAACGTTAACTGGAATACTCTCTTTCAAATTCTAAAGGTGGCAGGGGTAAAATACAGGGAGCGAAAGGATATTTACAATTTGTAGAGAAACCAGATGGCAGTTATAAGAGTGGAGGGGCATGAAAGGGAAGCAGTGGTTGGGAAAGGAGTGAGACAGGGTTGTAGCCTCTCCCCGATGTTATTCAATCTGTATATTGAGCAAGCAGTAAAGGAAACAAAAGAAAAATTCGGAGTAGGTATTAAAATTCATGGAGAAGAAGTAAAAACTTTGAGGTTCGCCGATGACATTGTAATTCTGTCAGAGACAGCAAAGGACTTGGAAGAACAGTTGAACGGAATGGACAGTGTCTTGAAAGGAGGATATAAGATGAACATCAACAAAAGCAAAACGAGGATAATGGAATGTAGTCGAATTAAGTCGGGTGATGCTGAGGGTATTAGATTAGGAAATGAGACACTTAAAGTAGTAAAGGAGTTTTGTTATTTGGGGAGTAAAATAACTGATGATGGTCGAAGTAGAGAGGATATAAAATGTAGACTGGCAATGGAAGGAAATCGTTTCTGAAGAAGAGAAATTTGTTAACATCGAGTATAGATTTAAGTGTCAGGAAGTCGTTTCTGAAAGTATTTGTATGGAGTGTAGCCATGTATGGAAGTGAAACATGGACGATAACCAGTTTGGACAAGAAGAGAATAGAAACTTTCGAAATGTGGTGCTACAGAAGAATGATGAAGATAAGGTGGGTAGATAACGTAACTAATGAGGAGGTATTGAATAGGATTGGGGAGAAGAGAAGTTTGTGGCACAACTTGACTAGAAGAAGGGATCGGTTGGTAGGACATGTTTTGAGGCATCAAGAGATCACAAATTTAGCATTGGAGGGCAGCGTGGAGGGTAAAAATCGTAGAGGGAGACCAAGAGATGAATACACTAAGCAGATTCAGAAGGATGTAGGTTGCAGTAGGTACTGGGAGATGAAGAAGCTTGCACAGGATAGAGTAGCATGGAGAGCTGCATCAAACCACTCTCAGGACTGAAGACCACAACAACAACAACAGGATCTGGGATTGCGCTTTTGTGGTGTAGAACGTGGTAGGGAAGCCAGAGAACTTGAAAAGAGAAATGCAAAAGCTCAGTTTAGTTATAGTAGGGGTCAGTGAAGTGAAATGGAAAGAAGACAAGAATTTATGGTCAGATGACTAGTATAAGCAGCAGCAGGAGATGGTATAACGGGAGTACGATTAGTTATGAATAGGAAGGTAGGGCAGAGAGTGTTACAGTATACAGTTCAGTAGTGACAGGGTTCTTGTTATCAGAATCGACAGCATATTAACAGTGACTACGATAGTTCAGGTATACAAGCCGACGCCGCAGGCTGAGGATGAAGAGAGAGAGAAAGTATATGAGGATACAGAAAGGGTAACAGTACCCAAAGAGAGATGGAAACCTGTCACTCGGGACTGGAATTCAGTTGCAGGGTATGGAGTAGAAGAAATGGTTACAGGAGAATATGGGCTTGGGATAAGGAATAAGAAAGGAGTTCTGCAATCAATTTCAGCTAGTAACAGAGAATACTCGGTCCAAGAATGACAAGAGGAGGAGGTATACTTGGAAAAGTCCACGTGATACGGGAAGATTTTAGTTAGATTACATCATGGTCAGACAGAGATACCAAAATCAGAAACTAGATTGTAAGGCGTACCCAGGAGCAGATGTAGACTCAGATCACAATGAAGTAGTGATGAAGAGTAGGCTGAAGTTTAAGAGATTACTCAGGAAGAATCAACACGCAAAGAAGTGGGACGTGGAAGTACTAAGGAATGACGAGATACGCTTGAAGTTCTCTAGGGCTATAGATACAACAATAAGGAATAACTCAGCAGGTAGTAAAGTTGAAGAGGAATGGACGTCTCTAAAAAGTGCAATCATAGAAGTAGGAAAGAAAAACATAGGTACAAAGAAGGTCACTGCGAAGAAATCATGAGTAATACAAGAAGTACTTCAATTGATCGATGAAAGACGGAAGTACAAAAATGGTCCGGGAAGCTCAGGAATACAGAAACACATTTCACTGTGGAATGAAATAAATAGAAAGTGCAAAGAAGCTAAGACTAAATGACTGCATGAAAAATGTGAAGAAATAGAAAAAGAAATTATTGTCGGAAGGACAGACTCAATGTATACAAAAGTCAAAACAACCTTCGGCGAAATTGAAAGCAAGGGTGGTAACATTAAGAGTGCAACGAGAACAAGTTGTGATCGGATGTTAACTGCATTCTACAAAAAAATCAGTAATATTTTAAGAAAAGTCATTAAAATGTCGATAAATATGCAGATCATGGCAGAAATTAATAGTGCAGATAATAAACTTAAATGTATATGACATAATGTCAAATGGGGGACAGGAAACTCAGTCGGTGCACAAGATACTCTCAAAATTAAACTAAATGAAACTTTTGTGACTGATACTTCACAAGTTCCGAGTATTTTAACAATAATTTTTTAATTGTAGCAGCAAAAATAGGATTAAATCATTCAGTCGAAGAAGCAAGAGAATATATTACAAATATGTCATTCCACAAAACTATGAACAACTAGAGCAATAGCACCAGCATTGACCACTGAAATTAATTGAATTATAAATATTCTCAAAAACAAAATCTCCTATGATGTTGATGATTTTTCAGACAGAATTCTGAAGAGTTATCTAACTCAATAAGAAATGTTCTTCGTCATAATGTGATGCATCACTGGCACAAGGAAATTTTCCAGACTGGTAAAAATATAACACTGCTAAAAGTACCAATGAAGGTCAATGACGTATATAAAGAATCGGAATGAGCCCAAAATGGAACCTTGTGGGACTTTTCTTCGTGATTTTCTTTTTGCGCAGACACAAAAATTTACTCCCCTTCAAACATTATTGGAGTGACAAGGAAGATTTAAATAATTATCATCCAATTTCCTTACTGAGGTCCTTTCCCAAAATATTCGAAAAAGTAATGAACTCATGCATAGTTTCAGATTTAAGCAGAAACAAGTTACTGAGCACATCAAAGTTTGGATTAGGGAAGCGTTGCTCGACCATTTGTACATCCACTCTCCAATTATTAGAAGCCTAAAACAATGAAACATAGCCAACATTTTTTGTGATGTTTCCAAGGCGTTTGACTACATAGCCCATTTTTGCATTCTTAGAAAAACTCTGCTCTGAAACATACATAACAAAAAGAATGCAAGAAGCTGTGCTGAATAACTCAAGCGATGTTGGAAGGGGAGAAAATTTTTGTGTCTGACGAAAAATAAAAAAAAATCATGAACGAAGTCCCGCAGTGTTCAATTTTGGGCTAACTCCGATTCCTTATGTTCGTGAATGTGCTGCCACTTAACATTCATTGGTACTGTTTTGCAGACGATACTAGTGTTACAATAAATCCAATTACAGAGAAAGCAACCCAGAATCTACTATGTAGGAATCAACATGGATTCTGGAAACAGCGATCGTGTGAGACCCAACTCGCTTTATTTGTTCATGAGACCCAGAAAATATCAGATACAGGCTCCCAGGTAGATGCTATTTTTCTTGACTTCCGGAAGGCGTTCGATACAGTTCCGCACTGTCGCCTGATAAAGTAAGAGCCTACGGAATATCAGATCAGCTGTGTGGCTGGATTGAAGAGTTTTTAGCAAACAGAACACAGCATGTTGTTATCAATGGAGAGACGTCTACAGACGTTAAAGTAACCTCTGGCGTGCCACAGGGGAGTGTTATGGGACCATTGCTTTTCACAATTTATATAAATGACCTAGTAGATAGTGTCGGAAGTTCCATGCGGCTTCTCGCGGATGATGCTGTAGTATACAGAGAAGTTGCAGCATTAGAAAATTGTAGCGAAATGCAGGAAGATCTGCAGCGGATAGGCACTTGGTGCAGGGAGTGGCAACTGACCCTTAACATAGACAAATGTTATGTATTGCGAATACATAGAAAGAAGGATCCTTTATTGTATGATTATATGATAGCGGAGCAAACACTGGTAGCAGTTACTTCTGTAAAATATCTGGGAGTATGCGTGCGGAACGATTTGAAGTGGAATGATCATATAAAATTAATTGTTGGTAAGGCGGGTACCAGGTTGAGATTCATTGGGAGAGTCCTTAGAAAATGTAGTCCATCAACAAAGGAGGTGGCTTACAAAACACTCGTTCGACCTATACTTGAGTATTGCTCATCAGTGTGGGATCCGTACCAGATCGGGTTGACGGAGGAGATAGAGAAGATCCAAAGAAGAGCGGCGCGTTTCGTCACAGGGTTATTTGGTAACCGTGGCTTACAAAACACTCGTTCGACCTATACTTGAGTATTGCTCATCAGTGTGGGACCCGTACCAGATCGGGTTGACGGAGGAGATAGAGAAGATCCAAAGAAGAGCGGCGCGTTTCGTCACAGGGTTATTTGGTAACCGTGGTAGCGTTACGGAGATATTTAACAAACTCAAGTGGCAGACTCTGCAAGAGAGGTGCTCTGCATCGCGGTGTAGCTTGCTCGCCAGGTTTCGAGAGGGTGCGTTTCTGGATGAGGTATCGAATATATCGCTTCCCCCTACTTATACCTCCCGAGGAGATCACGAATGTAAAATTAGAGAGATTAGAGTGCGCACGGAGGCTTTCAGACAGTCGTTCTTCCCGCGAACCATACGCGACTGGAACAGGAAATGGAGGTAATGACAGTGGCACGTAAAGTGCCCTCCGCCACACACCGTTGGGTGGCTTGCGGAGTATAAATGTAGATGTAGATGTAAAAGAAATTGTTAATGATATTTATCAAAAAATTATGAAATGGTTCTCTTAAAACGGACTCTCCCCAAAAATTCTGAGAAAACCGTACATTTATTTCTGTATAACAAGCAGTGTTATAACAACAAATCTATAGCACATAACGAGAAGTCAGTGAACAATGTAGAATACTCCAAACTGTCGGGTGTACATACTGACGAAAACTTGAACTGGAAGAAATGTATAGAATGGCCAGGACATAATTAACACTTAATGATTTATTGGAAAGTGATACAGAGGCCATATACAGTGGGAAGCATAACAGAAAACTTATGTCCGTAGGATCCGTCCGTCGCGTGTCGAGGTTAGGACAGGAGAGAACGAGTCGCCTTCCAGGCCGGCTATAGGAAAAACTTATGATTGGAAATAGCCCTTTGGTTGCCTGAGTAGTACTGCACCATAAGCGCAGACATCGCAACGTCAGCACTGGCGGCGCTGCACGTGGTTTTGCGTGGGCTCCCACCTGGACCTGAAGTACTGTGTGAGTAAAGTTTCACTAATATTCAGTCAGATGTTGATAACAGACCAGTGTTTCCAGATCGTTGGATTGTCAGGGGTAGTCCAGTTCCCTTGCCTCCAAGCTCGCCTGACATTACGCAGATTGACTGTTTTCTTAGGGGGAATGTCAAGGACAGTCTCAGTAAAGCCTGTCAACCATATCGATGATTTAAAGAACCGTATAGTTGCTTTCATTGCTGCAGTTGATGCAGATATGTTACACCGAGTGTGGATAGAACTTGAATACAGATTGGAAATTCCAAAGGCACACTTGCCGAAATTGATTGCATGACATACAATCTTTGTGAGATAGTGTGTCACGTAAGCTAAATATGGTGGAACTATCCTACGTAGTAGATGATACAATACATTAAAATTGTAGCGTACCTTTTGAGACAACCAGTATTTGTGCCGTGAACAAATGCCTGGGTTACACAGCGAGATGTAATTCTACTAGACACGGTTCCAAATAAACGCTCATTTAGTAATCATTTTAATACGACGAAGAATATTAGAGTCCCCAAGTCACTACATAAATATCTGGAGTCAATAAAGATTTCATGGAGGTCGAATGTTGCAAAACTGTACGAAGCTGCATAAAGTGTAAAAAAAAAGAAAAAAAGGAATAACTTCTGTATCGTCAGTAGATGAGTTGGTTGCATCTGACACAGATATAATTTCAAACCAAATGTAAGATAAATAAACGAATAAATAAAACATCAATAGCAAACTTTTACCAGAATTTTTCGTTTTCGTTTAAGAGGAAAAAGGCGTTAGGTATAGAATTATTAAACGAATTTAGTAATAGTTCGATGACTGAGAAAAACAAAAAGTCGCTGATTAGAGTACAACTCTGTCCTATTTTAAGAAAGGTGAATTCACTTTTACACAAAGCTAAATATGAATTGTAATACTGTTTTTTTTAATCTGTATAAAATCAGGAGATATAGGAAGCTATGCTAATAAATGCGAAGATGACACACATTTAAGAGTACTCTATCTTCCTTACATGACTGAAGAAACAATTTTACGAACGAGGAGCAGAAACAAGGAGTAAGTTATCTGTTCAGCACAGAAGAAGTAAAGGTTGTAGTAGATGACAATGGGTAACTAAGTGTTCAACTTTTTTTCTAGCACGGTGCACTTTGCAGCAGTCCGAATTGCGCATACCTTTAGGCGCCATGCACTTTACAGCCTATTCTAAACTCAGTCCTGTTTTGCCTGCAGCAGATGACTAAATCTGAAAATAATATTACCGTCAATGTCCGTCTTGGCCTCAGAACGGAGGGAGCAATAAATTGAATGGTAAATAAATGATTATAGAAGGTATTATGGCGAAAATACCTCTTTGGAATCTGCTGTCCGTTGTGGCATCGAAATATTCTATTTAATACAAGAAAAGAATGTAATAATCTGTTAATAAAATGAGGTAGCATTGTGCTTAAAACTCTACAATGCATTCTTTAGAAGAAGGAATAATTTGATTAGCAACGATGCGAGAGATTCCTTCATTGTTGGCGTAAAACTGGTGCTGTGCTCAGAGTTTGTTGGTGTTTGGGTAGTACCAAACTACAGTAAAAACACTGAAAATGCCTTTTTATTAATTTGTGAACTGTCTTTACCTGTACTGTATTGACGACCTAATTATTGATATAACAAGGAGATTAAGTACGACTCACTATATACCAGCGCAATGTTATTAATTTCGTTAACGCTGTGCAAACAACAGAACAAAATATTGATTCGTTCGGATCTGAAAAGGTAGTGCAGAAGAAGGTGAAATGCCAATCCCATCCGTACACTGGCTACTTTTTTTATGTCATACCCATGGCTAAGCCGACCAGTTTTAAACCTGGTATAGGTTCAAAAATAAAAATCAGTTTTGGAAATGAACTGCTACGAAGGACTTTAAATTTTGGAAACTAGCAAACAAACAAACTAGTAGGCAAGGGTGCACTGGGGAAACTTACTCTTAAAGTAGACATAGGCATCACAAGTCGGTCGTACACAATATTATTTGGACACTGTAACTTATGCGCGGTAATAAACGCATCAGATTCTATTCATAAACTGCATGCTGCAATGATAGTAAGTTCTATGCAGCTGTTTACATCCAAATCAGAGAATCCTTCTACATCACTGTAGCCCGTTTTAAAGTACATAACAGCCAGCGGACTGGACAGCTGCCGCCGGAAACACAGCAATGGGAGCCTGCCGTTGACGACTTCCATTATGTTGCCAGTTATGCGGTGAAAAGCGTTGTACCTTGCAAGTCTTACGTACGAAATAAATACGCGACTCCCGCTTTAATTACAATTAAGAACGAATTTTGACATACTTAGAGATAGTATGGACATTTGTACTGCGGATTTACACGACTCTTGTAGGAGATAGAGACTCTAAACTACGTAATTATCACTATTTAAATTTTGACAAAATAAAAAAAAGAAAGGCCGATTTCTGCAACTAGCATACATAGCAAACACTATGCGATACGCCGTTTTGGAAACATGAGTTTCCTAAGGATATAGTGTAGGAGTCTACGAAAACAGGTATGTCAGTGAGTTCAGAAGTTTTCGAGAAGCTGTGTGATACGTTTGAAGCGGCTTCTCGGCCATGAAAATCTGACCCATTTAATAAAGAATAGCGTAACGGGGCAATAATTAAACTTAGGAACAGATTTTTGACGTACTTACAGACTCTGTAGAGAATTATACCGTACGTGACATACAGTTTTTTTAGTTTCTTTTTGGAGGATACGGAGTCTTTAAAGCGATTTCCTATCGCTTTTACTCTCCACGGAGAGCGGGGCAGAGCTGCGTTCTCCATATTGTACCTGCCGCGAAGACGTTGCAGCTTTGAACCTTAAACGTCAGATGTCAACTAATTGATGTCAAGCTATAACAAGTGGTACATTTTTCTTGTCGATGGGCGAGTGATGGCTTCATTAGACCAACTTTTGAGACTAGTTTTAGGCACAGGATCTGCAATGGAAATGATACGGAAATCTCTAGAATCAATTAGAAACCTGTCGACATAAATGTTTTCGGAGAAAAACCAACGTTGGGTCATTAGAAGAAGGCCGCTGCAATCATGACCGAAGAGCTGGTTTTTCTACAGCAGCAGTAGGTTTTTTTTTACGTTATGACGCGGTACCATACCCAGAAAACTTTTATGTCGACTTACTGTGGCCGCGGAAGCCTACGCAATTAAATTAGGAACCTATCTCGCTCCCTTAATTTAAATCGTAAAGGGAAGAAGGAGACGACACAAGACTGGGAAGAGTCACCGTGTATCGGAGTAGCGCTTACCTGCTAGCAGGCAACCCGCCGTCCAACGTGTGTCGCGGCGTGGCGTCGGTGCGACCGGCAAGGGTCTGGCGGGCTGACTGCCGCGGCGTCCGCCGCCGGGGATGCGGGCGAGGCGAGGCGAGGCGAGGCGAGTCAGCACAGGCCGAGGCCTCTTGAGGCCGCGCCGCTGCCTGACCCCGCCCACGCCGGCCGCCGCTTTTATCGTCGCCAATCTAGAGGTCGCCCTGCCCTGCCTGCCACAGCCTATCGACGCCGGCATCTCACGCCGGCACTCGCGCCCCGAACCGTCACAATACAGGACCAAACGGCTCTACATTCTATACCAGTCTCGGCTGTATTTCCAACGTGACCATTTGTCGACATTAATAAATACATTTCACAATTGTAACTGGTAGCTGGTGCAGTAAAATATATCAATGCTAATAACAAAACTGTAAAACCTGCGTTTGTCTGTTTGAACACGCTAATATCCAAAACTACAGGACTGATTTTCATGGGGCTTGCATAGGTAGCTTCAAGGGGCATGGAACGACGTACAGGTTTCATTTCATCAAAGTCAATTTACGAAAAAAGTACTGTAATTTATATTACACTACTGGCCATAAAAATTGCTACACCAAGAAGAAATGCAGATGATAAATGGGTATTCATTGGACAAACATATTATACTACAACTGACATGTGATTTCACTTTCACGCAATTTGGCTACATAGATCCTGAGAAATCAGTACCCAGAACAACTACCTCCGGCCGTAATAACGACCTTGATACGCCTGGGCATTGTGTCAAACAGAGCTTGGATGGCGTGTACAGGTACAGCTGCCCATGCAGCTTCAACACGATACCACACTTCATCAAGAGTATTGTGACGAACCAGTTCCTCGGCCACCATTGGCCAGACGTTTCTAATTGGCGAGGTCTGGAGAATGTGCTGGCCAGGGCAGCAGTCGAACATTTTCTGTATCCAGAAAGGCCCGTACAGGACCTGCAACATGCGGTCGTGCATTATCCTGCTGAAATGTAGGGTTTCGCAGGGATCGAATGAAGGGTAGAGCCACGGGTCGTAACCCATCTGAAATGTAACGTCCACTGTTCAAAGTGCCATCAATGCGAACAAGAGGTCACCGAGACGTGTAACCAACGTCACCCCATACCATCACGCCTGGTGATACGCCAGTATGGCGATGACGAATACACGCTTCCAATGTGCGTTCACCGCGATATCGCCAAACACGGATGCGACCATCATGATGCTGTAAACAGAACCTGGATTCATCTGAAAAAAAAACGACGTTTTGCCTTTCGTGCACCCAGGTTCGTCGTTGAGTACATCATCGCAGGCGCTCCTGTCTGTGATGCAGCGTCAAGGGTAACCGAAACCATGGTCTCCGACCCGTTCGTGCAGATGGTTGTTCTCTTGCAAACGTTCCCATCTGTTGACTCAGGGATCGAGACGTGGCTGCACTATCTGATACAGCCATGCGGCTAAGATGCCCGTCATCTCGACTGCTAGTGATACGAGGCCGTTGGGATCCAGCACGGCGTTCCGTATTACTCTCCTGAACCTACCGATTCCACATTCTGCTAACAATCATTGGATCTCGACCAACGTGAGCAGCACTGTCGCGATACGATAAATCGCAATCGCGATAGGCTACAATCCGACCTTTATGAAAGTCGGAAACGTGATGGTACACATTTCTCCTCCTTACATGAGGCATCACAACAACGTTTCACCAGGCAACGCCGGCCAACTGCTGTTTGTGTATGAGAAATCGGTTGGAAACTTTCCTCATGTCAGCACGTTGTAGGTGTCGCCACCGGCGCCAACCTTGTGTGAATGCTCTGAAAAGCTAATCATTTGCATATATCACAGCATCTTCTTCCTGTCGGTTAAATTTCGCGTCTGTAGCACGTCATCTTCGTGGTGTAGCAATTTTAATTGCCAGTAGTGTTCTATAAATGCGAAAGTGTCTCTGTCACTTTTTCACCACTAAACTGCTCATTTTACATAAAAAGTGGTATGGAGATAGTTTGAATACTTTGGAAGATCCTAATCTACTTCAGAGTAGTAAAAAAGAAGAGGCCCCCTAAGAGGATGAAGTAGCGAATGGAACACCTTTTACATAGGTGGAAATAAGATCATTAAATTTGTTGCACACGTTGTATAATGTATAATTACTTCAAAAGCACGCTCCGCTGACACGCTTCTGCCCACGCCTATCAGCATACACTGCTAGTGACACAGTGTGTGTCACTGTGTTGTGCATTGGGTCAGCTGTGAAGCTGACTGCGATAATTCTCTCACTTGCCGGCTCTTACTGTCTTGGAAATTGTGTGGATGATGTTTTCCCGGAAGTCTGGTGGTGTATCGCCAGTGTCATACATTATACACATCAACGCGAGTAATAGTTTTGTTGCCACTTACCGCCATGGTTGTAGAAATTTCAGTGGCATATTGTCTATCACGTCTGCCTTATTTGATTTTAAATCTTCAAAAGCTCTTCTAAATTCTGGTTGTAATACTGGATCCTTTATATCTTCCCTACAGACTCCTGTTCTTCTTATATCACGTCGCCGGCCGTTGTGGCCGAGCGGTTCTAGGTGCTTCAGTCTGGAACCGCGCGACCCTTATGGTCGCAGGTTCGAATCCTACCTCGGGCATGGATGTGTGCTATGTCTTTGGTTAGTTAGATTTAAGTAGTTCTAAGTTCTAGTGGACTGATGACCTCAGATGTTAAGTCCCATAGTGCTCAGAGCCATTTGAACCAATTCTTATATCACGACGTCATATCAGTCATCCCCTTATAGATCCTCAATGCTGTTTTTCCACCTAACTGCTCTCTCCTCTGTATTTAACAGTGGAATTCCCATTGCACTCTCAATGTTACCGTCCTTGCATTTAATTTCACCGAATGTTGTTTCGGCTTTTCTATATGCTGAGTCAGTCCTTCCGACAATCATCTTTTTTTCGATTTCATCACGTTTTTAATGTAACCATTTCGCCTTAGCTTCCCTGAACTTCCTATTTATTTCATTCCTAAGTAACTTGTATTTCTTTATTCCTGCAGATAACTGAACATTTTTGTACTTCCTTCTTTCGTCGCTCAACTGAAGTATTTCTTCTGTTACCTATAGTTTCTTCGCAGTTACCTTTCTTGTGACAACGTTTCTCTCTCCAACTTCTGTGATTTCCGTTTTTAGAGATGTCAATTTCTCTTCAACTGAACTGCCTCCTGAACTATTCCTTATCGCAGTATCAATAGCCTCAGAGAACTTCAAATGTATCTCTTCCGATATCCAACTTGACTGAGCGAGGTGGCGCAGTGGCTAGCTCACTGGATTCGCATTTGGGAGGACGACGGTTCAATCCCGAGTCCGGCCTTCCTGATGTCCTAATCTGATGATACCTATGACCTCGCTGTCTGGTGTCCTCCCCCAAACAACCCAATCCCCCACATCCTACTTTTTCACGCACTGATTCTTCGTGACCAGTCTCTTAAACCTCAGCTTACTCCTTATCATTACCAAATTGTGATCTAAGCCTATATCTGCCCCTGGGTACACCTTACAATCCAGTATGCTATTTCGGAATCTCTGCTTGACCATGATGTAATGTATCTGAAATCTTCCTGTCTCTCCAGGTCTTTTCCAAGTACTCGTATAATCCTGTTAAAAAAGACATCACAATACTGCCGGATTAGCGGCAACACGTGAGGACGGAACATGTTCTGAAGTACCGTTGTCCGTTGTGCTGTCAGAGTTCTGTTAGACACTATCAGTCGTGATCTTAGGTCATACCTGATGCCCCCCCCCCCCATAGTGGTGTAAGGGGTAACACCGCTATACTTCTCCAAAACTTCGGAAGAACTGGACCTCTCCCCAGGTCGCCGCCATTCTCGGTGTCGATGCTCAATCGTGTTAGTGCAGAAACGCGATTCGTCGCTGAACATAATGTGACACCTTACTTCAGCAGTCCATGCTCCCCAGTCGTGGCACCATCCGTGGGCACCTGTTTGTGTTGTTTTAACTGCAGCCTGTGCATGGGACGATGATTCCTTAGCCAGGCCGCTGCCACTTTCCGACATGGTCTGGGATGTCACAGAATGCTGTACGGAGTCTCTTATTTGTTGTCAGACGCCTGGCGCAGCTTTGGAAGGATTAGAATGTTCTTGTTGCACAATATGGTGATCTCCCTTGTGGTGGTCACCGTGATCGACCGGAACTTTGAAGACGAGTATGCCTGCCCTCGCGACCCTATACAGTCCACCACAGGGCCAGCGTCACATCTGAAAGCCCGTCAAATCTGGATACTGCACAATTCGACTAAATGGAGGGACCCCAGAATCACGCCACTTTAAACGCTGGCATGTGGTAATAACGCAGTCTCACGCGAGTACGCGGCGCCTACGTATCCTCCACAACGGACACTCAAGAGATAATCCGCCGATTGACATCCCACCACGTCTTCTAAGGGCTACATTTTTTAGGAGGCAGTGTATTTTATGAGTTGTTGTTGATGATTTTGTTATTGTTGTGGTCTTCGGTCGAAAGATTGGTTTCATGTAGCTATCCATGTTACTCTTCCTGTGCAAGTCTCTTCATCTTCGAATAACTACTACAACCTACATCCTTCTGAATCTGTTTACTGTTTTCATCTGTTGGTCTCCCTCTACGATTTTTACGCCCCACACTTCCCTACAATACTAAATTGGTGATCTCTTGATGTGTTAGAATGTGTCCTATCAACCGATCCCTTCTTCTAGTCAGTTTGTGCCACAAACTCCTTTTCTCCCCAATTCTGTTCAGTACCTCCTCATTGTGATCTACCCATCAAATCTTCAGCTTTCTTCTGTAGCACACATTTCAAAATCTTCTATTCTCTTCTTGTCTAAACTGTTTATTGTACTGGTTCACTTCCATACACTGCCGGCCGGAGTGGCCGAGCGGTTCTAGGCGCCACAGTCTGGAACCACGCGACCGCTGCGGTCGCGGGTTCGAATCCTGCCTCGGGCATGGATGTGTGTGATGTCCTTAGATTAGTTAGGTTTAAGTAGTTCTAAGTTCTAGGGGACTGATGACCTGAGAAGTTAAGTCCCATAGTGCTCAGAGCCATTTGAAGCCACACTTTCTGCCCATCTTCTAGGTTAAATTCCTAATCTCTTCGCAGTGTATCACGAACGTAGCTCCCCTCCTCCCCCCCCCCACCCCCCCCTCCCACCCACATTGTATGATGGGTAAAAAATAAATTTATGACACAAGTTGACTTAAAGAAGGTCGGTGGGACACATCCTGAGGCATAAGGGAATCGTTAAATTAGTTGTAAAAGGGAGGCAAAAACCATAGAGGGAGACCAAGAGTTGAATAGTAGTAAGCAGATTAAATTAATGTAGATTTCGGCAGTTAATCGGAGATGAAGAGCCTTGCACAGGATAGACTAGTGTGAAGAGCAAAATCAAACCAGTCTTCGGTGTGATGACCACCAGAACAACTATAACACCACCAACGAGATATGGTTGGGAATACGTTCACTTCTTTCTCAAAACCACCAATAACACAAACAGATGACTACAGACTATACGCAGCCATCACAGTGACCTATATGAAACAGCTACACATCTGACAAGCAGGCTGCTAAAATTCATCCAGTACGGATGTATTACAGCAGACCAACAGCCACAGAAGTAATTTAATAAAACATCTCATTCATTCGCGACGCGGACCAGGTGCTCTAGCTTTTTTTAGCTTTTTTTCTCAGTCGGTTTCCTTATCCTTGATTACCTAAAAATAATTCTACATTGGTATTAGAGAACTCCCCTGTTATAAGATGTTCAAATGCTCAAATGTGTGTGAAATCTTATGGAACTTAACTGCTAAGGTCATCAGTCCCTAAGCTTACACACTACTTAACCTAAATTATCCTAAGGACAAACACTCACACCCATGCCCGAGGGAGGACTCGAACCTCCGCTGGGACCAGCCGCACAGTCCGTGACTGCAGCGCCTGAGACCGCTCGACTAATCCCGCGCGGCTTATGAGATGTATTGGTACCATCGTTGTTAATGGTATCAAGCCATTCAAGGCCAAGTTCTTCGATTTACCTCCTTCAGTGTCATCACTTATGAAATAAAATTATGTGTATGCTATAATTCCCCATAAAATTTTATTTCAAACAGCTAAATTCTACTTATGTCCTTTTTTTACATTATTGCTATCGTTTTTCGCTATCATACAGAGATGTATGTCCCATGCTAGCAACATTCTGACGATCAAAAATTTCTTTCTTAAACAAGATTCGAAACGGCTACCTCTGTATGAATCTCGAACTTGACCTCCCGGGATAACAGCAACGCCAACGACGCAGTTTTGACGAAGTTTGATTATCAATTAGGAAATTTTATCGTTTGATCATAATTACTGATTACCAGTCATAAAGGTTTTTACAAAGTACTGTTTATCGGAATTCATTTGGAGAACAAAATATGCATTACATCGGACACACTGAAACTCAGCTTAAGTATCCCTTCATTTGTGTAGATTTTTTCTATCTTGCGTGTAGCGCAAATCCGACGTAAGAAGTATAAGTAATTGTGACTATGCAATCTTTTCTAATCACAGCGAGAATCCAAACAAAGTCTTGCGTGAGAGACTCGTATAAGACAAATGAAAATAATTACAGTTACAATTACTAATCTACGATTCTAATGGGTCACATGTTGCTGTTAGTTAATTATTAAATAAGTTGAACAACAGAAGGCACGCATAACACTCAATGTTCCAAGTTGGTACGGAGAATATCTATGTTGAGTTGTACATGAAGCTGGAGACGCCAAGCTTTCCAACCGTGACGCAAGCTAGCGTCGTAAAACGACGAGGTGTTAGAAACACCATAAATCCCTACACCAGTGATGTGTACGAACACACATTAAGCATCTCGAAGGACGGGGAAATTATTAATTGATAACGGAATTTTTTATTTACGTATAATAAGCTTTGGGAAACTAGAAAAGAAGAGGATCGAAGTGGTTGAGAAATGCGCTACAGAAGGATACTGAAAAATTAAGTGGACTGATAAGGTGAGGAATAAGGAAACCATCTTCAGAATCGAAGAGGAAAGAAATAAATGGAAAATATTGGCTAGAAGAGAAGGAAGTGAGGACGTGTTAAGGAATCCGAGAGTAACTGCTACGGTCGTAGAGAGAGCCGTAGATGGCGAAAACTGTAAGCGAAGACAGAGACTGGAGTGTATCCAACAAATAATTGAGAACGTTGGGTTAGGTGCTGCTCTCACGCGAAGAGGTTGGCACAGGAGAGGAAATGGTGGCGGACCGCACGAAATCAGTCGGAAGAAAAAAATAGATTGACATTCTTTGAAGGAGTCGGCGAAAAAAAGTGAACTTTCAGTTATATAAAAATTAGTATGATTGCGCTCGCTAGGCGCTGTTATAAAATTACAATTGTCAAGAGAGTCGATCTGATAGTTTTTTGTTTCCGAGTCTTAGTATTCATTACAGCAATAATATTTGTCTTATATGTCGACAATTGGTACTGGATAAATCTAATTATTGTAGGCTTGCATCTTAATTATCTGCTTGTTTAAATTCGACACGTGAGGCAGGTCGATCAACAAAATAAAAGTAGTCTGATAAGCGACTCTGAAATTCTAGCCTTCCAGATAAGATAACTAAACTTGCTCTTTGAATTAATCACGGTTGGATTACTATTGGCATTTCTTAAGATTTCAGTGATAAGTCCACAAAATCGATTCTTTTATTCAATTCACAGTTACATTTCCTTAGAATGCATTCCGCACAACTACGCTCACAATGCTAAGTTTAACCTCTTGCATGAAATAATTCTCAAGATTTATTCTAACTAATCGAATCAATAAGCGCTAATGCCGGAGTAAAGCCTAAGGAAGACCTATCGCAGAAGTGGGGTGTCATAAAATGGCCGTTGTGCCTTTCATAATTTCTAATAGTCAGCTAGCAGAATGTAAACGACTACAGCGATTTTGGATTACGCGCGCAAGTACATATCTCTGGAACTAGCCCCATCGAAAATCAAAGATACCGAAATCGCAAAAAAAGGACTCGAAATATATTGATATTTTATATTAGCCTTATCACATATTCTGTTACGTTTTCGGAATGCAGAGGTAACAAGTGGTACCCTATGTTCTCGTAGAAAGGACTGTCTACTATATAAATTTCTTCTCCTCACTGCATTTACGTTCTTGTCTTTCGGTTTAACCAAACTTACGACTTGCAGTCTCAAATTACGTTTCTTCCATCGACCCCTTTAGTTGCAACAAGATCACCAAAGTATGTAAAAGTCAGTAAAAGCACTCTCCTACTCAGTCAATGAGCGTATGGAAGCAGGCCCAGGAATCCTGCATCGCCGTTCTGGGCAAGGTCCTAGCGGTCCTCCGTTCTGTTGTCAAGTGTCAACTTTGTGTCTGTGTCGTGTAGATGACTGAGTGCTTGTACACTCTGGAGTTGGCTTTGTGTTGTTTCTGTATAGAGAGAAGGCAGAAGGTGAAACCTGGTGCGGGCACATAAACCTTTCCTCTCGAGTAGCACCAAGAAGACCACTCCTTCAGTTCATGAGACTCTGCGGAGAGGTTTGGTTTTAATCCATCACATTGGTGCAAACACTGGTGATCAGTGAATTTACGCCACCACTTCTCGTCTCCTTACCGGCCAAGTACTTGCTGTGAAAATCTTTCACTACGAGGATATAAACCGGCTTACCTCCGAATCGAGTGCCACTGCACAGGCGAGCGCTAGCTACCTCGGCTAGGAGGCGGGTAAGGCATATAAAATTTGATGTGAATTCTGAAAATAAAGCCCATATTTACATCGATATGATCGTATCTGCACAGCATTCGACAAGAACGCTTATTTGTGGCAAAGAAAAGTATTTACTTATATGGGCGTGTGTGTTTATGTGTGTTTGAGAGAGAGAGGACTAAACTTGTTTCTTCGGTGGAGAATGAACTGAGAGCTGGACAATTCAGGCAATGAATGTTACCTAGATAAGTCGTTAAATCGTAGAGAGACACTGATAGAAAGCAATATATAGAATATATGTACTTTTGACGGAGTAAGTACCATGTACTCAGCATGGAAACGTGGGAATCTTAATGAAATGAAATGTGCGTAAGACTTTAATTGACGGCAATTCGGCGACTTGAGTGGAGAGAATCTCTGACCTGGCTGTGAATTGAAAAATGATTCAAATGGCTCTGAGCACTATGGGACTTAACTTCTGAGGTCAGCAGTCCCCTAGAACTTAGAACTACTTAAACCTAACTAACCTAAGGACATCACACACATCCATGCCCGAGGCAGGATTCGAACCTGCGACCGTAGTGGTCGCGCGGTTCCAGACTGAAGCGCCTAGAACCGCTCGGCCGGCTGTGAATTGAATCCGGGTCACTCGCGTGGCGTTCCGCTGCGCTGACCAATCAGCTATCGACTCGGACAGGAATCTTAATAATTAAAATTATTATATCCTATGTGGCTGACGAAAAGCTGCGATGCAGAGTAGCGTACTGGCTTAACGAAGGTTGAAGACATGCCGGTACTTCATCCACTAGCAGTATTTTGTGCAGATAGCATAGTCTGACTGAGACTGTAGTTAGGGAGAACTGAACGGTGCAAGATACATCCAGGTCCGTGGTTTGTGTCAGTTCCTACAACGTAATGGTGAATGAGCTTCCGGTAGGCTACTATACCTACCTATAGCAATACCTAACACATTCTCGAAATATTCGTCAGTTTTCATAGCCAGCACGGTCAGCTGACTTGTTCCCCATTTATGATACGTGTGCCATGATGGCACACCATCTTCTGCAGTGTATGTTACGACAATATCCTTACACACAGCCGTCCGGGGTGGCAGAGCGGTTCTAGACGCTACAGTCTGGAACCGCGCGACCGCTATGTTCGCAGGTTCGAATCCTGCCTCGGACATGGATTTGTGTGATGTCCTTAGGTTAGTTAGGTTTAAGTAGTTCTAAGTTATAGGGGACTGATGACCTCAGAGGTTAAGTCCCATAGTGTCAGAGCCATTTTGAACCTTACACACACTACGATAAAAGGCGGAAGCAGTGTAGATGAAACCTTCTACGACAAAATCCTGAAACTCTAATATGATCGTCCCTGTGCACAGTTACACGAGTGCACTGTAGTCGCACCAGCCTTTGCAATCTTCGCAATATACGGAAATTGTTATCCCAAGCATATTTCCGCTGCGTTTCGTGTTGTGATTACGTACACATAGTGCATTGCCGTACGACGCATATAATTCGTATGTGTGTCCTTTGCTTCAAGATATCCCCGTTTTTATTTTCCGATAGTGCATATATTCATACAACACTGTGCTATGAAGGATCAGCACTCTGCTGTAAAACGATCCAGTGTAACGAAACAGTATAACTTAGTCTATTATATGGCACTTGGATTCAGAGATACTTGCCACCTACATGATTCTTCACACCTAATATGCAGAAGGGGCCTGAAATTAAATTTCTCATCTTCAGTTGTCTGTGTCATCGGGATGGATGTGAGGAAAGAATTCAATAGATAGAGTAAACTAGAGAGAAATAAACGAAAGATAATAATGATTGTGCAGAGACATAAGTGGCACCCAGGTTTAACTGCGACTATGCGTCTTTCCTCTACATCTCCCCCCCCCTCCCCCCACCCATTCCTCTTCTAGCATCCTCCTTTTTCGTTTATTCCTCAGAGCTGCTTGTCCTCTTTATTCGGTTATTCAGATCAACATGCGTTACAATAAAGTAAAAGGTAGGCATTTCAATAATTCTTTTTTTCTGTGATACAATTCAAAACATTGAATACCACAAAGTCCAAAGTTGTATTGATTGCAACAATAACGCGGTTTGTTTCTCATTGTTTCATTACAGATCGATACAAAGCCGTAACAAAGAAAACAAACGCCAAATATATTCTTTTCATTTGCGTTGCGTTGATTCACGTAGCATAACGAGAGTGGTTTCATATAGACGTCGAGAACAAGAAACAAGCATGCCTGTGCCACCAGAGGTAGCTGTTATGAAACTGTTGATGAACGCAGTTCAATTTGAATTTCCGCAAGATTTCCTTTCGTACATCCCCGCCGCCTTGCTAATTTAGTGCCCTCCAACCCATTCCGTTCTTCTTCGTTTGTACCCTCCTACTTCACCTTCCCTCATTCTCGTTTTTAAGGTTCTGTGCCTCAATCTTAAGAGACGGAACCCTTGTAGGATCGCTTTGTTGCCCGTCGGTCTTTTTCTCCGCGTGCTTATGGAATATCGTCTCAGTTATGTGACTGGATTAGTGATTTCCTGTCAGAGAGGTCACAGTTCGTAGTACCTGACGGAAAGTCATCGAGTAAATCAAAAGTGATTTCTGGCGTTCCCCAAGGTTGTGTTATAGGCCCTTTTCTGTTCCTTATCTATGTAAACGATTTGGAAGACAATCTGAGCAGCCGTATTCGGTTGTTTGCAGATGACGCTGTCGTTTATCGACTAATAAAGTCATCAGAAGATCAAAACAAACTGCAAAACGATTTAGAAGAAGTATCGGAATGGTGCGAAAAGTGGCAGTTGACCATAAATAAAGAAAAGTGTGAGGTCATCCACATGAGTGCTAAAAGGAACTCGTTAAACTTCGGCACAAGATACATCAGTCAAATCTAAAAGCCGTAAATTCAACTAAATACCTAGGTATTACAATTACGAACAACATAAATTCGAAGGAACACATAGAAAATGTTGTGGGGAAGGCTAACGAAAGGCTGCGTTTTATTGCAGGACACTTAGAAAATGTAACTGACCTATTAAGGAGACTGCCTACGCTACGCTTGTCCGTCCTCTTTTAGAATACTGCTGCGTGGTGTGGGACCCTTACCAGATAGGACTGACGGAGTACATCGAAAAAGTTCAAAGAAAGACAGCACGTTTCGTATTAACGCGAAATATGGGAGAGAGTGTCACAGAATTGATACAGGATCTGGACTGGACATCATTAAAAGAAAGGCGTTTTTCGTTGGGACGGAATCTTCTCACGAAATTTCAATCACCAACTTTCTCCTCCGAATGCGAATATGTTTTGTTGACACCGACTTACATAGGGAGGAACGATCACCAAGATAAAATAAGGGAAATCAGAGCTCGTACGGAAAGATATAGGTGTTCATTCTTTCCGCGCGCTATACGAGCTTGGAATAATAGAGAATTGTGAAGGTGGTTCGATGAACCCTCTGCCAGGCACTTAAATGTGATTTGCAGAGTATCCATGTAGATGTAGATGTAGATGTCCATCTGACTGTTAAGAACCTTTCTTCTCGGGAACGTGCAGGTGCGTCAAATTTAAATGTATGTCACGTTTTATGGTTTAGGGTCCCTTGTGGGAGTAAAACTTTTAAGCTTCTAAGTCAGTTCAGTCAAAAGATACGGCCATTTATTTCATATACACGTATTTTGACAATCGAAAACTCACTCGTCAAAAACTATAGGCACTTCCCACCGGCATCGACAAATTAAATTTGGCAACAAGCAAGTTTCACAGTACAAGTAAAGGAAAAATCCGAAATTTGTTAATTTGTAATTATATCACAAGAAAAAAATGTTTTTTTCTTTTTTTTATCCTTCTATCTCTTCTCCTCTCCGTTTGTTAAGACCCTTTTTCTCTAGAACAGATTGGCGTATCACGCTGAAATTTATGTCATATTCTAAGGTCTGTAGTTTCTTGGCAGTGTAAAAATTTTAAGCTTATAAGTCATTCTGTCAAAAGATACGGCTATTTATGTCACATTTTTTGATACTCGAGAATTCATTCATCAAAACCTATAGGGTGCTTCCCATTGATCTAGAATCATGAAATAATAGTACAAATAAAGTGAAAAATCCGAAAATAGTTAATTTGTAATTATACCACAGGAACAAATATTTTTCGTCATTTGTTGTCCGGCTGTCTGTCTGTTTGTTAATACCCTTTTCCTCTGGAACAGACTGTCGTATCAAATTGAAGTTTATGTCACATACTAATATCTATGGTCCCTTGGCGCTGTACAAATTTTAAGCTTCTAAGTCAAGTCATTCAAAAGATACGGGCATTTGTGTTACATATTTCAATACTCAAAAACTCACTCATCAAAACCTATCGAGTACTTCCAGTTGACCTATAATCATGAAATTTGGCAAGAAGCAAGGTGTCGTAGCTCAAGTAAAGGGAAAAACTAGGAACTGTTAATTTGTAATTATATCATATGGAAAAATATTTCTTTTGTCATTTGTTATCCGAGTTCAAAATTTAAATTATAACATTCTCGAAAATCTTGGAATTACTAAGACCGATATCTTGCCAGTGTCAATCTCGATAACATGCAAAATCGTTAATTTCCTTGACTCTAGGAATGGAAAACTGTCGACATAGATAATTGGAATGGAAAACTGTCGACATAGATAATTGGAATGGAAAACTGTCGACATAGTTAATTAAGATTGTACGGAACTCTGAGTGCCCGAATCCTGTTCGCTTTTTTTCCTTTTGTCTTGCTTATTCATTCCGCACGTCAGAAAACGGCGTCAGGGCACACACACGGCTGTGGTATACTACTCGCGCCAACATTACCCATTAAAGCCCGTCGACGACGAGGTCATCAGAGACTGAGGAAAAGCTCTGTTTGGTCAACAAAGGCAAAGGAAACTGGCTGTCTCCTTTTCAGAGGCCTCATCCCAGCAGTTACCTTACTGAAGTGATGTAGGGCAACATCGGAGAAACAAAAACAGGGATTTCAATTGCATTCCTTTCGAGTGTTAGTCAGCTGCCTTTGCCACTGCCGACATCGCTCGGTGCAGAATGTCGTTTTGTACGTAATATTAACCTTATGTTTCACATTACATTCCGTATTGCTAAATTGAAATCAGCTGGTTTTCGATGTTCGTTTGGAGAAAAGATTTTTTTTTTTTTGGTAAAAGCATTGCGGAACTATTTGATTAATGCAGCTCTGTTCCTATACTCCTAATTCATTGTGAACAACTACGAGGGCGTGCTGAAGAGTAATGAGTCTGAATTTTGTATGTGAAAACTTTTAAAGCTTTTTGAATAACACAAACGTTATTATCATTGTACTCCTTTGTTCTTCATGTCTACATGTTTTCAGTCTGCTGCCACTAGAGAGCTCCGAATTGTAGCGTGTAACATGGTGGTGTGTAACGTAACTTGCCGGTGCGTGGGAAACAGTGTGATGTAATAGAGCTTCAAATCTGAAGAGTTCATCCACAGTTGGGGCAAACTCTCCTTCAGCATGACAATTTCAGACCACACGCGAGCGGTACAGCAGCTGCAACAATCCGATGGCTTCGGATTACTGACGTTGACCATATTCCATAAAGTCTCGACGTGGCTCCATCCGACTGTCATCTGTTTCCAAAACTGAAAGAACACCCTCGATGACTTCAGTTTGATAGTTATGAAGCGGTGCATCAGAGGTGAGGTTGTGGCTCCGTGTCAAACATTCTACAGTATCTACACTCTGCTCTCTCAGTGGAAAATATATGTTCGTCGCCAGCGTGGCTATGTTGAGAAAAAAAATTTGTAAGCATAAAGAAAAGATGTAGAATGATAATAACGTTTGTTTTATTCAAAAATCTTCAAGAGTTTTCACATAAAAAACTCGAAGGCATCGTGTTTCAGCATTCCTCGTGCTGTACTTCATTAACTCACTGAAATGAAGACGTGAACAATTCGAGGGCAGCTTACTTCTTCATGTAACTCGTACAAAATGTTATTAATGTGTACAGATTGTATTTCACAGAAGATTAACATTACGTTGCGTCGAAAGATGCCAATGAATCTTGAGAAAAAAAGGAAGATCAAATTATTACAACAAGCGCGAATGAAATAATAATATACTGGCTGGAAGAAGGTGGTATACGTTAAATGGGTTTGTAATTATGTGTCTATGAAGTATCACCACAGAAATGCAGTATATGTTGTGTTAAGAGATGGGATCGACATTAGATAGCGACATGTTCTTCTTTGTCGCTGTATAACGGATGTACTAGTATATTGTGAAACTCTATATAGGAATAATCTACCGTGTATGAGAACCACTGGATGTAAGAGTATTAGTTACAGAAACACCGGCTCACAGTGGAGACAAAAAAGTTCGAAGACATGAATAATCACAAACCTCAGATTTTTGCAGCTATATTTTTGAATTTATCCACTGTTACTACTTCCTTGACGTAGTTACATGCTTGTTCGTCTAATCCAAGATCCTCGTTATTTACTATTTCGTAAGATTAATGTACCTTTTGCTCAAGGTAAAGGGTAAATGGACATGAAATACGAGTAACGGAGCTAGTAAACGTTGCAGAAAGTATGATCGCTACTAACTATACCCTGAATTTTAATACAGAACTATATTTACCATTTCAGTTACAGGCACTAAACATATTTTTGCAGAATTGGCGAATAATTACTGGTTTTTATGCTAAAATGGGCACGTATAAAATATGCATCTTTCTAAGGTTATTACTTTGCGAAGCATTTCGGAAAAGAACGTAGGAATTAGTAGCATAAGATAAAAAAATCTACATGCATAACTTGGAATTGCTGCAGAAATTAATAGGAAAGAACTGATGCTGTGTAATGACGCTAAAACATTTGTTACTCGCCCGTCTATTATTAAATTCACTTCACCATCTAGCTTTACAGTGCTGATTCAAATATTTTGTTACTGCAGCTGAGGAAAAGAGAGAGTCTCACTAATTTGAAATAAATAGTAACTTAGTACTACTTACTTCACAACATGTCTTCGGTATATCAAAGAACACTCGTTTGAGAGCCTACTCGGTAAAGATGCCTGCCCATAAAGTTCTGTGCCCAGAATTGTTTCCTAGGCTCGCAGGAGAGATATTGCAGGGTCTCTTGGCAACAGACGCCAACAAACTCATAGCCTCAGCAAGTCAGTGCGACGGAAGCGCGCGTAACTGCAAGTTGTGAAACGATTGCGGGTAAGACTCGTGTCACTCACGGACTTCGCAGCCCATAATAAAAGAAAAAGTAGCTCACGGTCTGTGGTCCTTACCACGCGCACCGTCGCGGAAGATCCTCTAGTGTTGTCAGGTTGCTGCTAGTGTGGTGCGGAAGAGACAGCGAGACAGTAGGCGAGGCATCAGCACGCCGTGGCGCGCGCCGGTAAGGATTCTGCACTCTGCGGAAGGACGGGACAGGGCAGCGCCACCGCGCCTACCAATGACACTACGTGTACGGCTTCGCCGCCGGCGCACGAGCAAGGCCGCCAAGCAGACCTCTTTACATGAAATGCATTCTCAGTTGTGAATATGGACAACCATCAGGTGTATAATGAAATGACGACAATGAAAAATTGTGCCGGACTAGTACTCGAACCCGGATTTCCCCTTATCGCGAGCGATCGGCTTACCATTAGGTTATCCAAGGACAACTCGCGCCCGGATTCAAACTTCCGTATGTCGTCAACCTGTAAAATCTGTACTCGTATATCCGTTACGTATGTTGCCGAACAGGGGAGACATTTTAATTGAAAGCCGTTTGCCCGGTGTCGGCAGGTGCATGTACGAAGTAGTATTATTTCGTACTTTGGAACAACGCAGGCAATGCAACATCGTATTTATGCGCCAACACAGGACAAACGGCTCTTACTTAAAATGTCTCTCTGATACGGGAATATACATAATGGATATACGAGTACATCTTGTAGACTCATTGTTGACGACATATGACACTTTGTCTCTGGCCGTGAGTCGTGCTCGGATAGCCTAATGATAAAGCGAGTGCTCAGGATAAGGCGAAAATCCGGGTTCGAGTACGGGTCCGGCATAAATTTTCATTACTGTAATTCCATTGTACAGCAGATGGTTGTCCATATTCGCAACTGCGGAAACATTTCATGTATTTCATAACGGCTGTAGTCACCGCAGTGCATGTTTCTTCGAGACACTGCAACATCGCATTCGTGTTTAGTTTGTGTCTAAATTGTTCAAGTGGCTCTGAGCAATATGGGACTTAACATCTGAGGTCATCAGTCGCCTACAACTTAACTACTTAAATCTAACTAACCTAAGGACATCACACACATCCATGCCCGAGGCAGGATTCGAACCTGCAACCATAGCGGTCGCGTGGTTCCAGACTGAAGCGCCTAGAACCGCTCGGCCACACCGGCCGGCTGTGTCTAAATGCCATACACCTTGATGTGATAATCTCGTACACATGGCGCGGAGCGTGGTTTTCATTTGCGTTTGGGGACAAACAAGCCAGCACTAAGAGGCTAAAGACAATGACGCTGTGGGCTCCTTCTAGTGGGCCATGGAGAAGTGTGGAGGTAACTACAGATTTACCCCGGAGAAGTGTGTTGGGACCCTGGCCGTACATGTTAGTTATAAATTCCTCGCCGGCAATATTAATGTTAACTTCGTGTTTTCCGCAAATGGTGCAGTTATATATGATCAAGTACAGTCTGGAAAAAAAGCTGCACAAATATTCAATCAGGTCCTGTTAAGATTACAAATAAGTGCAAAATTCGCAACGTGCTTTACGTGTTCAGGAAAGTAAAATGGTTCACTTCACAAAAAAGGAAACCGTAGTATCCTATGATTTCAATATCGGTGAGTCGCAAGTGGAGTATGTCGACTGTAAAAAATATCTTGATGAAAGAGTTTGTAAGAGTATGAAATGTGATTGTGACACGGATTGATCTCATATGCTCAATGGAAGGCGAAGGAAACTGGCTGTTTCCTTTTCAGAGGCCTCATCCCAGCGGTTACCTTACTGAAGTGATGTAGGGCAACAACGGAAAAACAGAAACGAGAATTTCAATTGTATTCCTTTCGAATGTTGCTCAGTTGCCTTTTTCACTGCCGACATCGCTCGATGCAGAATGCCGTAAAGTACGTAATATTAACCTCATGTTTCACATTACATTCCATATTGATAAATTGAAATCAACCGGTTTTGGATATTCGTTTGGTGGAAATATTTTTTTGTTAACGGCATTGCGGAATTATATAATTAATGCTGCTTCGTTACATACTCTTAACTCATTGTGAAACAAGGGACAAACTTCGTTTCATTTGTTGATTACTGGAAAAATGCCATCGGTTTACAAAGGAGATTGCTTTCACAACATTTGTGTGATCCAGCCCATAATGTTGCTCAAGATTGAGGCATCCGTACCAAACAGGGAAAATAGGAGGTATTTAGCGTATACAAAGAAGGGCAGCACAAATGGTCACAGGTATCATTGACCCGTGGGAGAGCGTGACAGCAACGTTGAGAATAGTGACTGATACTTGAAGATACAAATTATCCAATGAATGGTTACTTATAGAGTTTCAAGAACCACCATTAACTGAGAAATATGGAAATGTACTACAACTCGCTACGTATTCTCCTCATAGATATCATCAATTCGAGATTGCACTAATCAGATGGAGAGGCAACCGTTATTTCATCAGCCCATAAGCAAACGCAACGTGAATAATTCCTGGTATGTAGTACAATGGGAAGTACCCTCTACCATGCTCCTCGCGTGTTTTCCAGAGTGGAGATATACATGCAGCTTACAAAATAGAACATTAACAAGATCTTAAAGATGCTGGACTCCGTAGATAAACATTATCTAATCAAAAGTATCCGGAGACCTATTAGTAAACATTAATATGGGGTACATTCACCCTTCGCCTTTATGACGACTTATACTCTGCTGTCGACACTTTCAAAGAGTTGTCTGGGTGTCTGTAAAGGAATCGCGGCCCATTCTTCGTCAAGAGCCAAAACTAGAGAAAATAATGATGATGGACGCTGGACTCTGGAGTGAAGTCGGCGTTCTAACTCATCCCAAAGGCGTTCAAGCCGGCACTCTGAGCTGGCTGGTGCATTTCAGCAATGTTATTGTCCAAAAACCAATGCCTTACAGATGTTTTACGACGGAGTTCATTATCATGCTGATATAATTGTCATCTCGGAGCTGCTCCTCTACTGTACGCGATACATAGTGTGTAAAATGTGTTCATAGCCTTCCGCATTCTAGCATTTTCTTAAGCGTAGTAAGAGGGCCAAACTCAAATCACAACAACATCCCTATACCATTGCAGCACCTCCTCCGTACTTCGCTGTTGATACTATTATCACAGGTGATGTTCTCGAGGCATTTGCTGATCCCAAAGCGTTCCATCGTATTGCCGCAGGGTATAGCGTGGTTCATCGCTCCAAATCACTCGTTTCCAGTCATCCACTGTCCAAATGCGTCGCTCTTTACACCACCTCAAGCGTAGCTTAGCATCGACCATTGTAACCCGTTCTTTTAAGCTCCTTACAAGCATTGTGGTAGGTGGACTGCTGGTGGCAATTTGGAACTCACGAGTGATTCCTTCCGTTGATTTTACGCGATTTTATACAAAAGCCCCCCCCCCCCCCAAGTACCCAAGTACTGGTTGGTGCCTGTTCGTCAGTACGTGAGGTCTGCCTGCTCATAGTTGAACTGTAGGTTTTCCTTTGTGTTTCCACTTCACAATTATACCATGAGCAGTCGATGTAGGCAGCCTGATGGACCTGTTACTCAGGTAACGTCCAATGACCAGTCCACGTTCGAAGTCGCTGAACTTTCCTGACGGATCAATCTTGCTGTTTCCGCTTGTCTACTGAAAACACAACACTCCCCGCTTCCATTCATACTGGCTGGTTGTCCATAGTGGCATGTAGTGATTAATTACGCATTACATGGAAGTTTCCGAATACTTTTGATCAGATAGTGTACAAAAGAACCAATTAAAAGAACTGTCGTTAGTAGTTATCTAGAAAAATTCTGTGAGAGAGTAACTTTGCTCAGTGTAGCGTTGAATTACACTTACATAAGGTGAAATATAGTTATAGGTAACGACCTGACGTTTCTGAATATTCAGCTTTTTTTATTTACCAGCTTAATGCGTAGTTCAGAATTAAAACTGAATTCAACACTTATTTTTAAACGAAACATACAAATCAATTGCTCATACCCATGTGTTGACTAATCGCTCATCGGCTTGTGGACTCGTAGGCCTAGAAATGTTAATACGTATCCCACCGAGCAGACGCTGCTCAGTCATCTTTACGCCTCTACAGTGGCAGCTAGTGCTGCATTAAATAGCTGAGTTGCTTGTTTTATCATGATGGCTCGCATATGTTAGAATGTGTCACTATCAGTACTGCGAAGAAAGTAATTGGAAGAGCGTACAGGTTATAGTTTTCTTAGAGAAGGGTAGCGGAAGTGAATCATGAAACTACCGTCCAATCTGTTATAGAATCCTAGAACATATCCTGAGCTCAGAAACAGTGAGGTATCTTAAACAGAATTAACTCCTCCATGCCGGCCAGCATAGATGCAGAAAACATCGATCAAGTGAAACCCAGGCTTCGCTTTCCCCTGAAAGTCAAGAATGAAGGGAAGCAGGAAAATGCAGTATCCCTTGAGTTCCATGAAGCCTTTCGCTCGGTATCACACGAACGTTTATTAACAAAAGAACCATTGTATGTGGTAGGGAGGAAGCAGAATGTTGTCTTCGATGGAGAGACGTCGTAAGGTGTGCCTCAGGGAAGTATGTTAGGACCGCTGTTGTTCACGTTGTATATTAATTACCCGCCAGGAAACATTAATAGTACCTCAGACGTTTTTAGACGACGCAGTTATCTATAATCAATTATTACCTCAAAATATAACAGCTCAAATATCCAGTCATCTCTCGATAAAATTTCACAGAGGTGCGAAGATTGGAAAAATTTGTGGTAAGGTCTTATGGACCAAACTGCTGAGGTCATCTGTCCCTAATCTTACGCACTACTTAATCTAACTTAAGCTAACTTACGCTAAGGACAACACACACACTCATGCCTGCGAAGATTGGCAACAGTTTTTAAGTGTTCATACATACAGGGCTATTACAAATGATTGAAGCGATTTCATAAATTCATTGTAGCTCCATTCATTGACATATAGTCACGACACACTACAGATACGTAGAAAAACTCATAAAGTTTTGTTCGGCTGAAGCCGCACTTCAGGTTTCTGCCGCCAGAGCGCTCGAGAGCGCAGTGAGACAAAATGGCGACAGGAGCCGAGAAAGCGTATGTCGTGCTTGAAATGCACTCACATCAGTCAGTCATGACAGTGCAACGACACTTCAGGACGAAGTTCAACAAAGATCCACCAACTGCTAACTCCATTCGGCGATGGTATGCGCTGTTTAAAGCTTCTGGATGCCTCTGTAAGGGGAAATCAACGGGTCGGCCTGCAGTGAGCGAAGAAACGGTTGAACGCGTGCGGGCAAGTTTCACGCGTAGCCCGCGGAAGTCGACGAATAAAGCAAGCAGGGAGCTAAACGTACCACAGCCGACGGTTTGGAAAATCTTACAGAAAAGGCTAAAGCAGAAGCCTTACCGTTTACAATTGCTACAAGCCCTGACACCCGATGACAAAGTCAAACGCTTTGAATTTTCGGCGCGGTTGCAACAGCTCATGGAAGAGGATGCGTTCAGTGCGAAACTTGTTTTCAGTGATGAAGCAACATTTTTTCTTAATGGTGAAGTGAACAGACACAATGTGCGAATCTGGGCGGTAGAGAATCCTCACGCATTCGTGCAGCAAATTCGCAATTCACCAAAACTTAACGTGTTTTGTGCAATCTCACGGTTTAAAGTTTACGGCCCCTTTTTCTTCTGCAAAAAAAACTTTACAGGACACGTGTATCTGAACATGCTGGAAAATTGCCTCATGCCACAACTGGAGACCGACAGCGCCGACTTCATCTTTCAACAGGATGGTGTTCCACCGCACTTCCATCATGATGTTCGGCATTTCTTAAACAGGAGATTGGAAACCCGATGGATCGGTCGTGGTGGAGATCATGATCAGCAATTCATGTCATGGCCTCCACGCTCTCCCGACTTAACCCCATGCGATTTCTTTCTGTGGGGTTATGTGAAAGATTCAGTGTTTAAACCTCCTCTACCAAGAAACGTGCCAGAACTGCGAGCTCGCATCAACGATGCTTTCGAACTCATTGATGGGGACATGCTGCGCCGAATGTGGGAGGAACTTGATTATCGGCTTGATGTCTGTCGAATCACTAAAGGGGCACATATCGAACATTTGTGAATGCCTAAAAAAACTTTTTGAGTTTTTGTATGTGTGTGCAAAGCATTGTGGAAATATCTCAAATAATAAAGTTATTGTAGAGCTGTGAAATCGCTTCAATCATTTGTAATAACCCTGTATATAAATCTGTATAACTAAAACAAAAACAGAAAATTATCATCCTCTAACTACAACATCAATTAGTCACAACTAGAATAGGTCAACTCATCCAAATACCTGAGTGCAACAACTTTGCCAGGAGAAGTCTGCTAGTATCCAATAAAGGCCACAATTTGAGGAAGAAATTTATCAGAACGTATGTGTGGAGCATAGCGTTGCAAGATAGTGAGACATGAAAAACGGGAGCAGGACATAAGCGAAGTATTTGAGATGTGGTGCTATAGACGAATGTTGAAAATTAAGTGGACTGATAAGCTAAGAAATGAGAGGTTCTCCACAGAATCGATGAAGAAAGGAATATATAGAAAACACTGATAAGGAGAAGGGACAGGATAGTGGGACATCTGTTAAGACATCATCATGGTATTAGAGGAAGCTGTGGAGGGTAAAAATATAGAGAAATACACATATTGGAAAATATCCAGTAAATAATTGAAGACGTAGGTTGCAAGTGCTACCTAAGATGGGATGCATCAAAGCAATCGGCTCAGTAGCACTTAAGACGGGTAGCAGACTTCGGTTCTTTGGGAGAGTACTAGGAAAACCCAGACAGTCTACAGAGGATAGTGCCTACTGATCAGTTGCTCGGCTTATCGTAGAATATTGTTCAGGCGTGTGAGATGCTCACAAAACACTAACAAAAGGGTTATTGAAAGAATACAAAGAAGGGCAGAACGAATGGTCACAGGTTTATTTGACTCACGAGAGGGCGTTACGGAAATGTTGTAAAACCTGAAATGGAATATACCTATTATCCCATAAAAGCACTCTCAGAAAGTTTCAAGAATCTTTGTCAAATGAAGGATCTAGAAATTGAATACTCAGTACACATAACTCCCGTAGGGACCACTAAGACAACATTAAACTAATTACAGTACTCTTAGAGGCATCTGAGCAGCCATTCTCCCGCGCTCCAATTGAGACTGAGACTGGAAGAAACCCGAGAGTGTGCTAGCATGTTAAGTACTCTCAGCGATGCACTTCACACTGGTTTACACAATATGTACGTAGACGTAGAAACAGAATATTGCGTAACGGCACAGGGCAAAATTTTTTATTACGGACGTCTTCCTTTGTACGGCGCGTGTAGCCATAGAGGAGGGAGTTGCTAGCAAACTACATCATACTCCCATGTCACCTAATGATCTGTGGCGCAGGTTACTTCCGAACCACTAACCGATTCCCCCTACCGTGTTCCACTCACGAATGGCACTTGGGAAGAATGATTGTCGGTAAGCCTCTGTATCAGCTCTAATTTTTCGAATTTTCTCGTCGTGGTCATTACGCGATATGTATGTGGGAGGGAGTACCATGTTTTCCGACTCTTCTCGGGAAATGCTCTCTCGAAATTTCAGTAATAAACCTCTCCGTCATGCACAACGGTTCTCTCATTACGTCTGCGACTGGAATTTTTTCAGCATATCTGTAACGCTCTCGTGCCGACTAAACGATCACGTGACGAAAAGCACCGCCCTTCGTTGGATTTTCTCTCTCTCTCTCTCTCTCTGTCTCTCTCTCGCTCCCTCTCTCTCCCTCCTCTCTCCTACCAGTCCTGCCTGTTAAAGAACAATACTCAAGAATCGGTCGAACAAGCGCCTTGATTCTTTTCCTATCAAAGCGCAATATATTACATTTATTCAAACTCAGGGTCAACTTCCAAAGCCTGCACCGTTCATCAATCCTCTGCAGATCATTCTGTAAATCTGTACTGTGTTGTAGCATTGCTACTTTGTCAGACTACTGCGAACACTCTTAAAAAGCATCCGATACTTTCTGCTAGGTCGTTTACATACATTGTAAACAATAACTGCTCTATCACATTTTCTTGGAGAACTTCGGAAATTACTCGTACCATATTATCTACCGATTCTATTCCGTGAGAGTGACATGTTGAGTTTTATCTGCAAGGAAGTCTCGAATCCATTTGAAAATATGGTCCGATACTCTATAAGCTCGTATTTTTCACTAAACGACAGTTTTCACTAAACGACGGTTTCAAATGTCTTCCTAAAGTCAAGGAACACGGTATCAACCTATGAACCGTTGTCAACAGCAATATCGATATAATCGAGGAACAGAGCGAGCTGAGTTTCGAAAGATCTCTATTTGCGGAATACATGTTCATTTTTATAGAGGAGATTATCATTCTCCAAAAACGACATAATGCTTGAGCATAAAACATGTTACATATTGCTACAACACACTGATGATAACTACATAGGTCTATAATTGTCTGCTCCTGTCCTACGACTCTTCTTGAGAAAGGGAACAAACTGCGCTTTTTTCCAGTCGCTAGGTACCCTTTTTTTGCTCCTTCGATCTTCAATAAGCTGCTGCTGTAAGGAGAGCAAGTTCTTTCGCATAGGATTCGTAGAATCTTATAAGTATTACGTCTGATCCTCAGGCCTCTACATCCTAAGCAATTTTAGTTGAGTTTCTATTCCGCGATAGGTTATCTCAATATTTGCCATTTCGACGTTCATACAATGGCCGGAAGGAGGGACTGTGTTACGATCTTCCGAGTTGAAACAATTTCGGGAGACTGAATTCAGCCGGCCGCCGTGGTCTAGTGGTTCTAGGCGCGCAGTCCGGAACCGCGGGACTGCTACGGTCGCAGGTTCGAATCCTGCCTCGGGCATGGATGTGTGTGATGTCCTTAGGTTAGTTAGGTTTAAGTAGTTCTAAGTTCTAGGGGACTGATGACCACGGAAGTTAAGTCTCATAGTGCTCAGAGCCATTTGAACCATTTTGACTGAATTCAGTATTTCGGCGTTCTCTCTGTTATTGAGAGAACTGACTGAATTGATGGTTTCGAAATTTACAGCCTGCTTCTGCAGACTGATGTGAAGAGGGCTCGTAGAAAATGAAATGTCAGAATAATTACACTGTCGGAAAAAAAATCGCAACGGCAAGAAGGAGCTGTTCGACATAAACAAAAGTTAGTAGGCGTGTTCCTACATCTGAAACATGATGTGCATTCAGATTTCACGGCAGTCGCATAAGAGTGGCGCTAGTAGATTTGCTTTAAATATGCGCCGTAACGGTCATGAGCGATAGTGAACTTTGAGAGCGGACGTGGTGAGATGGTGTTAGCCAAGAATGCCTCTAAGGCGACAAAGAAGCCATTATCAGAACCTCAGTGTGTTTAACGAGGTCGTGTAACAGGGTTAAGAGAAGCCGAATGTTCCTTCTGCGATACCGCAGAAAGACTTGTCAGGAATGTAGCCACTATTCGTGACTGCTAGCAGCGGTAGTTACGAGAATGTACAGTCGCTAGAAGGTCGGGCTCCGAACAGCCACGTGGCATTATCCAGAGGGAGGATCATCGTATTCGGCTTGGGGTCCTGGCGCATCTTACTGCATCTGCGGCAGCAATCTGAGCTGCAGTTGGTGCCACAGTGAAACAACGAACTGTTACAAATCGGTTACTTCAAGTACAGCTCAGAGTTAGACACTGTATTTTGCATTCTACTGACCCCAAACCACCACTATTTGCTACTTCAGTGGCGTCAAGCGAGAGCTCGTTGGAGGGCACGGTGGAGGTCGGCTGTGTTTTCTGATAAAAGCTGGCTCTGACTGTACACCAGCGACGGCCTTGTGTTGATTAGAAGGCCAATTGAGGGCCTGCCAGATAAGTTTTGCATTTTGAGGTCTTAAGTGTTATTTTATTTTTGATACCTATAGGTCTGTTGCGATGGTTCCTATTTATCAGCTGATCTACTTGGCCACCAGTTGGTTCCTGGAATTGTGGCTGTTGTTTGCTTTCCCTGAGTCGATACTGGCTTTGGGTGTTTGTTAACAGGATGTCTTAAACTGTGTGAACCGATTGTGTTTCTTCAGCAGGAGCGATAACATGTTCCTTCTATGCTGTGGCACGCAGTACCCAGGCGGCTGGGTTTTAGCCGATCTCCATGTCAAACGTCTTCGAACACCAGGTAAGTACCTTTCTCTTGTAATAAGGCCCGGGGCCGGTTTCGAGATAGCTTCGGGCATTGCAGACATCATCGTGTGTTAATTATATTGACTTGAGGTACTTGGGTCTCAAAATCTTCAATTGCCGAGGCTATGTAATTGTGTTTGGCAGCCAAGTTTCCTTTCGGGCGTTTCGCCGTCGTTGTAGAGGCGGTATCTTGCAGTGACGCGGGTATACCGTTTGACTAGTTATTGTTGCTTTACGTAATTAACCTAGCTGTGTTAATCTTTCTTTTGTCAGTCAGTATCCAACGAAAAGGGCCTTGGAAGGCCGGTCCTCTCGGTGTAAGCTTTCTTGGCCTTCCTGCTTGGTGTAGTCTTGTGCTCTTTGCGTATAAGCCTTCTGATGCATCCCTTGTGAAGAAGCAATTCAAACTCTTGGTAACTTAACTGTAACTGTTATTGTTGAAGGCCTGTCTGTTTGCTATTTGGTAATTTTACTTAACTGAGGCTGTTATTGTTGAAGGCCTGCCTGTCTTGTATTTTGTAATTTTACTTAATTGAAGCTTGCCGGTTCTAAAGGGGACCCAGAATGCAGAACAGATAAACTGGCTTCAACGCTCTCTCGGTGAGCCACGTCCTAGAGCTGGCTGGCTGGGCTACGCACGAAGATGACACTCGAAGTCAGCCACGGATTCAAATCGGCCCCAAATACGCCCAGCAACCACTAGCCGAACTCCGTGTCCAAGACGCTTGCGCAAGTGTTCACCTTACTCGCCGGGGGGACCTGTCACACCGTCCTCTTGCTCCGTCACCACTCCCCAACTCGTCACGCCACAGCATGCTCCGTCCCCATCAGAAACCTCGAGCAAAGATCTTAGTGGCCTCAAACCAGAGGAACATCACACGACAACTCGACCTAGTGGCGCCAGGAATTCGAAAGGAGACGCCAGCAACCCTGCCACGGCTCACTGCCATTCACGAACAGCATTCCACGGGGTGTTTACCACCAGGAATCCACTCGGTCAGATATAGATGTTGTAACCAAACATTCTCTACAGCCTGTCGACAAGTCGCTCGGTCTAATAGATCACCAGATCTGTTCTACTCCAGCATATATCATGAGCCGACAACTCCAGCGTCATCCATTAACAGCATTAACCGTCCTTATACACTACTAGCTATTAAAATTGCTACACCAAGAAGAAATGCAGATGATAAACGGGTATTCATTGGACAAATATATTATACTAGAACTGACATGTGATTACATTTTCACACAATTTGGGTGCATAGACCCTGAGAAATCAGTACCCAGAACAACCACCTATGGCCGTAATAACGGCCTTCATACGCCTGGGCATTGAGTCAAACAGAGCTTGGATGGCGTGTACAGGTACAGCTGCCCATGCAGCTTCAACACGATATCACAGTTCATCAACAGTAGTGACTGGCGTATTGTGACGAGCCAGTTGCTCGGCCACCATTGACCAGACGTTTTCAATTGGCGGGAGATCTGGAGAATGTGCTGGCCAGGGCAGCAGTCGAACATTTTCTGTATTCAGAAAGGCCTGTACAGGACCTGCAACATGCGGTCGTGCATTATCCTGCTGAAATGTATGTTTTAGCAGGGATCGAATGAAGGGTAGAAAAAATGGTTCAAATGGCTCTGAGCACTATGGAACTTAACAGCTATGGTCATCAGTCCCCTAGAACTTAGAACTACTTAAACCTAACTAACCTAAAGACATCACACAACACCCAGTCATCACGAGGCAGAGAAAATCCCTGACCCCGCCGGGAATCGAACACGGGAGTGGGAAGCGAGAACGCTACCGCACGACCACGAGCTGCGGACAATGAAGCATAGAGCCACGGGTCGTAATACATCTGAAATGTAACATCCACTGTTCAAAGTGCCGTCAATGCGAACAAGAGGTGACCGAAACGGGTAACAAATGGTAACCCATACCATCACGCCGGGTGATACGCCAATATGGTGATGACGAATACACGATTCCAATGTGCGTTCACCGCGATGTCTCCAAACACGGATGCGACCATCATGATGCTGTAAAAAGAACCTGGATTCATCCGAAAAAATGACGTTTTGCCATTCGTGCACCCAGGTTCGTCGTTGAGTACACCATCTCAAGCGCTCCTGTCTGTGATGCAGCGGCAAGGGTAACCGCAGCCATGGTCTCCGAGCTCATAGTCCATGCTGCTGCAAACGTCGTCGAACTGTTCGTGCAGATGGTTGTTGTCTTACAAACGTCCCCATCTGTTGACTCAGGGATCGAGTCGTGGCCGCACGATCCGTTACAGCCATGCGGATAAGATGCCTGTCATCTCGACTGCTTGTGATACGAGGCTGTTGGGATCCAGCATGGCGTTCCGTATTACCCTCCTGAACCCACCGATTCCATATTCCGCTAACAGTTATTGGATCTCAACCAACGCGAGCAGCAATGTCGCGATGCGATAAACCGCAATCGCGATAGGCTACAATCCGACCTTTATGAAAGTCGGAAACGTGATGGTACGCATTTCTCCTCCTTACACGAGGCATCAAAATAATGTTTCACCTGGCAACGCCGGTCAACTGCTGTTTGTGTATGAGAAATCGGTTGGAAACTTTCCTCATGTCAGCACGTTGTAGGTGTCGCCACCGGCACCAGTCTTGTGTGAATGCTCTGAAAAGCTAATCATTTGCACATCACAGCATCTTCTTCCTGTCGGTTACATTTCGCGTCTGTAGCACGTCATCTTCGTGGTGTAGCAATTTTAATTGGCAGTAGTGTATTAACCGACCATGTGAAACAGGTACGGATGCCATCCCACAAACTACCTTCCGGCACCTGCACAACACAATGCATGCACGTCTGCATGCTTGAATTGAACATTCTGGCTATTACACCGGTTATTGATGTAGAAGCATTTCACATGTGCAGTGGCTTCTCTGGCATTTAGATTAACCGGTGCAATATCAATCGTTAAATATGTTACCTAGACAAAGGTATTCCCGAAATTTCATTACTCTACATTCATTATTTTTTGGTGTTGTGTTTTTTTTCCCTCAGTGTACTAAGAGATACCGCTGATTTATTTTGATGGTCAAGTTTTCCGATTTAGGGATGCTGGGCCTACGACACGGTGCCACGAGCAGTGGGGGGGGGGGGGGGGGGGGCGCAGTTGTCCAGGGGTGACGGTTGCGGCCTGGCTGCACAGCGGCGGCCCGGCCCGGCCCGACAGCACGTGGCTGTCTGCGTGCGGCGGCGGCGGCGGCAGCGGCAGCCTCGCAAGTGCTCGACTTTCCCGCCGGCCTCACCTGGCCTCGTGTCTGCCCTACGCCGCCCTTAAAGGGTTGCAATCGTCAACGTTTAGCTGAAACTTCGGCCAAACGACTCCTGAAGCTTGCCCCAGCGCCAGACGTCAGCGAGTACGACTGCAACTCGAAATTTCATATACAATACTAGCCATTAAAGTTGCAGCAGTATGATGGCAGCATGCGACAAACTTCAAATTGCCTTCGTAGTGTACTACATGATCGGGTCTGCAAATCATTAGAATTCTAGCGCAACCGCACGAAGTAAGTACAAGCAACGCCGTCTACATCTTCTCTACACATATACAGAATATTACAAAAAGGTACGGCCAAACTTTCAGGAAACATTCCTCACACACAAATAAACAAAGGATGTTATGTGGACATGTGTCCGGAAACGCTTAATTTCCATTTTAGAGCTCATTTTAGTTTCGTTCTTCCACCTACGCTCAATGGAGTACGTTATCATGATTTCATACGGTATACTCTACCTGTGCTGCTAGAACATGTGCCTTTACAAGTACGACACAACATGTGGTTCATGCACGATGGAGCTCCTGCACATTTCAGTCGAGGTGTTCGTACGCTTCTCAACAACAGATTCGGTGACCGATGGATTGGTATAGGCGGACCAATTCCATGGCCTCCACGCTCTCCTAACCTCAACCCTCTTGACTTTCATTTACGGGGGCATTTGAAAGCTCTTGTCTACGAAACCCCGGTACCAAATGTAGAGACTCTTCGTGCTGGTATTGTGGACGGCTGTGATACAATACGCCATTCTCCAGGGCTGCATCAGCGCATCAGGGATTCCATGCGACGGAGGGTGGATGCATGTATCCTCGCTAACGGAGGACATTTTGAACATTTCCTGTAACAAAGTGTTTGAAGTCACGCTGGTACGTTCTGTTGCTTTGTGTTTCCATTCCATGATTAATGTGATTTGAAGAGAAGTAATAAAATGAGCTCTAACATGGAAAGTAAGCCTTTCCGGACACATGTCCACATAACATATTTTCTTTCTTTGTGTGTGAGGAATGTTCCCTGAAAGTTTGGCCGTACCTTTTTGTAACACCCTGTATATTCAAAATCTGCTCGCTTCTGCCTGTACGTAAGGGCTAATCTCAAGACCAGTGTAGGAATTTTGACACGATTTTTACTGATTTACGAAGAAGGTTTGTGTACACAATTTCTTAATATTTCGTGCAAACTGGCTGAAGTGTGATGAATTACACACATTCAACATGAGTTTAGAAAACATCGTTCCTGTGAAACCCAACTGGCTCTTTATTCACATGAAGTGTTGAGTGCTATTGACAAGGAATTTCAGATCGATTCCGTATTCCTGGATCTCCGGAAGGCTTTTGACACTGTACCGCACAAGTGGCTCGTAGTGAAATTGCGTGCTTATGGAATATTGTCTCAGTTATGTGACTGGATTTGCGATTTCCTGTCAGAGAGGTCACAGTTCGTAGTAATTGACGGAAAGTCATCGAGTAAAACAGAAATGATTTCAGGCGTTCCCCGAGGTAGTGTTATAGGCCCTTTGCTGTTCCTTATCTATATAAACGATTTGGAAGACAATCTGAGCAGCCGTCTTTGGTTTTTTGCAGATGACGCTGTCGTTTATCTACTAATAAAGTCATCAGAAGATCAAGACAAACTGCAAAACGATTTAGAAAATATATCTGAATGGTGCGAAAAGTGGCAGTTGACCCTAAATAACGAAAAGTGTGAGGTCATCCACATGAGTGCTAAAAGGAACTTGTTAAACTTCGGTTACCCGATAAATCAGTCTCATCTAAAAGCTGTAAATTCAACTAAACATCTAGGTATTACAATTACGGACAACTTAAATTGGAAGAAACACATAGAAAATGTTGTGGGGAAGGTAATCCAAAGACTGCGCTTTATTCGCAGGACACTTAGAAAATGTAACTGACCTATTAAGGAGACTGCCTACGCTACGCTTGTCCGCCCTCTTTGAGAATACTGCTGCGCGGTGTGGGATCCTTACCAGATAGGACTGACAGAGTACATCGAAAAAGTTCAAAGAAAGGCGGCACGTTTTGTATTATCGCGAAATATGGGAGAGAGTGTCACAAGAATGATACATGATTTGGGATGGACATCATTAAAAGAAAGGCGTTTTCCGTTCGGACGGAATCTTCTCACGAAATTCCAATCAACAACTTTCTCCTTCGAATGCGAAAATATTTTGTTGACACCGACCTACATAGGGAGGAACGATCACCACGATAAAATAAGGGAAATCAGAGATCGTACGGAAAGATTTAGGTGTTCATTCTTTCCGCGCGCTATACGAGATTGTAATAACAGAGAATTGTGAAGGTGGTTCGATGAACCCTCTGCCAGGCACTTAAATGTGATTTGCAGAGTATCCATGTAGATGTAGATGCAGATGAATTACCGTCAACTGCCACTGTGAAAACGATGTTATTTCCATCTAGCTGTGAATGTCACAACTCGCTTCGCGGACTTTTGCTGCGCGATCGATAGTGTCCTTTTCATTTTGACCATTCCCTGCAATGGCAACAGTTCTTCCCTCGCTCCGAGACGGTATTGTCACGATTGTGTGACCTATTGTCGTTTTGTGATCTGGGGTTTGTGTATTCTGTGCTGCGCGCGCATTTTCCTGAATCAAGTCGTTGTTATCCGGCACAGATCTATAGTGGCATCTAATTGAATGACTTGCACTCTAATTGAAAGACACGCACTAGGCCATTGAGCCACTCGAATCTATTATTACCAGAATATATACATCTATAAAAACGAGGGAAGGACTCTTGGACTCTGCCAAAGAAGTACTCGGAATTACAGTATCCCAAAGCACCAGGAAAGTATGGATAACAGAAAACATGTTGAAAAAGATGGAAGAGCGGAGAAAGTGGAAAAGTGTAGAAACTGAAAAAGGCAAAAAGAGGTACAGGAAACTGAATAATGAATTAAGAAGAGAAACTGAAGAAGCAATGGAAAAATGGATGAAACAGAAGATGTTTGCTGAAGGTTGTAAGAGAAAGGAAAAAGAACTGGTTGGGACATTCATTGAGAAGGGAGTGCTTGCTAGCAGATGCTTTGGAAGGATTGGTTTGTGGGAGAAGACTGAGAGGAAGAAGGATATACAAGATGATAGACGACGTAAAGGGAAGAGGAAATTATGCAGACATGAAGAGGATGGCAGAAGACCGGACAGCCGGGAGAACTACCATGTGAAAACCTGCCTTTTGGCAAAACACTGATGATGATGATACAGATTGTCTTCAATATAAAGCTTATGAATTAAATTTTCACTCCGCGTTTTTCAGTCAATATGTGAACCCAAAACTCAATAACTATTGTAGGGATTCTGATATGGTTTTCACCAATGGACACACTGATTCGAGACGGACCGAGCGGTGCAGTAGCTCTCAGCTCCTGTCATTGCCACGAGATGTCACTCCGAACGGTAATTAAATATGGAACAGGTAAATCCATGTCTGCCTAGCATTTTCTGACGTGTGCTACTTAAATTGTTTAAGTTTGATGTTACTGAAACTAGACAATGGGCCGTACCCGAAATAGATAATGCAGAATAAAATTATTGAATATACAGCCTTCTGGAGCAAGTCCTCTTTCAAATTTACTGAGGCTCTGGTGCCCACCTAGATGAGAATGATGATGCTATTTAGTTGCCTTACGTTCTTCTCTATACAGTGACCTCTAAATAAAACTACCACTATCCCAGACAAGTCGTCCGGCCATAGTTACTCATAGATACTTCCAATTTAGTGTCACCCGTGCAAAGCAGGAGCGGGGCTTTAGTCCTGTATATAAGGAGAGGTCCTGCAGAAGGTCTGTCATTCAGAAATAGCATTTGGATGTTGGTTATTTCTGAGAAGATCGTGTTATGTCTGTTTTAAAAAGGAGAAATGACGACCAACAAGTTTTGGTATTCGTCAGGAACCAGAGGTGACAGCTGTGAGTACCAAAATTCCCACCCTATATACCCCAAACACTCGAAGCCACCTATAAATAATAGATTCTTGCAAGTATATTGCGTCCGCACACTAAAATTCCGTTATTTCTTGTCCTTCTTTGTGCTGGAACTTCAATGGCCAGCACTAAAGCGTCAGAATTAACGACAGATGATAGCAGAGTTTAGTGATGGTCAAAGCAAATTCCGTGACATTGTTCTTGACAGGGATTGTATGCTAAGCGAAAGAATTCGAAAACTTTCGTCCAAACATTTCAGAGCGTCTACATTTATTTTTGTTCATACAAATCACTTATTTTTGTGACAAAATATGTAGATACGGACGCATCAAGCAATATTTAGGAGACACAGAACCTCTTCATTTTATCCACAGTATGCTGCTTTCTTTCTCGGTACCAAATAAGGCAAAGAAATGTACTTTTTTCGCTGAATAGAGATGAAGTTTTCATTGTTCAGAAAATATATTGATGAAAAATATTTCATTCTTTTATGCTCCAATTTTTCTACAGAGTAGACATCTTCTTTCTCCAAATATTGTGAAAATATCGTAATTTTAAGATATTTGGCCTTTCTTGTGGAAGAACATTTAAAGGAAAAATATCCAAGTCGTCATGCAACTTACGCAAATGTAACACAAAAAAATCAAACGTTAAAATAAAGATTAAAAAGACTGAAAGGCAGAAAATCCACTTCTGTCACACGACTGAGTGCGGCATGAGTAGTTTAATACTGGACGTTAGTAGACGACGCCACTTACACCCACCAACATCAACGTCAGGACTTTATTACGGAGAATCCTGGACGTTGGCGTGCCGTTCCGTTACGATCTGTGTGAACGCCACCATTTGAAATATACTGAAAATTCGTTTGAAGTTCCGTTTCGTGACGCCCAGTGTAAATCGACTTTTAATCTTTTAGAGAAACATTGCAAGATAAGAGGTCTCGCAGTGTCAAGTTGCAAATTTGACTCCAGTTTTTAATCACTGAAATAGCATCATAAACCCTCTCAGTCCTAGAAGGTTCATTTCGTTTCCTCCTCCTCTTCTGCGTGCTTTACTTCCATTTTCTTGTCAGGCGGTGTAGTAGGTATTACTCGTCAACATGTGACGTTTTGTCTACCGTTTGTTATACGTGACGTTTGTTTCACTAGGCGTGTAAAAAGCGCGCTTTTATGTGCGGGAGCAGTGGGGAGCCAGGGTGACCGTGGCCCGGATTTGTGTCACGGGGCGCGTTGTCAAGCTGGCGTGCCCCGGCGTGTCGCTGGTTAAATAGTCAGCGCGGCCCCGCGAGGGCCGACTGCATTATTGAGGCCCGGCCCTGTCGAAGCGCATCAGCCGTAATCAGGGCTGTTCTGTACTGGTTTGCCCTGGGGCACGCCGAGCTGCCCTGCACCAGGTTACGGAGCACTGCCTTTCCGAAACCGTCTCGAAGGCGGCGGCATTTCTTTTGGCAGACAGAAGAAAATATTTGATTCGAGCGAGATAAGTTTAGCATTGTGCTCCCTCGAGGCCTATCGCAGCACAAACAGAGGCGCTGTTACTGATAACATGAAACTTACTGACAAGTAAACCCGCCCAAAGGATACAGTTTGTCTCTCATCGGCTTTGGATATGTTGTTGTGCAGAGAAAAACAATAGACACATATCTATTTATACGTGCCCACACGACCATTTCTGAATGAATATCGTTGAAACCGTAACAGGCACAAAAAGCTAAAAAAAAGCTCTATCGTTTTTAAAGTACATTACAACGGTCCACTCAGATTTGTCGAAAAAGCCATTTTTCCCCGAAATTACCTCCATCTCCGTTATTTTGTTTTTCATTTCGACATTTAGCGAATAGCGAAACGAATGGCATCGTTAATATCAAATTCAGTCACATATGATGAAGTGGTAATCCAAAGAAGCATTTGTCAGAAGTAAGCTAGAAATATCTCCAAGTCGCTGTATATGCACCCGATGTGTCCGCTTGTGGGCTCACTTCAATGCCAGCTTCTTGTTGGGTTGTTTATGTATTTACCAGCCTCTCCAGCTGCTGGATCTATGAGGATAGTAGCTTCAATGACAGTATTTCGCATTTAATCTGCAAAGTGCAACTGAAGAAAGTTTCGGACGATTCATACTGCTTAGTTGTATTCTAATCATAAGCCGACACGCTATAAATACAACTTTCGTAATTACAGGTTTTCTGTTAAAGCCGGCTGCGGCTATAAAGACAGCACATTGTTGTGTATACAGTTGTTGTTTAAAGTTTTGTGTACGGGGAAACGACATATATGTCAGAAACAACTTGTCCTATAGTTTATGTGCCCTGACATCGTAGTTAAAATAGGCAGCGAGAAAGAAAACCGAAATCTAATTTTTTTCCCAGCACAGCATTTTCTTTCTCGCAGTCCGTTGTTTAGCAAATACGTAGCCTACGTCCGTCCGGATGTTAGTAAAGTATCGCGTAAAAATTTAAAGAACTTTTCGAGATTTTTGGAGACAATGCTAAACAACGTTTCCACTTTATATATTAGTAAAGATCTGGGCAGAATATGAAGTAAAAGCAATGAGATTTGAAAAGGCACACGCCTCATCACATTAATTGTTTGGACAAATTCCTTTCAACATGAATAAATGGAGAATTACAAGTAACTCGTTCTGTTTATTCTAAAGCGTCTACTGCAATTCTCATCACAACCATCATAGCGTCTCACTGTGAACGAGCAGCATCGACAGCCAGGGACAGGAACAATGAGGGACTTAAATTCTTAATTAAAATTGAAGGTTTTATTGTGGGAATGGGTTCTGTTTCTTATTTTGTTTCTAGCATTTGGTTCTCAGACCCAAAACTGGAGGAAGAAGGAAGCAATTTAGCAATTTAATAGATCTTCAATGAAGAGGCCATGGGGACAGAGCACAAACGCTGGAGAAGTATGGGGCCAGGAAACTGCGTATAGCGTTTTCAGGTGAACATTCCGGTCACTCACTTTCCCCGAAATCCCGAAATGCGTTCGATCTAGCCCATTCTTCTGCAGGTGAGGCCACAGTTGGCGAAGCAGGCTGCCTACCGCGCGCCTCAGTTGTTATGCAGCCCTGCGTAGCCGATACGATTGGCGGGTGGCAAGCGTAAGCCACTGGGGGACGGGATGGAGACAGATTTCTTATGCTGTAGCTAAGTGGAGTAAGAGAGTGGCATGGAACAAACCATGGAAACAGTGCTTCGATGTCGAGGCTCTTCACTCCTCTGACAGAACTATGCCTCCCGTGAAAGAGAAGTAGTTTACGTAACAGACAACAAGGCTCCGGCATAACGATTTAAAAGTCATTCATTAGGAGCTCGATCATCAAGCATCCAAAGTTACTAAAATATAAATAAACTTAAAACTGGATTGCTGAAGATAGGTGCGGGTTTCGCTATTACTGACGATCTGTCTGCAGCTAGTGTCGCACCACCACTTCAGTCTCAAGCTTCAAAGTAGCATTTAAATCCTAAGAATAAATACAGCGCTCTTTTGATGACCGTTTTCTTGTCATCAGTTTCCTCGTTTTTAGAAAAAGGTGTTTCTTCATTCCGTAACAAACTATGAGAGAGGTATTACTTTGTATCGGGACTAAGTCCGAAAGTATCGTTTCACAACAAAAGACGTTACTAATTCTTTCCATTGCTTATCGCTGTATAATGTTACTACTTTATACTATATTTATCCGATGCGACACAAATAAGAAAGACGCAAATAATCACAAACTACAATACTTTATTATGTGTATCCTATTTATCCCACTTACGACGAGCCGCCGATTCTACATTTACATACATATTCAGCAAGCCACCATGCGATGCATGGCGGTGGGTACTCTCCACTAGTAATAGAAATACTGCTAGTCATTCCTTTCTTGTTCTGCTCGCAAACGGAGCAAGCAAAGTCGACTGACTATATGCCTCCGTACGGGACCTACATTCTCGCATCTTGTCTGCGCGGTCCTTAAGCGAAGTGTATTTTTCTGGCAGAGGAATCGTCCTGGAAACAGTCTCTGATGCCGGTTCTACAAATTTTCTCAATAGTGTTTTACCTAAGGAACGTCATCTTCCCTCGAGGTACTCACATTTGAGTTCACGAATCATCTCGTAATAGTAGTGCGCTGATCGAGCCTACCGGTACCAAATCTAGCAGCACGCCTCTGAATTCCTTCCATATTGTCGTTTAATCTAACCTGGTGGGGATCTCAGACACTCGAGCATTACTCAACAATGGGTCGCATTAGTTTCCTGTAAGTGGTGCTCTTTATAGGTGAACTACACTTTCTTAGAACTCTCCGAATAAACCAAATTCCACCATTCATCTTCCCTACTGCCGTCCTTATGTGCTCGTTCCATTTCACATCGCTTTGCAACGTTGCGCCTAGATACTTAACAGACACACAACAGATACTGTATTCAAATACTGTAGAATTATTTTTCCGACTCATCTGCATTAACTTACATATTTCTACATTTAGAGCAAAATGCCATTCGATACACCAAACAGAAAGCCATACTGTATCTTTCCACAGTCACTAACGGAAGATACTCGTACTTTCCCGTATACTTATCAGCAAACGGTCACAGATTGCTGCTCGAACTGTGCGTCAGATCATTTATGTATATAGTGCACAAAAGCGGTCCTATTACATTTCCTTAGGGCACTATTGAGGATACAATTGCCTCTGAGTGTCTAAGAGTAGTCTCTGCAAAACCGAAATAGGATTCCATCCGTACGTAGAGAATAATTTGTTTTTAAGTCTTTTAGTTGTTTCTCAACACCAGGGATGCCAATTCCATGATATGGATGTCTTTGCGGTGACCAAACGATAGTACGTCTGTACGTTCCTCCCGCGTGGATGATGTTTTAGACGTAAAATTTAAAGCTCAGTTTTTCTTTTGCCATCTTCAGCTTTTCTTTTGCCTTCTTCAGCTTTCCTTTTATCATTCCGGACTGGTCGACGAGTGACTGGATAGAAGCCTTCGAGCCTCCTATCGATTTTATATATATCCAGAATTTTCTCCGGTTCTCAGCACGATCTTTCGCTCGCATATGACGGTGGAACGCGTAGCCTTCGCCCATCGATCTTTTTATACACGCAACAATTTCTACTAACTTTTTCCTGTCTACTTTCCCGCGTTCTTTTTTGAATCGAGAATGCAACAATGGCCGTTTCCTCACCATTTTTAGAATTTTGTTGTTAAACTACGGTGGGTCTTTTGCATCCTTAATTCAATTACCAGGTACACACTTCTACAGAGAACGATTTACAAACAGTTTAAAGTTTTCCCATATAATTCTTACAATGTCAAGCGGTAATTTTGGAAATTGTTTTTGGATGTCATAATAATTATTCAGTAACGTGATTTTTCTGTAGGCATTCAAACGCAATGAAATTGTTTCTCCTTCTACTGGATGCTCTGTTCACACACGAACTATTTCTAAAGTGTCTCTAAAAACTGCTGGGTAGGTAATGGTCTAAATAGGAACTCACGCTCAAAGACATACCGATTCACTTTGAAATAACGTATTCAAGCCTCCCGATCTGCTCAGTCAAAAAGCCGTTTCAGTTTCCTGTGAGTCTGATAATTAACATATTACTTCATAACTAATTAATAACTTCCAAATAAGTAACAGGCAAACTAAACGCATGGTATGCAAGTGTCAGATCATACACTCGATGTCCATTATGTTTCTTCATCCACAGGCAGTCAGCATTCCACCCCATTGTTATAACAGCAGTTAACATTTGAAATCGTTACTACATTAGCTACAAATGCAATAATTAGCTGAATCTCAGTAAATTACTGTCGTTCTTTCATCCAGCGGAAGCATGAGCGAATAATGTTTTGTATTTTTGTTTCCGTACCAAGGCTATGATACTTTATCATTTTCCAGCTTTTGTCGCAGTCCGCATTAAAACGTGATTTTTTAAATATTTTTTTATTTATTTTACTTTCATAAATGACCATATTTACTGAGAAAATTTAGGGCAAACATTTTATACCAGATGCGTAATTACACTCCTGGAAATTGAAATAAGAACACCGTGAATTCATTGTCCCAGGAAGGGGAAACTTTATTGACACATTCCTGGGGTCAGATACATCACATGATCACACTGACAGAACCACAGGCACATAGACACAGGCAACAGATCATGCACAATGTCGGCACTAGTACAGTGTATATCCACCTTTCGCAGCAATGCAGGCTGCTATTCTCCCATGGAGACGATCGTAAAGATGCTGGATGTAGTCCTGTGGAACGGCTTGCCATGCCATTTCCACCTGGCGCCTCAGTTGGACCAGCGTTCGTGCTGGACGTGCAGACCGCGTGAGACGACGCTTCATCCAGTCCCAAACATGCTCAATGGGGGACAGATCCGGGGATCTTGCTGGCCAGGGTAGTTGACTTACACCTTCTAGAGGACGTTGGGTGGCACGGGATACATGCGGACGTGCATTGTCCTGTTGGAACAGCAAGTTCCCTTGCCGGTCTAAGAATGGTAGAACGATGGGTTCGATGACGGTTTGGATGTACCATGCACTATTCAGTGTCCCCTCGACGATCACCAGTGGTGTACGGCCAGTGTAGGAGATCGCTCCCGACACCATGATGCCGGGTGTTGGCCCTGTGTGCCTCGGTCGTATGCAGTCCTGATTGTGGCGCTCACCTGCACGGCGCCAGACACGCATACGACCATCATTGGCACCAAGGCAGAAGCGACTCTCATCGCTGAAGACGACACGTCTCCATTCGTCCCTCCATTCACGCCTGTCGCGACACCACTGGAGGCGGGCTGCACGATGTTGGGGCGTGAGCGGAAGACGGCCTAACGGTGTGCGGGACCGTAGCCCAGCTTCATGGAGACGGTTGCGAATGGTCCTCGCCGATACCCCAGGAGCAACAGTGTCCCTAATTTGCTGGGAAGTGGCGGTGCGGTCCCCTACGGCACTGCGTAGGATCCTACGGTCTTGGCGTGCATCCGTGCGTCGCTGCGGTCCGGTCCCAGGTCGACGGGCACGTGCACCTTCCGCCGACCACTGGCGACAACATCGATGTATTGTGGAGACCTCACGCCCCACGTGTTGAGCAATTCGGCGGTACGTCCACCCGGCCACCCGCATGCCCACTATACGCCCTCGCTCAAAGTCCGTCAACTGCACATACGGTTCACGTCCACGCTGTCGCGGCATGCTACCAGTGTTAAAGACTGCGATGGAGCTCCGTATGCCACGGCAAACTGGCTGACACTGACGGCGGCGGTGCACAAATGCTGCGCAGCTAGCGCCATTCGACGGCCAACACCGCGATTCCTGGTGTGTCCGCTGTGCCGTGCGTGTGATCATTGCTTGTACAGCCCTCTCGCAGTGTCCGGAGCAAGTATGGTGGGTCTGACACACCGGTGTCAATGTGTTCTTTTTTCCATTTCCAGGAGTGTATTAGTGATTATGCGATCTTACCATATTCTTAGGATAAGTGGAATTCACGAGCGAAAAGAAAAATCGAGTCATAAGAGTCTAGTGAAATGAGCGTTTGTGAATAACAATTAAACTTCACAGAGAAACAGTACACATTCGTTACGCTTACCTTCGTTCGCAGAAATCAAGGACAGATTCTTCCCTACAGCAATAAATTCTCTTACTGAGTTGCGTTGAAAGAATGCACTAGAATATTCACAATGGCAAAAAACATCACATAGAGTGCTGGAGTTATCTCAGAATCGTACTGGAACGATGGATATCTGCGCTGTTAATATACACTGTTTATGAATTTAAGCACTTTCTACGAAGCAGATTTTACGTTGAGCGGCGAATATTTCGCATGCAGCTGAAAAGTGGAGTTGTTGGTACCTTCCTGCAACTTTGTGGATCCTATGAAAGGAAGTGAAATGTAGCAGAACTAAGACTTTCTAGTGATGTCCCCAAGACGTCTAGTCCATCGGCGACACTAAAGAGCCCGTTTTAAGAAATAGGGAAAAAAGAAATAACCGTGCTATTGATGAAAAAATGGTATCTGGATTTGCCAGTAACGGTTCATGGAAACATGGGAAACGAACAAGTAGAGTTTTGGACACGCTTCATTGCAAAAACGATTCCAGTGCGCTACCTGACTCGGTAGTGTATCTTTCGGGGTGGAAAATGGCGAAATGGGAGAAATCAGTGTTGGCACACGTTTGGTGCTCTCTGTAAGAGGAGTCCCGTAATGACGGTATGCACTGAATCTGGTTTCAGCTGTGCTGGAGCTATGCCCGGCGACCGTGCGGCCGGCTCCAGGAGCGCCAGACATACGCGCCATACCTCTGCCACTCCACTGGAAATCGAAGGCTATGCTGCCTCCGCGGAATGTATTTTGCATCCCGTTTCCAATCGATAGTCGCCAGAGATCCGCGCATATTGAAATAGTTATCTTCTCCGCACGGATACAATCGTGGGCGCAGCAAATCCCGCGCCAGACTGAATATTCGCTTCAAATGCAGATTTTTCTGCGGAAATCAGTAACAGCAAACGAAACCCATGTAAAACTATTAACATACTACCAGTTAGCATTGTTAGTATTCCTCCGGAAATCAGTAGATGATATTACATGTTCTATGTCAGTTCGTTCAGGAAGTATTTTTTCCGAAAGACATCACACTTTCCTATGGAAAAATGGCAAATTCTTCGATTAATCTTATTTAACTTCCTGTATAAAAGATTGCTACATTGTATTTGTCAAAAAAAAAAAAAAAAAAACGAGGTAACTATTTTTATAAAGAGGAAGGAGTCCGTCTGCAGAATAGGTGAGTAATATATGCCTCTAAATTTAATGCCGCTAAATTTGTGTACGAAAACTCTTAAAGTTTTTTAAGTCATTGACATTCTACATCTTTATTCTTCATGTATATTTATTTATTTCCCTTCATAGTCACCTTAGCCCGGAACTGCACTGCTGCTACGGTCGCAGGTTCGAATCCTGCCCCGGGCATGGATGTGTGTGATGTCCTGAGGTAAGTTAGGTTTACGTAGTTCTAAGTCTAGGGGACTGATGACCTCAGATGTTAAGTTCCATAGTGCTTAGAGCCATTTGAACCATCACCATGGCGAAGAACACATTTCTTCCAACGAGAAACCAATTTGTTCATACTGTCACAGTAGCATGTTTAAACTTTCTTGACGGAGCGAAAAATTTACGTCTGCTTGCACCGCTTCAAGTGAAAGTGTTCTGTAACTTATGGAAACAGATGAAAATCGGACGGGCCAGGTTGGGACTACAAGGAGGATAATCGATGACAGTGAATCTAAGACGTCGGACTGTTGCAGTCGTCGCAGCGCTCGTGTGTAGTCTGGCATTGTCGTGCTGAAGGAGACGATGCTCCATGTGTGGACGAACTCTTAGAATTCGAGACACAATTACAGCACACTGTTTGTCGCTTACCGACATAGTTACGTTACACACCGCTACGTTACAGGCTACAGTTCATCCACATCTGATTACCCTGTAGTTCACATAAGTGCTTGGCAGAAGGTTCATCGAACCACCTTCAAGCTATTTCTCTACGGTTCCAATCTCTAACAGTGTGCGGGAAAAATGAGCACTTAAATCTTTCTGTATGAGCTCCAAAAATGTTCAAATGTGTGTGAAATCTTATGGGACTTAACTGCTAAGGTCATCAGTCCCTAAGCTTACACACTACTTAACCTAAATTATCCTAAGGACAAACACACACACCCATGCCCGAGGGAGGACTCGAACCTCCGCCGGGACCAGCCACGCAGTCCATGACTGCAGCGCCCTAGACCGCTCGGTTAATCGCGCGCGGCTGTATGAGCTCCGATTTCTCCTATTTTATCATGATGATCATTTCTCGCTATGTAGGTGGGAGCCAGCAAAATATTTTCGCGTTCGGAGGAGAAACTTGGTGATTGAAATTTCACGAGAAGCTGCTGCCACAACGAAAAACGCCTTTGTTTTAATGACTGCCACCCTGATTCACGCATCACGTCAGTTGCACTCTCTCCCGAATTTCGCGACAGTACAAAACGAGCAGCCCGGCTTTGAACTTTTTCGATGTCCTCCGTCAGTTCCATCTGATGCGGATCCCACACCGCACGGCAATACTGCAGAAGAGAGAGGACAAGTGTGGTGTACGTAGTCGACTTTAGTCGACCGTTGCATTTTCTAAGTGGTCTAGCAATAAATCGCAGTCTTTGGTTTGCCTTACCCACAAAATTATCTACGCGATTGTTCCAACTGAAATTATTAGTAACTGTAATCAATAAGTATTTAGCTGAATTTACACCCTTTAGATTTGTGTAACAGAAATTTAGAGGATTTCTTTTGCACTCATATGGATAACTTCACGTTTTTCATTCTTTAGGGTCAATTGTCACTTTTTGCACCATACAGATATTTTGTTTAAATCATTTTGCAGTTGGTTTTGATTATCTGATGGCTTTATAAGATGGTAAATGACAGCACCATTTGCAAACAATCTAAGAGGGCTGCTCAGATTGTCTCCTACGACGTTGATATAGATCAAAAACATTAGAGGGCCTACAACACTACCTTAGGGAACACCAGATATTATTTCTGTTTTACTCGACGACGTTTTGTCAATTACTGCGAACTTGACCTGTCTGACAGGAACTCACGAATGCAGTCGCACAACCGAGATGATACACCATAGGCACGCAATTTGATTGCGAGGCGCTTGTGAGGAACGGTGTCGAAAGCCTTCTGGAAATCTAAAAATACAGAATCAACTTGACAACCCCTGTCGATAGCACTCATTACATCGTGAAAATAGAGAGCTAGTTGTGTTTTACAAGAACGATTTTTCCTGAATCCGTCAACGACTATTAGTCGATAAATTGTTTTCTTCGAGCTAATTAATTATGTTCGAACACAGGCAGAATACATTTCGGAGCCCTCTAGAGACGGAGGCTGTAAATATGTAAACTTGAAGAATAAAGATTTAGAATGTTAATAACGTTTGGTTTATGTAAAGAACTTAGAGTTTTCATACAAAAATTTCGGAGGCCTTACTTTACAGCGCCTTTTCGTAGTCCAACGTCAATGTCCTTTCTATACATAAAATGTATTTGAGAGATGGTCAACCGAGCCGAACAGTAGCTGTTTTAAACATGAATTTTGAGAAGCGTTAGCAAGTGACAAAACTAAATCAGAAATCTGAATTCTATACACGTCTCGTACAGAAGGATCGTGACAGTAATTTTTTCACTCCATTGGCAAAAGGCAAAGGAAGGTGAACGATTAGTGACTGTGCAAAGTAACTTCCGTCATGAGTTACACAATGGTTTGCGGAGTGTGAACTTATGTAGATGCGGATAAAGATACTATGAAACATAAAATACAGTCTTTTTTGAACTAGAAGTCAAACTTATTTTCCATAACCAAATCACAGTTTTGAGAAAATTCTTCAAAAATAGCACTACCGTATCTGATAGTACTTTCCACGTGACTCATTGTCTAATGACAGCCTTAATCCTGAGCGCGGTTTTGGCAGCGAGCGTGTCCGACACGTGAGATATGTAACTCTGTAGTGTAGGTGATCGAGACGAATTCGTGTAGAGTTTAATATCGTGTTTGTGTCGGTAGCGTAGATTTTGTTGTTGTTCGTAATAATGATGACTGTGATAATGATGATGATGATGATGAGAGAAGGGAAGAATGAAATCCATTACGACCCACAGTCCATGGTAACTCCCATGAATAGCAAAGAGGGAACGGTCGAACTTAGTTCTCCATTCTCACTCCATAAAACTCCGGTAATGTTTAGTATTTAATCCAAGAAGATGGCGCAAAGCCTCATATTCAGCTGTTTTACGCCATCATTTCCCCACACCTCGCTGTTCAAACACTGAAGTTGAAAACTTTTTTTCATTTCTAGGATGCTAATGGGCTACCACTGAGACGAAAGTCTCTCCAGAAGCATGATCCTTGCTCTGGCGACAGAAGCTTGCGCTTCTGCATTGTTCATCGATGACGATTTTTAGCGGCACTAATTTTTGGATTCCGCCTTTTTTCGTTTCCTACATCAGTGTACTAATTTGGCTCAGTACCCCAACTTTTTCCGATCTATCTCAGACGTGTGAAATATTCTGACTTCTATTTCAATTTGAATTTTTCATTTTGTTTTAGTAAGCTAAATGAAACTGTAACCTCCGTACGTTTACTGTAGATATTACTTTATAAGTTGAAATGTGGAGATTCAATTCGTTATGTGTTAATGCTTATGCCATTGATTTTGCTGACGGTGAACTCTATTGTTCACTTTTATAAGCTGCAGCTACCGTCGCCTTATAATGTAATGCCTATTAATAGAGTTTTGGTAGAAATCTTGATAACATTTACTAAGAGATTCGATCAGACAAAATACACACATCAAGAAAAGTTTTGAATCACCTCGGTTCGGAGGGTGCCGGAACCTGTACAGACAACAGGAATAGAGATCAACATAAACATCATTTCCGCCCTTTTCATTGCTCATGAAAACCACTTATTGCATGTTGTACCACCATACAGCCAGACTTGCAGAGGTGGTGGTCCAGACTGATGTACACACCGGCACCTCTAATACTCAGTAGCACGTCCTCTTGCATTGATGCATGCCTGTATTCGTCGTGGCATACTGCCCACAAGTTCATCAAGGCACTGTTGGTCCAGATTCTCTCACTCCTCAAAGGCGATTCGGCGTAGATGCCTCAGCGTGGTTGATGGGCCACGTGTTCCATAAACAGCCCTTTTCAATTTATCCCAACCATGTTCGATAGGGTTCATGCCTGGAGAACATGCTGGCCACTCTAGTCGAGCGATGACGTTATCTGAAGGAAGTCATTCACAAGATGTGCACGATAGGGGCGCGAATTGTCGTCCATTACGACGAATGCCTCGCCAATATGCTGCCGATATGGTTGCACTATCGGTCGGAGGATGGCATTCACGTATCGTACAGCTGTTAAGGCGGTTTACATGAGCACCAGCAGCGTACATCGTTCCCATATAATACCACCTCAAAACAGCAACTAACCTCCACCTTGCTGCACTCGCTGGACAGTGTATCTAAGGCGTTCACCCTGACCAGGTTGCCTCCAAAGACGTCTCCGACGATTGTCTGGTTGAAGGCATATGCGACACTCATCGGTGAAGAGAAGGTGATGCCAATCCTGAGCGGTTCTTTCGGTATGTTGTTGGGCTCATCTGCAACGCGCTGCATGGTGTCGTGGCTGCAAAGATGGACCTCGCCATGGACGTTGGGAGTGAAGTTGTGCATCATGCAGTCTACTGTGCACAGTTTGAGTCGTAATACGACGTCCTACGACTGCACGAAAAGCATTATTGAACATGGTGGCGTTGCTGTCAGGGTTCCTCCGAGCCATAATCCGTAAGTATCGGTCATCCACTGCAGTAGTAGCTCTTGGGAGGCCTGGGCGAGACATGTCATCGACAATTCCTGTCTCTCTGTATCTCCTCCATGTCCGAACAACATCGCTTTGGTTCACTCCGAGACGCCTGGACACTTCCCTTATTGAGAGCCCTTCCTGTCACAAAGTAACATCGCGGACGCGATCGAACCGTGGTACTGACCGTCTAGGCATGGTTGAACTACATACAACGCGAGCCGTGCATCTATTTCCTGGTGGAATGACTGGAACTGATCGGCTGTCGGACCCCTCCGTCTAGTGGGTGCTGCTCATGCATGGTTGTTTATATCTTTGGGCGGTTTTGGTGACATCCACAGTCAACGTCTACCTTCAGGAGTTCTGAGAGCCGGGGTGATGGAAAACTTTTTTTGATGTGCATATCTTCTCTTACCTGTAAATGACTCGAAACGTTTTTCGCTGATAACATGCAGTGTTATGTACGGATCAAGCCATGGTTAACTGAAAGAAGCATCCAGTACGCTCCATGGGAGCATAAGAGACCTACAGATATTATCGATGAGTATGAACGATGTATCAGACAGAGTTAGGAGCACTTGCGGAAAATTCACTCTTTCGGGAAAATTATCATCCCTGAATCAGAAAACTGTCGTCTCTGAGTTCTAATAAGTGGTGAGCTACTTTAACAGTATTTCTTCTTTATATGGTGAATGGATGATCTGCTGAAGGTTGAATAAATGCTGATTAATGTCCATAAACAGGAGAGAATCTGGTAATTCTAAATTACAAATCAGTGGTATTCATCTGCAGTCACAACGTTTATGTACTTAGGGGTAAACAACAAAGCGATATGAAAGCGAGCGACCAAGTGAAATCAGTAGGAGAGAAGGCAAATGGAAGATGTAGATTTTTTGAAATAAATCTGAGAAAGTGCAGCATATCTGTTACACTGCATGTAAGATTCCAGCGACAGAGTGGTGGTCCAAATTTATGAGCCGTCATAAATGGGCCTGTCGTAAAATGTCGAAGAAATATAGAGACACGTAAGAGATCGGTATAGCCCTTGTGGAAATGTAACAAGGGTGCTCAGGAAAGTTCCCTTTACTGAGAATTAAAAGAGTGAGGGCTCTGTTACCGTTAAGAAAAAACCGTTCCTACAGATGAAGAATGACGTTAGTGCATAACGGCTACTAAGTATGTCTAACGCTACTGGAAGTTTTCAGGTGGAAATTCCGATACAGCGTGCAAAGATCAAGGGCAACTTCTTGCGGACTTTGATGAAGATCCAATAGTAGGCATAAGGGCATGGGAGCATCATATCAACATATCGCGTTGAGGGTTGGCTCTAACTCAGTGGGTGCACAAAGAATGGTGACGATATGAACTCAGTAAAACAGTGTGCTAAGAAGAAGGAAGGAAGGAAGACAGAGTTTAACGTCCCGTAGACATCGAGGACAATAGAAAGAGAGCACACACTCGGAATGGTCCAAGGATGGGGAAGGATATTGGCCGTGGCCTTTGAAAGGAACTATACCGAAATTTGTCTGGAGCGATTTAGAGAAATCACGCAAAACCTAAATGTAAGTGGCCGGACGTGGATTTGAGCCGTCATCCTTCCAAATGGGAATCCGTTGTGCTCTTCAGTGTGGCAAGAAGAGTAGGAACAGGCCCTTCCAAAAGAATTAGGCCGTGAGATAGTAAGATTGCTCAACTGGCTCCGACGAATACACGGATGACAACAGCTGAAAACTGGACAGAGGTTAGAAATAGGTGACCACGAACCGTCTGTAACAGATTACTAGAAGCTGAGTTGATATCTTGAGTTGCCACGCAGTGTTTACCACTGACACTACACCACAAACAACACAGACTTTTATTGTGTACAGACATTCAACACGGTCACTGATTGGTATTTTGTGTTCAGCGATGCACCTCGCTTTGGTTTGTGACTTCCAGTTCGCGCCAACGCATCCATAGACGAACAGGTGAAAGATCACATGAAGCTGCAATTCTTGAGACCGATATCTCTTCAGCACTTGGAATCATAGGGTGGGTAGCTTTTGGATGTGACAACGGGACTGATTTGCTATTTGTTGATAATCGCCCCAGTGCGCAAGCACAGATGAATCGTTCACAGTTGACGCAGCAAGCAAGTCATGTGTTCAATCACGCGCGCACTGACCCTACGTGAGCATAAGGCAGTAGCTGTCAGTGGGACATTTACGTTTCGAGCGGACATGGTACCTAAACATGGGTAAGTGTAAGGATGTGGCAGAATGGTAAAAAGGGGCACTCATGCTTCGCCGTGCCCGTGGCCATACGGTATGTGAAGTTGCTAGATTTGTTGGTGTTTCGCAGCGGACTGTTCAGCGTGTCTGCAAGCAGTGGTGTAACACACGTGGTCACGAAACACGCGGCCAGAATTGTTTTCGGAAAAAGATAATGGTTAACAGGGGCCGGATACGCGTTCGCGGCTTTTGAATCAAGATCGCATCCAAACGCGGCAAGAACTGCTGCAAACCGCGCGACTGCTACGGTCGCAGGTTCGAATCCTGCCTCGGGCATGGATGTGTGTGATGTCCTTAGGTTAGTTAGGATTAAGTAGTTCTAAGTTATAGGGGACTGATGACCACAGCTGTTAAGTCCCATAGTGCTCAGAGCCATAGCCAACTGCTGCAAACAGTGAATGAAGGTCCATCCTCACCTGTTAGCAAGATAACAGTGCGACAGGAAATAGATGCAGTGAACATTTGAAGTCAGTCACGTCGCAAAGCAAGGTTCATCGGGCTGGAAAATATGTGTGCAGTTTCCTCCCCCCCTCCCTCCCTAGTCACCCACCCACTCCTTCCCCCCCTCTCTACCCTATTACATCTGGACTGGCCTGCACAATCACCTGACTCGAATTCAGCGATATGTTGGAACAGTAGATAAAACGCCGACAACAGGATCCCGCAGTTTGGTGGAATTGCGCGATCAAATCCTCAGCGAGTAGTTTAGCCCAGGTGCTACATACCTGCATAGCCTTGTGGGCTCACTTCCTAGCCGAATCCAGGCGGTTATCAAGTAGAGGGCCGGCCGGAGTGGCCGAGCGGTTCTAGGCGCTACAGTCTGGAACCGCGCGACCGCTACGGTCGCAGGTTCGAATCCTGCCTCGGGTATGGATGTGTGTGATGTCATTAGGTTAGTTAGGTTTAAGTAGTTCTAAGTTCTAGGGGACTGATGACCTCAGAAGTTAAGTCCCATAGCGCTCAGAGCCATTTGAACCATCAAGTAGAGGAGTGATTACACGATACTGAATAATGCTCGCAATGATTTCTCTAGGGATAACTAATTTTTTATCCCATGAGCTGATGGAAATAATGGTAAATTTTAATGTCATACACTTCATGACGAGGGTACAAATGACTTATTTCAGTCAGACAGTGTAAGACTGCGTAATGAAATCCATACAACAAAATCCTGAGGAATGTACGGATGCTTCTGTGGCCTCCGACTCGTCAGATGTGTCGGATCGATGCGCTGGATCGACGTATACTTGCTCACCAGCTTTCAGCCAGCACCATTCATGAACCAGCATGGAACGAAACTGCTCAAGAAGATATTCGGAGGCTGTATGCTTCGATGCCACAACGAGTAAAAAAGTGAATTCGTGCCTCTGTGGGCAAACTTCGTACTGATGTTGATTACGAGCATCAGTTCCGAAAGAAATGTAAGTTTAATCATTTAGTACCTGTTATGTAATGATCTCCACGAAGTTTGATTCATATATAACTGGTGATTCGTGGTTTAACACTTTCTGTTTCCATCAGTGCAGCAGTGCAAAAATACTCAAAGTAAGCAAGGAAACTGATTGCCGAGTGGAGAAATACGTCGAGGTCACGAAGGGTGGAAGGCAGTAGCAGCAGCAAAGGTGATGAACCTTTCGTATCGGTCTGCAGGCGTAAAATCGGTGGGCACCGGCAGTAAGAGGGCGCAAGCGTATACTGCTCAAGCCTGGCACGGTTGAGCAGGTCCGTCAAAACGAGGGGCGCGCTCGGGCAAAGCGATGATTTAAGCGCCGGGGGGGGGGGGGGGGGGGGGGTCGCCTCGGGCGCAGCGACGAACCGTGACAAATAGCGTTTACAGTGGCGACGGGGGTTGCGCAGTGCGTGTTGCCGGAGAAGTGGGTCACGCATCCACGCAGCGGCAGCGCGGACCACACCAGCTCCAGCAGCCATGGCGGACGGGCCCGCGGCGCTGCGCCGCAGCCGCTGCCGACGACCGCGATCAATACGTTGCGTCACATCCGGCTCGTGACGTCACGCCACAGCCCGTCTTGCGCGTTCCACCGTGGCTGTCCCTCGGCTATTATTTTATTATAGCACTGCCGCAGCCGCCTGCCTCGGTCACGGCACCCCACTTGTGCTCTTAGGATTTCGTGATTTTCAGCTGGAGACACGATCAAAAAGGGCGCATAAAATACCGCAGCGAGCGTTTCTAGCAGGCCGACCAAATTTACATCAGACCAGGTAGCTTCTGCTGCAGCGTCAGTGACTAGCTGCTCTACAATAGTGCAAAGTTTACGAAATCTCAGGCGATACGAACACTGTTCTGTAGAAAACAATATTTTAATTACATGTTTCTTCAACCTCTCTGAAGAAGAATAGATTTAAATTAAAATAAGCATGTATCCCTTTCCCTCTCTCTCTCCCTCACACAAACACACACACACGCACACACACACACACACACACACACACACACACACACACACACACACACACACGAAGCAATCAGACGATAGCAACGATGTTGTGTACTGAATAACTTCTACAGCCTGTTCTTATCTTTGCGAATGTTTCGTCAGTGTCCAATACTGACATATTCTGACTTCTCCCTCCAAAGCTTTGAATGTCGTAGACTCTAACATCAAATTTACTTCGCTGTTCCTCTATTAACACATCGACGAATGACCTACAGCTTCAGAAAACTTTTCCGTGGGTGAAGCGATATTGGAGATGTGGCTGTAACTCGTCTGGTCTGTTGAACAAGAATAAAAAAGAATCTCCTCCGCAATTCGCCAGAAATAATTGAGCGAAACGTCTAACTGGGCAGCCGTTTCTTCCCTATGCGATCCCAGTACAATAATCACTGCGCTATTTCCTCTGCTCCCATGGAACATGCAAACCGATCATCACCACACTATAACGAGGTGACAGAGCGACAGACAGTCATTTCAGCGACGAATAGCTGTGAAAATTTCATGCGGGGTTCAGGGTGATGCTGACCCCAAGTAAACGTTATTTACCGGGGATAATTGTCTCCTCCGTGAAATTTGAGGAGAAAGACACCGCGGCATTGGTTGGCTTACATCGTGATTTGGTTCTGATCCATATGATTTACTTTCTCGAAAGAAGATGACAGATGTCTGCAGCTACCGATTTGATTTGATCTGATTAATTCAGGGCGACAAAAATAACAGTGGACTTAGCCCACTGTTGCCCACACTGAGATTGAGTTTATTCTGCGATTTCGCTCCTTGTGATTCTAGCAAAGCTGACCGGTGATAGATCTTTTACTAGTTTCTTATTACAAACGATTTCTTCAGGCTCTAATTATGTCTCTTTTGTCCTCCAGAGTTTCGCATTGGAAGTTTAGAGTGAGGCTGTTTCATCTTTCTCACCACATAGTCAATATTTAGGGTACTTCTTCCTCTAAATATACCCATCGTGTGTAGGTGTTTCTTAAAGTTCCCATGGCCAGTCATGGATCCTATCGTGAGTTTAATCTGTTTCCTATTCAAGTTAAGGATTACAGAACTTCTCTTGAAAAACGGCTTCTGAATCATTAGTTTGCCATTTTTTGTTTTTGGATAGTAGTCCAATATTCTACGTGCTTCTCACTGACCCAGCAACGAAGATCTGAATTTATCATCGTCTTGGTGATGGTTAGGACAGGTTCCGGACCAACAAATGAAGTCGTCGCCCCTCTCCTGGCTAGCCTATTAGCTTTTCATTGTCACTAATTACTGAGTGACGAGGGACCCACACCAGGTTTACCCTGTTGTATTCCCCTAGTCTTTCAAGAGCTTCATGACATGCTGCAATGATCTCCGATCTCGCTGCAGGAGCTGATAAGAGATTTTAGAACTGATGGGTCTGAATAAATGTAGGTGCTATGGTCCTTTTAGCACCCACGCACATTCTAATTCATGGATATTTCGAATTGGATGTCTGCAGCTGTACCGAATGTCTCTCTGTTAATGAGACTGTGCTAAAAATTTGGAAGTAACCATTTTCATCATGACACATCAGTGAAGTGAAAGTCAGTTGGAGAGCTGTACAAATGGGAGAGGGCGATATGGAATGAGTAGCCCAGAGCTCTGATGTCAACGTACCTGAGTACGATTCGGATGCGTTACTGCATTTAAATGGCAAGACTAGGCTACCCTGATATTTTTACGAAAATGTTCATCATTTTTTCGGAGGAATTTAAAAAAAATCTGCAACTGTTCGCGGCAATAACTAAGACCATCCCGGTGAAGAACGGCGACGTACTTGACAGCTCCAGACGAGGAATTTTGTGTAGCTGCCTGTTGTTACTGTCAATATACAATATTTATCATCCCTACGTCTCTGCATAGACTATATCGGTCTCTACGAAATTCCAATCGCTTTCAATCCCTCGTGTTACTTCCAGATATGTGGTCAGCTCCAGCCACTGTTCCCCATCGACACACCGTTCTGCATAGTATCTGCTCGAAGTCACTAAGGACAGGTTATTGGAGCAGTTATTCGGTCCGATATGAGTCCCGATAGTGATTTCACGTATTTCAATTGCGGTACGATGTGCCACTTGAGCCATCTATGACGGCTAGCCAGGTTGTGGTTTTTAGGCAGTTTCCCCACATCCGACTGGGTGAAAAACGAACGGGTTCCCACGTCCCGCCTCTGTTACACGATCTCGCAAACACGGCTAAAACGTACTCACGCTCTCACCTGGGATCACGCTGGACGCAGACCGATGGGATACACGTGATATCTTCTCGCGGTGCAAGAGATGGCGACAGGAAGAGCGCCTGGCTTCCATTTAACACTAACACTGCCAAATCCAGAATAACATGCCGACCCCGTAAAGATGCGCGACAAGGCTAGGAGAAAGAAGGATATCTATACCAGTAGATACCAGTAGCTCTGTTATTGAAGGCAGCTTTCTTCTCCTGCCTAGGTCTGTAACAGTCGCTCAAAAAGTTTCAATTTGCCGTCGTTGCTGTATCGCACATGCAACCCAGCCCAGATGTGGGCATATAAGCACCGACATGTAGGCGAGGGGTTAGACTGGCCTTCGAACAAAAACTGAATGATCGCCACTTATACATCCGGTACCTTTCTTGCTTCGACCATCGTATGTAATGTAACACCCTCGATAGGAGTGGTCTTCAATTTCTTTCTACTGTGTAGTTCCCAATTTTGATGTCGTTACAAGTGAACGCGACACTGACCGTGTTCAGTTAAGCGTGAACACCAGACTATCCTGAAGAAGATCCCACAGGGGAGTTAAAGCATCTATCATATAGAAGAAACTGAAGAAGAACATGACGCGGTCCAACAACCTAGTGGATTTTATCATCAGTAAACACCGGCTACGAAAGCCTACAAGCTAGCATAAGTCGCTCTTCTTCTCTCTACTTGTCCTCTTTGCTTCATCTTTGCTTCATTTACCCTTAAACTATATTCTATGCTCATTATCCCTTTCCCTTACAAACGGCCGTAAGGATTACGTTTTCTGCGAACCGTAGAATTCGTATCAGTTCCCCTTCAACTTTCATTAGTCTACTGGAACTTCCGTTCTTTTCCTTCAGGGCTCTTTTTACGTATAATTTAAGCAAGTTGGTGATGAACTGCGAACCTGACCTACAACCTTCCCAACACGAATTTGCCGTTTTGAACCCACTACTTTTATTCTTACAACTTGTGTTTGTGGATGTTTATGATCTTCTAAGGTTTATGAACATCTCCCTTCCTGAAAAACTGTTTTTCATCATGTACGCATTCAATTTTTGTTTCTTCTCGTCTGTATATTAGACTAATCAGCAGTTTGCAAGCATGACTCGTCAGACTCAAAAATGGTTCAAATGGCTCTGAGCACTATGGGACTTAACTGCTGAGGTCATCAGTCCCCTAGACTTAGAACTACTTAAACCTAACTAACCTAAGGACATCACACACATCCGAGGCAGGATTCAAACCTGCGACCGTAGCAGCCGCGTGGTTCTGGACTGAAGAGCCTGGAACCGCTCGACCACAGCGGTCGGCTACTTGCCAGACTAATCGTACAATAGTTTTATCCACTATCGCCGTTTTTGGTAATCATATGATAATGGGCTTCTGCAAATATGACCTTAACTCACCCGTTTCATACGGTTGTAACTTTAACTGAGAAAAAATGAAATGAGCATATGACATTGTTGGCCGGGAGGTCCCATCCGGGGAAATTCGGCCGCCAAGTGCAAGTCTTATTTCAGTCAACGCCACATTGGGCGGGTTGTGTGCCGTTGATGAGGATGAAATGGTGATGAGGAAAACAAAACATCCAGTCCACGAGCGGAGATAATCGCCAACCCGGCCAGGAATCGAACCAGTGCCTGCTGCAAGGGAGGCAAGCACGTAATCACCCAGCGAAGCAGGCGGACATTAACTAAAATAACTGCTACTTCTGCACTTGTCACAAATTTCAGGAGCTCTGGAGGTATATATCATTGACTTCTGGTGACTTGTTTGAGCTGAGATCTACAGCGGTCAGGTAAACTCTGAATTTCTACATCATCTGTTTCTTCCACAACAACGTCTTCCTCCTCTTGTTTCACATTTAGGAACGCTTCCTCTCCTTTGTACAGGTATTCCATTATTTCCGCCATCTGTCTGCCCTTTCTTCCGTAATTAATAACATTTTTATATGTCCGCCTTGTAGATCAACAATTTTATATTCAATTTCCCGGAAGTTACACTTATGTTCCTGTGCCCCGAGTTGGTCTTTCCTAAAATCGTACCTTTATACAGGGTAATCAGAAACAGTCTGAAAAGCTGGCAAGGTCGTTGTAGGGGATGCTGACCGGAGAAATAATTTTTTTTTTAATTTAATACGTTGCTTTGTTTCTGAGTAATTTAACATTAAAGGTAGCCAATCAGGTCGTTGCGCGCGCAAATTCAAGCACTTGCACACGCTAAAATACGGTAATGCACAGACATCCGTGGCTTCGTCAGTCACCATTTATTCAAATACTCATTGCCAGTTAAAATGTGGCTTCTTCGGATTTGTTAAATTGAAGCTAGGTGAGCAAAACCTACGTTTGCACTGTTTGAGGAAACCAAACGAAGCACATGTTTGGCGACACCACCTCTGACGGGTTGCTTGTATCGATTCTTTTTGAACGGTTGTTTCTCAGCACAACCTCCCCTTGCAAGCTTTTCAGACTGTTTCTGACCACCCTGTATATTTCTGTCATTCATTATCAGCTAGTTTGTTTACACTTCCTGTTAATTTTATCCATAAGTTCAACATGGTTCAAATGGCTCTGAGCACTATGGGACTTAACTTCTGAGGTCATCAGTCCCCTAGAACTTAGAACTACTTAAACCTAACTAACCTAAGGACAGCACACACATCCATGCCCGCGGCAGGATTCGAACCTGCGACCGTAGCGGTCGCGCGGTATCAGACTGTAGAGCCTAGAACCGCTCGGCCGCCCCGGCCGGCTATCCATAAGTGTTCTATTGTGCTACCTTCCTATCTCATTCTTCAGATTCTTATATTTTCCTTTTCGATCCATACCTTGACTCATCCGTGGCTTCTTTATCTCTGCTTTTCTGTTCTGTCTCAGTTATTTGAATTTTTATCACAGACCACTCCAATTGTACTAAACTACATACTTACTAAAACCAGGTTAGCTTTGTGGTCAGCGTGGCTGACTACTGTGCAGAGGACTCGTGGTCTATTCTCGGTACCGTCAAGGATTGTTTTCTTTGCAGGAGGACTGGAACGAGGTGCACTGAGTCCAGTTATGCCGACTGAATGGTTCAAATGGCTCTAAGCACTATGGAACTTAACATCGGAGGTCATCAGTCCCCTAGAACTTAGAACTACTTGATCCTAACTAACCTAAGGACATCACACACATCCATGCCCGAGGCAGGATTCGAACCTGCGACCGTAGCAGCAGCGCGGTTCCGTACTGAAGCGCCTAGAACCGCTCGGTCACAGCGGCCGGCTGTGCCAATGAGGAACTACTTGAGCGAGTATTAGCACTGCCATCTAAAGAGTAGCGGGACCAGGTCTGCTAAGCCGACAGCAGGCGGGAGCGCGCTGTGCTGACCCTCACGCATCCATACCGCATCCACATGACGCCATTGCTTGACGGACGATACGGCGGTCGGTCGGGGCCGACTGGCCCGTCTGTGGCGAGAACGGTGGTGCTTATACGAGCTAAGAAGAGCAAATGTTAAGTAAATTTCAGGAGTTGTTTTCAGTTCGAGAAATCTATGAAAGAGAGAAAATGTCGTATCGCATTGTTGGCAAGTAAATAGCGAGGGTTAGCCTTCTAATCGGAGAGGGTTTCCTTCCTCCGCGCGCAGTGGCTTCTGTCCTTGTTTGTTTCTGAAATGTATCTCTTGAGCGTAGGTGCTGGCTGGCTGTAATGTATGTCTGTTTAGCGTGGTGTCGTAGTTTTGTTGTATGATGATCTGAGGAGGGAGAGAGGATGAAACCCGGTACCGGCAGTTAGTCTACCACTCTTGAATAGCACCAAGGGATCAGCTGAAATTAACGTCCCCACACGACAGAGGAATCACCATTGAAATTGTCACCTATTCCAATCGGTGAGACACCGGAAAGCGGTCTGAAATTAAATGCAGGACACTGGTGCGAAGTTTTCGCATGGAAACCGTCAGGATTCTGACCGAGTCACGCGTCTCCACAAAGAAGTCCTTTAGCAACATCGACTACGGAGGATGGTCGAGAAATGTAAAGATAGCTCACAGCCACTCGTGAAGAAAGCTGTTCCAGCGGAAACTGTTCGCCGAGGTTCCAGAAGGATCTGGACGCAAACACATTTCCTAATTTCGTAGACGGACTTTTATAGTTTTATCGAGGGTGCGCGTGGTTTTAAGGCAGCAGCTTTGCTGTAGTAACAACGGTTCGTCAGTTGCCTCTTTCAAAATATGGTGTACGAGGTTGTAGCCCAAGCTGGTTTTAATACGAGTATTCCGCATTTTGAAGGGTGGTAGTGTGGACCAGAAAACGAAAAAAAAAATCCAGTAAACATGGGCTGTAAAATGAGATATGCACTCTTGTTCAGCAAAAGAGATGTGTTTCACAGTAGCGAAGATGAGCTAGTGCTCATAGCTCGTAAGTAATGCCGTTTAGAGCCCATGTTTCCTGGCATTTTTTCTTATATGCGTCTTAGAGCGCATGTTTACTGTCATTTTATTCTTGTTTTGGTCCGTCCTACCACCTCTTAAAATATGGAATAGAAAACAAAGAGCTTGAAGTAGAAGAGGTTTATTTCACGAATACTTCTCTTCCTGTAGGCGCCAGCTCATTTCCCTATTCGCAGTATGTACCCTATTCTATCCGTAGCAATCCTCTTCCATCTTCTGTCGCGATGCATATTCGTCAGTTGAACGGCACTACGTCAGTGCTATTACTTCTCTATTTCCACATGGACACCAGAAGTTCAAAATTAGCACTAACACAATAAAACACAAATATGCAATTTCGGTAACCCACAAGAGGAACTCAAAATCAGCTTCGTTTCATTTCTGAACACAGTTTCTTATTCTATATATTTTATTGTACATTTATTTGTTGCATGTGTACATTTAGAGTGAAATAGAGTGATCATAGTAACATATTCCGCATTGTTTTCCCTTTTCGTGTTCTTCATTTCTATTCTGGAAGAGTAAGCCAGCAGATGTGAAGCCTAAACCCAATTGAGAGATAAGCTGGTTTACTACAAGCGCTGTGTTGATGACACTCTTATTCTGTGTAGTAGCAAGAACTAGCAAAAAGCTTAGCCGAAGAACTTAATTAATTAACCACAAAATTCAATTCATTGTACATCATACAACACTAGATGGCATTAACTACGTTGACTTAAAACCTCTAATAAAATTCAAAAGCAAAATTTTGAAATTTTCAGAATGCCGACATTGCCATTCATAACTCCTTTTGCCATCATGACTTAAAAACACATTCTTCCCTGTGAATGCAAGGGAAAGGTCTAAAGAAACACAAATTATAAAACTGATTACCTCCAGTGATGGGTACAATCCTGCTGTAATAGATAAACTAATCCATACAACAAAATTAAACCAATGAACAGCTGAACAACCCCCCGTAAACAAGAAACCACATTGGTAAACCTGCCTTTGCTGGGGAAGATCTCTTACCAAAATGTCAAACTCTTTAAGGCCTACGACATGAGAATAAACTTCTTTACCAATAACAAAATACAAAATAAAACCATCCACAGTACCAAAAATGCTATGCAACAGTATTAAAGGTCAGCTGTGTATAAATTCATTTTTAACACATGTCCAATGTTCTCAAGTTAACAAACTTCTAGAAGCTTCGCAAGATTCAAAGAGCACATGGATGCACCTATTCTTAATGACCTGAAAAAATTCAGCTTTGTGATACATCTTGCCCAACACAGTTATTCACCAAACAGCAGACAACAGAATCTTCAGGTACAGCAAGTCATAAATGTTGACCTTTTTGAGAAAAGTGACATCACCAACTCAAATATAGAATCAGACCACCTTCTCAGTGACCAGACCGAAACAAATTTTTCCTTAGGAATTACTAGCTCGAAACAGCTAATCAGAAAACCGACCCTCCCCCTCCCCCACTCCGCTCTTTCCCACCGGTTAGGTACGAGAATGATTCACGTTTGTGTCTGTGCCACTAATGTACCAAAGAATAAATCTTGTGCAATGTAGTTAAATATCTAAGCTTCCAACTGTTAAAATAACTTAATATTCACGTACATTTTATCATGTTAGCTGCATTAAACCGAATTTATGTTTACCGTGAGACAGTAACTCAACGCCAAGGCAGCAGCTCACTTTGAAATACAAAGGGTTCTTCTTACGGGGCAGTCGCAATTCTGTAAATCCATTTAGTACAATGAAGAAACCACGCAACACTTCTTTCATCCACAATCTTTTATTGTGTACACGAGCGGTTTCGAACCACAGTTCCATCATCTGTTGTAAATAGTAATAATGAAAATATTTCCTTGCACACGAATAGGAGAGCATCCGTAAGTCTGAAATATCATATAAGGAACTATGCGGCTAACATTTCTAAATTAAAATAAATTAAAAGAGAGAACAAGACGTTATAATCACTTAATCACCTGAGGTTATCCTCACCCCAACGTTGTCATGAAACGACAGGTTCCGGGTGAAAAGGGTAAGAGGGACCTAAAAATTCCTAAAAACGGACGTCGTTATCTGACGCCAAACGTTATCAAAATAATGAAACACTTAAAATGCAATAAAAATTGGGGGGGGGGGGGGAGAAATCACATACTTCGTGGAATTGCTTACATAAATTCCATAAAAAACATTGCCCCTTGCTGCGCGACTGGGAACACAAATTGGAAAACTGTATAATAGTAAATATTAACCATGAGTATTGAAGCCGCACAAGACCCAAGCGCAACCGCGATACGAAGCAGACATGAGATTGGTGACGTGTTTGAAATGGAAAAGAGCTTTTCCAGTGCAAACAGTTCACCAGTCTCCACTATTATGAAACACTTGATGAGTACAGTCTGCGTAGATAGCGTTGCATTTTAAGCAAAATCGAGTGCTTCACACGTATCAATCTTTATGTCGTCGCACAGTGTACTGTGTGTCGTACGATGAAATAATTCTTCAGGTACATTCAGTGATATACAGGGTGTTACAAAAAGGTACGGCCAAATTTTCCGGAAACATTCCTCACACACAAAGAAAGAAAATATGTTATGTGGACATGTGTCTGGAAACTCTTACTTTCCATGTTAGAGCTCATTTTATTACTTCTCTTCAAATCACATTAATCATGGAATGGAAACACAAAGCAACAGAACGTACCAGCGTGACTTCAAACACTTTGTTACAGGAAATGTTCAAAATGTCCTCCGTTAGCGAGGATACATGCATCCACCCTCCGTCGCATGGAATCCCTGATGCGCTGATGCAGCCCTAGAGAATGGCGTATTGTATCACAGCCGTCCACAATACCAGCACGAAGAGTCTCTACATTTGGTACCGGGGTTGCGTAGACAAGAGCTTTCAAATGCCCCCGTAAATGAAAGTCAAGAGGGTTGAGGTCAGGAGAGCGTGGAGCCCATGGAATTGGTCCGCCTCTACCAATCCATCAGTCACCGTATCTGTTGTTGAGAAGCGTACGAACACTTCGACTGAAATGTGCAGGAGCTCCATCGTGCATGAACCACATGTTGTGTCGTACTTGTAAAGGCATATGTTCTAGCAGCACAGGTAGAGTATCCCGTATGAAATCATGATAACGTACTCCATTGAGCGTAGGTGGAAGAACATGGGGCCCAATCAAGACATCACCAACAATGCCTGCCCAAACGTTCACAGAAAATCTGTGTTGATGACGTGATTGCACAATTGCGTGCGGTTTCTCGTCAGCCCACACATGTTGATTGTGAAAATTTACAATTTGATCACGTTGGAACGAAGCCTCATCCGTAAAGAGAACATTTGCACTGGAATGAGGACTGACACATTGTTGGATGAACCATTCGCAGAAGTGTACCCGTGGAGGCCAATCAGCTGCTGATAGTGTCTGCACACGCTGTACATGGTACGGAAACAACTGGTTCTCCCGTAGCACTCTCCGTACAGTGACGTGGTCAACGTTACCTTGTACAGCAGCAACTCCTCTGACGCTGACAATAGGGTTATCGTCAACTGCACGAAGAATTGTCTCGTCCATTGCAGGTGTCCTTGTCGTGCTAGGTCTTCCCCACTCGCGAGTCATAGGCTGGAATGCTCCGTGCTCCCTAAGACGCCTATGAATTGCTTCGAACGTCTTCCTGTCGGGACACCTTCGTTCTGGAAATCTGTCTCGATACAAACGTACCGCGCCACGGCTATTGCCCCGTGCTAATCCATACATCAAATGGGCATCTGCCAACTCCGCATTTGTAAACATTGCACTGACTGCAAAACCACGTTCGTGATGAACACTAACCTGTTGATGCTACGTACTAATGTGCTTGATGGTAGTACTGTAGAGCAATGAGTGGCATGTCAACACGAGCACCGAAGTCAACATTACCTTCCTTCAATTGGGCCAACTGGCGGTGAATCGAGGAAATACAGTACATACTGACGAAACTAAAATGAGCTATAACATGGAAATTAAACATTTCCGGACACATGTACACATAATATCTTTTCTTTATTTGTGTGTGAGGAATGTTTCCTGAAAGTTTGGCCGTACCTTTTTGTAACACCCTGTATGTAGTTTCTGCCCGCAGTGTGTGTTGCGAACTGAGGTAGTAGCAAATGAGTAATAAATCAAAATGTCATGTCTGATATTGAAGTTTCACTGCAAACCAAAGCATCTAAATATCTATGACGACATGTCTCGTGACCGAAGTGTGGTACAGTGATATAATTTTGCATGTATACTCAATGGTACAGTTGGATACTGTCTGCAAGGTGTATTGCGAATAGTTGGCAGTGAAGAAGCAATAAATTAAAACATGTCTGATGCTGGAGGTTTACTGCATGAACAGCCAAAATGTAGTAAACTATAAACTTTTTTCCTTTCATAATTTTATGGAAGATGAGAGCGAGAAAAGTTCCTTAAACGTTTGAAAATATATGTAAATTTGTTGCAAGTTGCTAAGTGCTCTCATTTTCAAATACTGGATGAATAATATCCTAGTGTTTGCGCGCAGTCAAGTACTCTGCCTGAAAACAAAACTCTCAATTTGTAACTGGAGTACTTGTCTTATTATGTCAAACTTTTAACGGTAGCGGGTAGAGGGTTCCGAAACCAATCGTGACTCGAAAAACGTGATCCGGATTTTTTTCATGAAAAGAAGAAAAGCTCGAGATAGGCCTACTGCATGTTCCGGACGGTGACGAGGACATTTGCAGGGCATGTGAGATATTAGGCGGTTTATTAACAAGGCGTACTCGCTGATAGTTTGGCAGGTGTTCCGGATGGCCCTGAAGGCGCGCGGCCGGTCACGTGCGGCAGCCGGCGTTGGTCGCCAGATTGTCGCTGTCGCTGTCGCCGTCGCCGAATCAATAGCGCAAACATTACCCGCCGGCTAAAAAAAGGCCGCGCCGCACGCCGCACGCCGCACGCCTGCGCCACGGACAATAGCAGCCGAGCAGCGCCCCGCGTCCGCCGGCACGGCACACTTTCCGGGGTCATCACGCTTGCGTCGCAGCACAGTTCCAGCTGCCTCGTGCCCGTCTGCGCCTTGTCCACACGTGCGTCTAGTCACGCAGTCCACAAGAGATGATTCCACGATACTTGGTAACGCGGGTCATGACGAACCTCGTCTTTGGCCAGGACAGTCTCGTAACAGCTGCATCTGCGTCCACACTACCAGATCTAAAGTAAATCGGACACCTGAATGAGATTTTCACTCTACAGCGGAGTGTGCGCTGATGTGAAACTTGGATAAGCCATGTCTCCGCGATATCCTTTCTTTCAGGAGTGCTAGTTCTGCAAGTTTCGCAGGAGGGCTTCTGTAAAGTTTGGAAGGTAGGAGACGAGGTACTGGCAGAAGTAAAGCTGTGAGGACGGGGCGTGAGTCAAACTGAGGTTTGTAGAGCACTTGCCCGCGAAAGGCAAAGGTCCCGAGTTCGAGTCTCGGTCCGGCACACAGTTTTAATCTGCCAGGAAGTTTCAAATCGGACACCTATTATTGGACATTAAAATGGGATTTGTCCAGCCTTCCTTTTTATGACGCCTTGAAATGTTCTGGGAATACTTTCAATGTGTCTGAATGTCTGTGGAGCAAGGACAGAATTAAAGCTACATTCCCTCTGTGCCCCTTTTCTGCCGGTATTACTTTGCTATAACAAACCGAAAGGTATTCACTGAAATTCAAAAGCAAGCCCCTCTGTGACACACAACGCCACTCTTGTAGTGTCTGCCACTCGAACTTCCTCAGCATCTACGAAACGCTCTCGAGCCGTCCAAAGGATCCCGTGATGAAATACCGCTGTTCTATGGATCTCCTTTATTTCCTATTAATCTGATCTGCTAATGGTCTCAGATTGATGAGCTATACTTAACAATCGGTCGAACAAGCGTTTTGTAAGTCACTTCTTTTCAGTTTCTTTTTCATAGGTGTAATACATTTTCTTAAGATTATTCCAATGAATTTCAACCTGGTATCTGCTTTTCTTACAATTCTTTACATGCGATCATTCCAGCCATGGTTGGTTATTCCAAAGAATGTTGTGGCTGTTATGGTCCAGTCACCAATATTTTGATCGAACGGGAGTCCATTTATTCCTTTCTTTAGAGCAAAATTTTACATTTATCCACGTTCAGGGTCAGCTGATAGCCCGTGCGAAAATCATCATTCCTCGGCAGATCTTCCTACAATTCCCTATAGTCTTCTGACTGCTGCCTTCCTACAGACAACTGCATCACGGCGAACAGTTTCTAAATCTTTTATACGAGGGGTGATCAATCTAAGCTGTTTACCTAAATTTTTCCGCAACTGTTTAAGATACAGTAATTCTATTTTCTATCAGATAAATTGTGGGAATATGCTCACTAAACGAGGTATAATATCTTTTCATACCTCTATAGTTACAGAGATATCGGTATCAACTTCTCTTTTTAAAATGGTTACTTAGAAATTTATGCAGTTAGAATCGTTGTTCGGAGAAATTGCAATATTTAAAACGTGGGAACATGAAACCCACTCTTGTTTTATGCTCTTATGCGGCAGTTGGTAATTTCGTAGGAAAATATGTCACGTCGCATAAGGCGGAAACAAGAGTGTTGCAGCAAAGTAATACCGGCAGAAAAGGGGCACAGAGGGAATGTTGCTTTAATTCTGTCCTTCACGTGCGTCGGATGTAGGTTAGTTTGCAAAAATAAATGTCTCTGACAAACCAAACGAAAACGTATATGCTAATTCATGACGGGGGATGTATTGGAACGCAATGAGTACAGTTGAGTTTTATGTAAAAGGTTCGATGAATCGTTCGACAGGCAGGTAAGTGTGAATTGCAGAATAGTCACGTGGATGTAGATGTAGGTATCCCGATCGACAGTGCCCACAAGAATTCGCAATTCAGCGAATGTGCAAAAAATTATTATTGCAAGAACACTGGAATACTATGCAGAGAATAAGGAACAAGCCTGCAACCAGCGGAGCGACCGACATAGTGATCTGGCAGCTGTTGCTCGGAATCCACGTGTTGCCGCTAGAGAAATTGCGAGTGCGTCTCGAATAACTGGACCTACTGTTGTTCGCGTTTTCCCCTCATGCAGCTTTCATTCGTATGGTGTGACACTTCACCAGCAGAATAACCAGTGGTATCGCAGAAGATGCATGGAATTATGTCACACAGTTCTGATGCAATGCCGGCCGCTGTGGCCGAGTGGTTCTAGGCGCTACAGTCTGGAACTGCGCGACCGCTACGGTTGCAGGTTCGCATCCTGCCTCGGCATGGATATGTGTGATGTCCTTAGGTTAGTTAGGTTTAAGTAGTTCTAAGTTCTAGGGGACTGATGACCTCAGAAGTTAAGTCCCATAGTGCTCAGAGCCATTTGAACCGTTTTTCTGATGCAACATCAATACAATACTAATCAATAAATTCTCTTTACGGATGATACTATCTCTACAAATCATGGAAAATACGCACTGGTTGCGGCAGGTTGAACATAAAAGGCAGTGATGTGCTGCGGGTTACTGGACACTACAAGACTGGTCCTCGGTTAAATGAAGGAACTTTAACGGTTGCAAAATACGAACAATTTCATAACGAAGTGTTACCGGCTCTCCTAGAGGATGTAGCACTTGAAATACGTAGATATATGTGGTGCCCAGCTCACTTCTTGCTTATGACTGGGAAAGCTCTGTTCTGGTTGCTGGATAGGGCATAAAGGTGTTATCAATTGGCCTGCATGTTCGACGGATTTGACACCACGTCTAGATCAAGTTTATGCACAAGTTTCAACGACCCAAGATGATTTGAAACACAGCTTTATTGCACCATATGAATTGACATCGAAGGCATCTCTTCAGTCTGTTCACAATTTCTTGCACCAGCGACTGCAAACATGTACTGCACCAGACGGTGGGCATTTACAATGCTCGTTGACATAAACGGTATTTTGAGGCCATATTTATGAGCACATTCTTTTGTAGTTTTCTTTTGTTGCTGTTTCTAATGAAATTTAGCACTAAACGTGTATCTTGACATTAAACGCATAATGCGAAGTTATTATGAAACATTCTTTATACTTCAGTTCCCAGTTTTATATCTTATTTCAGTTTTCGACGTGTGCCTCCCTTTCAAGACTCTGGCACAAAAACAAGAGCAGAAATGTTATCATAGTCATCTGTTAAATCATCCTCGGATTTAACATCCTTTGCCTTCGAGTTAGTGTGTCTATCCAACAACTTGTAGCCAGGAGCGATGGGTATTAGTTTAATTTGAAACTTTTCTCCATTACTCTGCTTTTGTAAGTAGGCAACGCCCTGCAGCGTGACACGACTGTCTCGTATATCGACATTCTGCATCAGACAATTATCTCTTTCATGTACAAACGAGCTACATTCTAAATACTGTAATTTCTCCGAAACTACTAACTGGAGTTTGAAGAGTTAAGAGCCGCTGCATTTATTTCGTTTGGAATTGCGATTATAGTAGCAGAAATTACTGTAAACGTCTTCAGTACGTCGCGTACTGCAGCTCTCGAATATTTATGAAAAGACATTTTAAAACCAAAGCTGCTGATTTCTTACCGAATGACTCGTTTCGGGCTTTGCTCATTTTCAAAAACTGCGCATTTGTATTTAGGATATGGCTGGCGTGGAGAGTTCTGTTTATGTCATTACACATAAATGTATGTCGTATCTTCATTACCGGCATGATGTGATCTCTGTGAAAAGAATATATCCGTATTGGATTACACTGTGTGTCACTCTGACTTCTTTACCGTAGTTGTTATCGTAAGTTCAACAGATGTCGATAATCCAATAAGAACAAATTCTCCATTGTGTATGCAATTTTGTTGCCATATGGATCACATCAAGAAGGATAATGAAGATATGAGATACATTTAACTGTTCACACCAACCGTATCTTAAATACGAAAACGTGGCTTGTGAAAATTGGCAAATCCAGAAACTAGTCAATCAGTAAATAAAAAGCAGCTTTGGTGTTAAGAAGTCTTTTCTTCAAGAAATTACGCCGTTCTGTTGGAAAAGCATAGTTGATAACGATATCTCTGTAATTAACATAGCTATGAAAGGAGACTATACACAATTTAGTGAGGACTTTTTCTCATTTGGGTAAGAACACAATTACGATATCTCAAACGGTTCATGAAATACCTGAGGTGAACTATTTAACTGATTCACGCCATATACTCTTAACTTTAACGTTCTGAAATTACCATGAGATTTGTCGATTTCGTTGTGTTAAGAGCGATGTGTTGTGTTCTATCTGCAAGGAAGTCCCGAATGTAGTCACAAATGTGGTCTGAAAGCCAGTATTTTATTCACTAAACGACAGTGCAGAACTGTATTATACTTCCCCCTTATATACTCCATGATCAGTAGTTAAAGAGATCGATCCCAAAATGATCAGAAAACTAACGGTAATCCAGACACCTTGTTCTCGCAGAAGTCCGGGTCCTACGATTTGGGACAGTCAAATGAAAGCCAGAAATGTGGAGAAAAAGTAAGAAAACTGTGAGGTATGATGGTCGATGCTTTCACGGAAAAATTTTTGCTGTTGCTACGGAAAATGATTGTACCCACGCGTGAACTTCGTCCTCAGCGTATCGACGGCCAGGAATGTCTTTCTTCAGGGCTTAGAGAACAAAAATATGGAAATCGCATGGTGAGAGATCGGGACTGTGTGGAGGATGAGTAAGGGCTTCCCAGCGAAACTTCTGAAGCCTAATCGAAACAACCTTGACAACATGTGGGAGGGGGGGGGGGAGGGCGGGGGGGGGGGGGGCATTACTCTGGAACAAAACCATACCGCCCGTCAATACAGTGAGGTCCTTACATATCTTCCATCTAGCCCCTATCTCTCCCCATGCGATTTTCATATCTCTGGAGCGCTAAAGAAAGACATTCGTGGCCGTCAACTTGCTTCGGATGGAGAGGTGCAGGTCTGCGTACAAACATGGTCCCGTAGGCAAAGGGAAACATTTTTCCATGTAATAACAGTTACGGCGATTGCTTTTGAAATAATATACAGTTTACTTACTTTTTTCCAAGTATCTCGCTTTCATTTGACTGCACCTTATATTGCAGAATCATCGTCAATACTGACAATTATACAACGGACATCTCACAGCTTACAAAGGGGTCCCATTTACCCCTCTCAACCTGGGTGCGAATTACCTACTCACACAATCAACGCGTAAACCTCCTCCAGCTGACCATGAACTCTGTGCACCTAAATGACCTTTCGATGCCTGTATGTAAGAAACTGCTTCCATAATGTTACTTTAAATCCGTCTTGATTGCAAATTTTTTTTTTTTTTTATTATTCATATGACCGGTTTCGGTTCATTCAGAACCATCTTCAGATCTGTAAAAATAATTATACTAATTTACTATTTCACGAAAGCAAATCTTTTTCATCCTATCTTATCAACATCAAATGTACCAGAACGTACCTGATATTTAAGTTACAGGAGTAACCCGTCCAATTCAGCAACTTTCACATGCTACGTCACATAAAATTGGTTGGCAGAGTGCACGTCATTTATATTAATTATGACACTATTACCAACAGGTGGCGTCTGGTACATTTGTTACATTCCATTTGCACATACTGTATTCAGTAGATCTTTTTTATATTAAAAATATGTAATTAAAATATGTAGATGTCAAAGCTAAAATCTGTACTTGTCAGGATTAAAAAACAGTAAAATTATCATTTTTATACGATCTAACAGGCATAGGGCGATTTATATATCTATGGTGCTGGTGTGAACTTGTTTTCTTCTACGGTCTGCTTCCGTGGTTCCCGCCACTTTGGTGTTGTGCCGCGGTCCGCTCAGTCGTCTGCTGTCCATCGCCGCGGGCAAGAGGGCCGCACAGGAGGGCCCCGTCAACGACGCCAGGCGTTGCACGCGTCTTCCGGCTTCTCCACCGCGCACCATCTCTCATCCCCTGGCCTGGATCTCCATACGCAACAGTTGTCATCTTAGTAGGTCGTCATAAATGCTAAAATAGGCGTTATGATTGAATTCGCTTTGTTCGTTGAGGATTAAATCCGGATCTTTATTTTTATGGGTGTATATTTCGATCTCTTCTAAAATGTTAAGGAACCGTCCCTTGTGAGCTCTATGCAGGATGTCTAAGTTGTTTTCAGTATTCGTGACTGAGTGCTTTGTCGCAGCCATATGCGCCCCAAAAGCTGTTTTGTTTTGAGAGTAGGTGTGCTCCCTGAATCTGGTTTCAAAGTTCCTACCAGTCTGCCCTATATATTGTTTACAGCAGTCATTACATTTGATTTTATATACACCTGAATCCTGAAATTTATTCCTACTATTACATATTCTATGCCGGAGCTTCAATTTTAACGTGTTATTTGTTCGGAACCCTATTTTAACGTCGGTTTTACGAAAGCATCTTTCAATTTTGTCTGCAATTCTTCCATTGTAAGTGAGAGCTACATATTTTTTCTTGTTGTTCCTCTTAACTGCTACTTGCCTTCCTTCTGTCTGTTCCATTTGCCTCTTCTTTATCTTCCTATAAATATTCATCACCTGCTTACACGTATATCCGTTCGCTACGGCCACTTGTTTTAAAATACTTAACTCCTTTTCTACTTCGTGTTGGCTTAGTGACAATCTTAGTAGCCTGTATACCATCGAAGTAAAATATGCCCATTTGTATCGCGGTGGGTGACAAGAGCGCTCGTTGATAACTAGATCTGTACACGTAGGTTTTCTGAATATGCTAAATTCATGCTTCCCATTTTTCTTTATTAGTGTTAAATCTAAGTAATCTATACGGTTGTTTTCTTCAAATTCCATGTTGAATCTAATTTTCGGGTGTTGAGAGCTCATTTTTTGTGCTAAGTTTTCGATATCATTTTTATCTCCTTTGTATAATAAAATGGAGTCGTCCACATATCTCCTGTAATATACAATTTTCTCAGCGATATTAGGATTTTCATCAAAGAATTTGTTTTCTAAGTGATTTACAAAAATGTCAGCCAGCGTCCCAGAAGCCGGAAGACGCGTGCAACGCCTGGCGTCGTTGACGGGGCCCTCCTGTGCGGCCCTCTTGCCCGCGGCGATGGACAGCAGACGACTGAGCGGACCGCGGCACAACACCAAAGTGGCGGGAACCACGGAAGCAGACCGTAGAAGAAAACAAGTTCACACCAGCACCATAGATATATAAATCGCCCTATGCCTGTTAGATCGTATAAAAATGATAATTTTACTGTTTTTTAATCCTGACAAGTACAGATTTTAGCTTTGACATCTACATATTTTAATTACATATTTTTAATATAAAAAAGATCTACTGAATACAGTATGTGCAAATGGAATGTAACAAATGTACCAGACGCCACCTGTCGGTAATAGTGTCATAATTAATATAAATGACGTGCACTCTGTCAACCAATTTTATGTGACGTAGCATGTGAAAGTTGCTGAATTGGACGGGTTACTCCTGTAACTTAAATATCAGGTACGTTCTGGTACATTTGATGTTGATAAGATAGGATGAAAAAGATTTGCTTTCGTGAAATAGTAAATTAGTATAATTATTTTTACAGATCTGAAGATGGTTCTGAATGAACCGAAACCGGTCATATGAATAATAAAAAAAATTTGCAATCAAGACGGATTTAAAGTAACATTATAAAATCACTGATTGCTGTTATCCCATAAGACATTATGTCTGTTTTTGCAAAGAAACTGCTTCCATTACACATCCACTAAAGGAAACACCATCCTCCTTCGCGCCATAATCTTTCCCAAGGCCCCACACGCTATTCCAAACAAGCCTTGTCGCTCACTCCATCTTCCATTCCAATGTACAAGAACCTGCTCTCGTAAGCAAGCACATTTCCTTTCTCTCCACACTTTGCTAACTCCTATACTTCAAACCATTTTTCTATGTAACCCGAGATTCACCTTTCACTCAAACACTCCAGCCCTCATCCCTTTCTCCTTGGTCTCAATACCTTCGTCGTTTGCTACCTCTAATTCAGCTTCACAAAGCCATTAGGAGTAGGGTGGCCATCCACAATTAGCTGCAACGACAATTCATTTTTTCAAGACTGTTACTGTTTTAAAACTGTTTGGATATTTATTTTTGTGGATGATGAACAGTTAATTTGCTGCAAGTCTGACCACGATAGAACGAATGAAACTGTAATTGCAAAGAATCGGTGATGGTATTCATGCAGAATTGTTTAGCAAAACCTCAAGATATATGTGTATTGGACGGCTAGACCAAGAGTCAACACAATGAAGTTCATGTAGGAAAGCAACTTCTCTATTCTAGACCAAGTAACGCGGCGTGGAAACGACTGCGGATTGCTGATGTTTTACCTGCGCTCTGCGAACAAGAAACAAACAGCTCAGTAATTAGAGACTTATAAAATCGAAAATCGACAACTGCAATTAGAAATGTGTCGAGTTTGGATTGCAAGTCTACTGCGAAAATCATTTTGTAATTCGAGTGTGCCGAACAGAATGATTTTCGTCCAGGGGTACTATTTGCCCCGATACCATTCGTTACTGAAGAGTGATCAGTCACTATAAGGTTAGTTTTAACGTCATGGAACATTACAAAGAACGTTGCTATTACAGCGACTTCCTCCTATTTGTCTACCAGCGCACTGCTGTAGCTACGGAACATGTGGGGAAGACCTAGCACTCACTCACTTGATATGTCCCGTTACTCAAATTCATGCAGAGTACCAATGGCATCAAAACTTCCAGGAGCCATACTAGTAATGTAGGATAGCAGTCTCCATCAAAGGTGTACGCTGTTGCCTACACCCTTGATCTTTTTTGTGAGGGCATCAGCTGTACTACTCTGTCCTATTCGTTCCTCTCAGCTCAAAAGCGTAGGCCAAGTACATTGCGCCGTCGAGGGAAATCTGTTTTACATTTAACAAATAAAATGAGAGGTCCGTTTTTTACATTGAATTAAAGAAACAAAAATGCATGTTCCAATCAAACCGTTTATTTGCAGACAGGTGAACAAGTACCGAATGAATACTTCTTCCCGAATAAATAAAAATATTTAATAAATACTTTGCACGTTGAGATTGAAATGATATTTCAGTTTTGCCGTTAACTAAAAGTAATTGTCTGAAGAAGTGTAAAAGTTGTTAATTAGATGACTTTTGAAACCAACTGATTTCATTCAGAATTCTCCATTTCAGTATCATACAAATTCCGAAAACATTTGGGTAGAAACAAAAAGCTCTGTGTTCATTCTAAACCTCAGTTGCTGAAGCTTCCGAAATAATTATTTATCGGGTCCATAGTACAGTTCTTATTGATGAAAAAAGGTACATGGACGTTGCTGAAGCTTCCGAAATAATTGTTTATCGGGTCCATAGTATAGTTCTTATTGATGAAAAAAGGTTCATCGACGTTGAAAGCAATAAATAACAATTGTATTAAAGGTTACATGCGCGTACTGCTTTCTCATTACGTTCCTTCGCGCTTCGTAATATTTGTCAAACAAATTAAAAGAGTTCGAGTATTAAATAATTGTAAAGCCTTTTAATAATTTACAGCGTGCAATGGATTGTGCCTTATCTGAAAGGGCAGTTGCATAATATGACGCATGCTCAAATTAATCACAGTAGAATGATGAACCTACAGCCTCATTATTCAATCTAGAGATTATTTTTTGTTTGTAACAATATACCAAAAATTATTTTCCGTATTCGCCGTATGCCTTCAGACAGGACAGGCGATGATAATATTTGTTATTTCGTCTGTTAAATTCGTATGCACCTTTTAGACGCCAAACGTTTTTCTTTGCTGTCCCTTCGCTGTCTCCCACTCTTCTCTTGAACTGGCATACCTTAGTTTTGGTATTTTTCATTCCTTACAGAATCCTGTGCGTTTCTAGAAATGATTGTCTGTTATTCTACTGATCGCAGGTTGGGTATATTCTAGCTTTACGGTGCCGAAATTGATTGGGAATAATGAAGTTTTTCCCAGTCGCTACGTAACTTAGATTTGTTTGGTTGTCGTTCTGTTCGTCTTAAATTATGCTTTTTCCTTTGGCACGGCGGAGTTTCGTGGCCGTAGAATGTAGACGCAAGTAAAATTTTACAGAAACATTCAAAATAAAGTCGCCAAGTTTTTCTCTGTCGATTCAAAAAATGGTTCAAATGGCTCTGAGCACTATGGGACTTAACTTCTGAGGTCATCAGTCCCCTAGAACTTAGAACTATTTAAACCTAACTAACCTAAGGACATCACACACATCCATGCCCGAGGCAGGATTCGAACCTGCGACCGTCGCGGTCACGCGGTTCCAGACTGTAGCGCCTAGAACCGCTCGGTCACTTAGGCCGGCCCCTGTCGATTCCTCGTAAACTTCGTTAACGAAAACAACATCGAGCATGCCGAGTTACTGTGGTCATCAATACCTCGTACACTCATCTTATGCACAAAACCGAGCCAAATTGGGGATACGAGAGCTGTCTTGATTCGGAACACAAGCTCGGACTGGGGAAGAGAAACCGTCCCGGTGTTTACCCTTAGGGGGTTTACTGAAATCACGCAAAACCTAAATGTGGACGGCTTGACGGAGATTTGAGCAGTCGTCACCAGAATGCGACTCCAGTGTCGTACCAGTGCGCCACCTCGGTCCATTGTTGTTTCTACCGGCCAGTGTTTATGGAGGTTTAGGGTTTTACCACATTCAAGAAGACTGTACCTCAGTTACACATTACACAATCATGTAGCTTTCAACAAAATACCAAACAAAATGTGTGGTTTTCAACGAATTTATTTCATTTTAATTATCTGAACTGAGATTTAAAAATGGTGGCGTGGATACAATACATCCCTTAAGAGGTTGGTATTTGGATACCTATAAGCAAACAAGTTCTGAACGAGATGTGAGTGAAGTACTTTTAAAAATTTCGGTGTGGGTTTCTCATGCCAAAGAAAGAAAAAAAAAATTCAATACAATTTTCGAAAATTTTGTATTTTCCAGTTATTTATGAGATACATTTTTGCCAAGTTCGGTTCACAAACGGGTAGGAAATGTCGAAAATATTAACCTATGGCCCCTGCACATGCATGCATTCGTCGTAGATAGGACTGTGGTACTTTTATAAATAAACGTGAGGTACGCCAAATGATATCACGAACTACCATGAAACTTTGATGCATTATGACCGCCTACTGCATAATCCAATTGTCTTAGGTTGCCTCACATACGATACTCCAGATGATTGAAGTCAGGTGGAACGTGCAGGGGACGAATTGATGCTCATCTACCTACACAAGTGGGATCGTAAATGTCTTTCAGTGCACTGCTAAGAACGCAACTGTAATTTTCTAGAGCACTATCAAGCGTAAACCACAGGTTTGCTCTTATTTTCAGCAGCTAATCCTGCAACAAGACTGGAAGACTGTCATGAATAGAGTCCTTGTAGACATCACCTGTTAGACGTGCTGGGTTAATAACAGGTGCGGCGGGAAACTGGGCGATTTTGAAACCTCGACCAGGGATACAAATTTATTCAGAGCGGTGTATGAATTTACAGTGCTTGCAATTTAAAACACATAGCACCTGAAAATGACATCACGTAGGTGGTCGGCATTTTCCTTCATACACATTTCAAATCTTTTACTGTGGTTTGTTTTCTGATGGAATCTGTTTGGCCGGTCGGAGTGGCCGTGCGGTTCTAGGCGCTACAGTCTGGAGCCGCGTGACCGCTACGGTCGCAGGTTCGAATCCTGCCTCGGGCATGGATGTGTGTGATGTCCTTAGGTTAGTTAGGTTTAAGTAGTTCTAAGTTCTAGGGGACTGATGACCACAGCAGTTAAGTCCCATAGTGCTCAGAGCCATTTGAACCATTTGAATCTGTTTGTTTATAATAAAGCGACATACAGTTTCTTATGCAACTCGTAATTTTTCAAAAATAACAAGAAGCTGTAATTACCGCCTCTTTCAAATAATGAGGATGGCTTTTCTTTAGAAATTTTTATTGGTGGTATTTCAGTTCCTTATGTAATATTCGCCTTACAATGCAAACCGATATGTCAAGTTGCAGCTCATGCTTGCGCACAGAGCACCCGGGACTCCACTGGTTCAAATGGTTCAAATGGCTCTGTGCACTATGCGACTTAACTTCTCAGGTCATCATTCGCCTAGAACTTAGAACTAATTAAACCTAACTAACCTAAGGACATCACACACATCCATGCCCGAGGCAGGATTCGAACCTGCGACCGTAGCGGTCGCTCGGTTCCAGACTGTAGCGCCTAGAACCGCACGGCCACTCCGGCCGGCGGACTCCACTGAAGGGTTCCTCCACTCTTTCAACATTCTCTGGAATGCACACGGATTTTGCACTTCCACCCCTTCTTCGTACTGCATCACCCGTTTCCTCAAAGTTATGAATCTACCCTGTGATAACATATGCCGACGGGACTGGGGCACGAAATATGAGACTGTAATGAGCACGAAATACACGCTACGAGGCCATGTAACTGTCGTTGCTTCTGTAAGAACCCTTCACGGCAAGAGCGAGTTGCTCATCGGTCCATGACGCCATCTCGATTGAACATCGATCTCAGGGTCAATGGCAACGGTTTGTTGTCCAGATGGCACCGCTCCCATTATCCGATCCCTAACTTAAGGTGCTTTCTACAGGGTTTCCAAATCACCCGTTTCACCGCCGTACGAGTTAAGTAGACCTTCAGGTAGTCACCTACAATTCCACCACATTAACCGTAACTGCTGAACTATACCCTGGTGCGGAGCCCATATTATTCGCCCCTTTAACTTACTACCAATGCGTCGCGAATGCTATCCTGCAAGCTGTTGTTACGACGCAGATGGTCGTTAGCAATGATCTAGATACAAGTTGTCGTGATATGACACATGCCCTGTAATTCACGTCGTTCTATACCCGAGGGTGGTTTGTTGGCTGTCGAATCCCTTTGTCTATAATAAAGCAAGATACAGTGTTTTATGCAAATCGTAATTTTTCAAAAATAACAAGAGACAGTAATCAGCAGGTCTGGAAGCGTTACTGAAGTTATTTGTGCTGAGTGACGGGCTGCAGTTCGTCTCCCTGTATCATTCAGATTCGAAGACCTTGTCGCTACTTCATCCACAGAACAGCGCCTCTTTCAAATAAGGAAGATGACTTTTCTTCAGAACCTCAAGTAAATCTTTATTGGTAGCAACTGGTCTAATGGTGAAATTGTGAGTAATAGAAGTGTAACGTAACGGTAGTCAGGTGCTGTTGACATCGACGATAGCGGTGCGTGAAAGCTAATCGATGTGCCACAGCAAGATAGTCTTCAAAGTAAACCAGAGGACAAAACCAGACGCATATGTATCACAGCAATTCAAGGAACTCTATTGAAAATGAGGCTCGGAAACGTAAGAATCGAGTCTTAATCCATACTAACGACAATGGATCGATAGAAAATTTATTTTTCTCGGCAGAATCGAAGCTTGATTGCTGCATGCTGGCGACGGCTTCTCGGAGATCAAGTTTTTACCTTTATAGGGCGGATGGGAATCTATGTGTCTAGCCAAAATCATAAGTGAACAAACATCCTAAAACAGTTTCTGGAAGAATAAAAGGCCTTGGGGTAGCTTCACAAGCCCAGTAGTGTTTTCATGTTGCACTTAGGACTCTTATACATACTCTTGGTAGTTACGTTACGAATCGATCCCGTTAGATCATGCTCATCCTTACAGACTAGTCGTTTTTTCTAAATCTCATAATACCTTTCAATGAGAAAGAGTCTTTCTCATTTGGTAAATGGTTAGTAAAAAAGAATTAGGACGCCAAAGTATATTTTACTTCGATGGCTCTTAAAATTCACCGGATATTAACCATAGAAAAAATCTGTGGGATCAGTGGGACCGCTATGTGTGTGTGTGTGTGTGTGTGTGTGTGTGTGTCTGTCTGTCTGCAGAGGACGGCTATGACTCTGGCTTATAGAAGTTGGCTAGAGAAATGTGGTTCAACAGTGTATGCTACACTTGTGTCCGTAAAACAAATGAAGGGGTATTACCTGTATCGATGATGAAAGGGTTACGGAAGATGGTTAATCTTTAAAATATTTCGCACATGCAGTCTACAAAACATGTGATAAAAAAGATTGGTTCCAAAATCGATATAGGGGAAACCTAGAAAATCTCTTGCATAACAACAAAACAGTTAATAGGTACCACATATTTTGGGCAGCGACTTGACATTTTATGAAATGGTGGTTGATTCTTTTCCTGAGAGACAGTAATCAGCAGGTCTTGAAGCGTTACTGAAATTATTTGTGCTGAGTGACGGGCTGCAGTTCGTCTCCCTGTATCATTCAGATTCGAAGACCTTGTCGCTACTTCATCCACAGAACAGCTCTATGCAGACGGGCTCTGTTATTCATGAAAATCAAGTCTTATCAACCAGCGCATCTGGTAGGTCACTCGTATATGTCATTGTAGTCCTCATCTCAATGCCTTTTCTCCCATCCCTAACAAGGATGAAGACCTATATGCACCCATCCTCTACAATGGCAGGTCCCTGCCCTCACTCAACCAGCCTCTGTGACTGGAGTAGCGACTACATTCCTGCCAGAGGAGTGGGCAACAATATTGTAGACAGCAGTGAGAGTCGCCAGTGGAAATCTCATTTCGCCATTTTTTCATGGTCTAATCTCCATTTTCTAGCTCTACAAAAAATGGACCTTTCCCTACATTGCTGAAAGCAGAACACACAATGCAGTACTACTGGCCTACGGGTCAATTATTGTGAGCCATCAATATACATTTCTCCGGAAAGATACACTTGGCGCATCCGGAAGTTCTGCAGGCAGTTGTGCGAGAGACGTCGGTCGCATTTCGCCGTGCTGTTAACGCCGGACGATCGAGCGAGTTGGCGGAGTGGTTAGCTCTATTGACTCGTACTCGAGAGGACAGCGGCTCAAATCCCTGTCCAGCAACCGAGATTTAAGTTTGCTGCGATTTCTCTAAGTCACTTAAGACGGATGCCGGGGAAGTATCAGCCACGACCTATTTCTTTCGAATCCGAGATTGTGCTTCGTCTCTAATGACCATGTTTCCGAGGGGCCGTCAAATCTATTCTTTTTTAAGGCCAAATCCTCTTGTGGAATTGGTCAAATTTGTATAAACCTGTTCCAAAAAAATCCCCGTTTCTTGTAAGAAATGTTAAAGCGGTCAGTAAATTGACTTTTGAAGGCATATTGAATGCTGCGATCTGTATGATACTTGCTTCAAGGCTGTCGAAGGTTGTGAAACGTTAAAGAGGTTTCAGACGGCTTCTTCGTGGTACTGCATTTTAAAATTCATCGCAAGACTGAGCTCTGTATGGGGTAAATATGGATGAGACTGTGTTAGCATCTTTTCCACACCCTTTGAATTACGTACCTATTTAACCTTCTGCAAACCAAGTGAGGTACGAAGGCGCCCATACTATGATGTGTAGGGGGTGAGGGACTTGGCCTAGGGATATGGAGTATTTTTAGTGTTTGGAAAACGAGTGATGACTTGCAAGTAGCTATTAAAAACCTGGTAAAAACCTGCGTAATACCGACTTTTAAATAATTTTTTTGAAATAAAAAACACCTGACTACACTTTATCCCCCCCCCCCCCCCCCCCCTGAGAACTGGAGTGTGGACGTCACAGTCCCCGCTTTCCCCCCGGAAGTGGCCGCTCTTCACCCCAACTTAACTACTTTTATTATTTGCAGCTTTTTGATATAGTTCATGTTTTGCAAATATGTTACCCTGTTAAACTGTCCCTACTTAACACTACCACTGCGGAATTTTTTGAAATAAATTTATCTGTATAATAAATAATAATATTTGAAATGTTTGCTGGGGTCCTTTGGTACCCACTTGGAATTTCGTGACAAGAAAACACACGTTTATAAATACGCATTATAGAAAGTTATGTTGGTACAAAAGTGAAATATACGTTTTAAATTTGACTGTATTATTGTGTGTACCAATGTTCATTAAATATTTTGCTCTGTTAGTCATTTTCTTCGGTTCTGTTGCGAAACGAATATGTCGAAAAAACTAAAATTATAGAAGAAATGTAGTTCATGCAATGAATGAGATCTAGAAGGAGTAATGGAAATAACAGAAGTAAACTCGGAACCGGGAGATAGTGATGTGGTGCCTGTGCATTCAGAAATAGAAGACAATGTGGAAGAAATGGTCGTGGTTAAAGACGTTATTGAAGAAACGGACAAAGAATAAGTGATTGATGAGATTCAAATGCCGGAGGGAGCTACATACACCAACAAAAACTGAACGATATGACAGTTTTCCGGCGTAAGAAGTCACCCTCATTCTGCCAACGGCCTTATCAAAGAGGGTGAAGGAGCGGAAAGAGGTTCAGGGCACTCTCTCGTCCTTGTGGTGGGAAACTGCCCCCATAGGTGGAAGAATCAGCAAAAATCAACGGCATGAGTATGCAGAAGACAATCGAAACCATTGCACTGAAGACACATAACGTGTATTCACAGGATATGTGGTTTGTAATTAAAAAAAAAGTGTCATGATGATATCTCCATTGGCAAAAGATTCCCGAGTAGTCGCCAATATCCGGGAGGGGACTGCCAAATAGGGCGTGACCATGCGAAAAAGATTGAATAACCAACAAAAAGATAACCTTCTAAGAGTCGTAGCGTCGAATGTCAGAAGCTCGGACGAGGTAGGGAAACTAGAAAATTTGAAAAGGGAAATGCAGAGGCTCAGTCTAGATATAGTAGGGGTCAGTGAAGTGAAATGGTCAAATGAGTATAGACAGCAGCAGAAAATGGTATAACGGGAGTAGGATTCGTTATGAATAGGAAGGCAGGGCAGAGAGTGTGTTACTGTGAACAGTTCAGTGATAGGGTTGTTCTCATCAGAATCGACAGCAAACCAACACCGACCACGATAGTTCAGTACACATGCCGACGTCGCAAGCTGAAGATGACGAGGCAGAAGAAGTGTATGAGGATACAGTACGTAAAGGGAGATGAAAATCTCATAGTCATGGGGGAAGGAGTAAAAGAAAACATTACAGGAGAATATGGGATTGGGACAATGAATGAGAGAGGAGAAAAACTAATTGACTTCTGTAATAAATTTCAACTAGTAATAGCGAATACTCGGTTCAAGAATCACAAGAGGAGGAGGTATACTTCGAAGAGGCCGGGCAGTTAGATGACATCAGGGTCAGGCTGAAATTCCTAAATCAGGTATTGGGCTGTAAGACGTACCCAGGAGCAGATCCAGATCACAATTTAATAGTGGTAAAGAGTAGGTTTTAGTTTAAGAGAATAGTCAGGAAGAATCAATACGCAAAGAACTGGGATACGGAAGTACTAAGGAATGATGAGATACGCTTAAAGTTCTTTAAGGCTACAGATACAGCAATAGAGAATAGTTCAATTGGCAGTACATTTGAAGAGGAATGGACAACACTAAAAAAAGAAATCACGGAAATTGGAAACAGAAACATAGGTACAAAGAAGGTAACTACGAAAAATCCATGGGTAACACAGTAAATACTTCAGCTGATCTATGAAAGTAGAAAGTACAAAAACGTTTAGGGAAATTCAGGAATACAGAGATACAAGTCGGTGAGTCATGAAATAAATAGGAAGTGCAGGGAAGCTAAGACTTTCGGTTGCATGAAAAATGATAAGAAATCGAAAAAAGTGATTGTCGGAAAGACTGAATCAAAATATACGAAAGTCAAAACAACATTTGATGAAATAAAAAGCAAGTGTGGTAACATTAAAACTGCAACGCGGATTCCACTGTTAAATGCAGAGGAGAGAGCGGGTAGATGGGAATGGGAAGAGTACATTGAAGGCCTCTATGAGAGGGAAGATTTGTCTAATGTGATAGAAGAAGAAACAGGAGTCGACTTGGAAGAGATAGAGGATCCAGTATTAGAAAGAATTTAAGACAGCTTTGGAGGACTTAACATCAAATAAGGAAGAAGGGATAGACAACATTCCATCAGAATTTCTAATATCATTGGGAGAAGTCGCAACAAAACCACTATTCACGTTGGTGTGTAGAACGTATGTGTCTGGCGGTATACCATCAGACTTTAGGAAAAATATCATATACGTAATTCCGAAGACTGCAACAGCAAGTGCGAGAATTATCTCACAATCAGCTTAACACCTCATGCATCAAAGTTGCTAACAAGAATAATATACAGAAGAATGGGAAAGAAAACTACGGATGTATCAGGTGATGATGAGTTTGGGTATAGGATAGATAAAGGCATCGGAAGCGATTCTGATGGTGCGGTTGATAACGGAAGCAAGTCGAAAGAAAAATCAAGACACGTTCATAGGATTGGTCGACCTGGAAAAAGTGTTCGGCAATGTAAAATGGTGCAAGATGTTAGAAAATACGAGAAAAATAGGGGTAACCTATAGGGAGAGACGGTTAATATACAATATCTACAAGAAGGAACAATAAGAATGGACGACCACGAACGAAGTGCTAGGATTAAAAAGGGTGTAAGACAGGGATGCAGTCTTTCGCCCTTACTATTCAATATGTATATCGAAGAAGGAATGACGGAAATAAAAGAAAGGTTCAGGAATGGAATTAAAATTCAAGGTGAAAGGATGTCAGTGATACGATTTGCTGATGACATTGCTATACTGAGTGGAAGTGAAGAAGAATTACATGAGCTTCTGTATGAAATGAAGTCTAATGAATACAGAATATGGACTGAGAGTAAATCGAAGAAAGATGAAAGTAATGAGAAGTAGAAGAAATGAGAAGAGCGAGAAACTTAACATCAAGACTGATGGTCAAGAAGTAGATGAAGTTAAGGATTCTGCTACCTAGTTAGTAATACAGCCAATGACGGACGCAGCAAGGAAAACATCAAAAGCAGACTAGCACTGGCAAAATGGCATTCCTGGCCGAAAGAAATCTACTAGTGTCAAATGCAGGCCTTAATTCGAGGAAGGAATTTTTCAGAATGTACATTTGTAGCATACCATTCATTGTATGGTAGTGAAATATGGACTGTGGCAAAAGCGGAACAGAAGAGAATGGAAGCATTTGAACTGTGGTGCTACAAACGAATGTTGAAAATTAGGTTGACTGATAAGGTAAGGAATGAGGAATACGACATCTGTTAAGAAATCAGGGAATGACTTCCGCGGTACTAGAGGGAGCTGTAGAGGGTAAAAACTGTAGAGGAAGACAGAGATTGGAATACATCCAGCAAATAATTGAGGACATTTATTGCAACGTAGGAATTTATGTTTGACGAAGATGAAAACCTGGTGACGCAGCAGTCAAGTTCAGTTGAACCTCTGAAACGGTCTGCCAGTGTTGGACGTTACAAACTGTGTCGTGGGATAAAGACTAGAGGTGTAAAACAAAATCCGTGCAGCTGCCCCCGTCGGAAGTTCGAGTCCTCCCTCGGTCATGAGTGTGTGTGTGTTCCATGACATATGTTAGTTTAGGTTAGATGAAGTAGTGTGTAGGGTTAGGGACGATGACCTCATCAGTTTAGTCCTATAAGACCTTTCCACAAATCTCCAGTTTTCTAAAACAAAATGTGGGAAATACTATTCCTTTGCGAGAAGTGAACATACATGTATGGAAACGGGAGAAGTATCCAAAAATTGCATTGATTCGAACTGAAACGAGTGTAATTGCCAATGGAGATTACATTTGGGAAAACATTGGCCAGATGCGAGTAGGATTGGCCGGCCGAAGTGGCCGTGCGGTTAAAGGCGCTGCAGTCTGGAACCGCAAGACCGCTACGGTCGCAGGTTCGAATCGTGCCTCGGGCATGGATGTTTGTGATGTCCTTAGGTTAGTTAGGTTTAACTAGTTCTGAGTTCTAGGGGACTAATGACCTCAGCAGTTGAGTCCCATAGTGCTCGGAGCCATTTGCAAGTAGGATTCACGCACTGATGGATCCAAACAAACTTAATTATGTGTATGGATAGTTCTCCATTCCGGAAATCAAGAATCTCGACCATTTTTGAGTGATATCGCATTGATACTGGCAATATATGCGACCCCGGTGTTTCAAGATTTTGGAAAATGTTTTAACTTTAATAATATAAATGTGACATAAAGTCATACAGGAGGCAGGAGTCCATTATTACAGTAATCAACAGTTCTCCATACAGGCTGGTTGGGTCGCAATGGTCCTATCAGGCTAGGAATAATTTTATTGGTCATGACGCGTTTCGAAATTTATTCCTCATCAGATATCCAAAAGCGATTACTGCACGTAGATATGGCATTTCAAAAATGGTTCAAATGGCTCTGAGCACTATGGGACTTAACATCTATGGTCATCAGTCCCCTAGAACTTAGAACTACTTAAACCTAACTAACCTAAGAACATCACACACATCCATGCCCGAGGCAGGATTCGAACCTGCGACCGTGGCAGTCGCGCGGCTCCGGACTGAGCGCCTAGAACCGCTAGACTACCGCGGCCGGCATGGCATTTCAGGTTGTGTGTGAAGCGCCACATCTAAGTGCAGTAATCGCTCCTGGATCTCTGGTGACGAATAAATTCCGGAACGCGTCTTATGCGCAATAAACTCATTCCTTGTCAGATGTTTGACTTTTGCTATTGCGATCCAGTGAGTCTGAATGCAGGACTGCTGATTGTTTTAATTTCCAGTCTGAAGTCGGATAACAAATGACAAAAATTTTTTTTGCCTTTGATGTGATTACAAATTTACGGTATTCGGATTTTATCCTTTGGTTGTATTGTGAAACTTTGCTTCTTGCCAAATTTCATGAATCTATTGGCTTTGATGAGTGAGTTCTTGAGTATTAAATTATGGGACATAAATGGAAGTATCTTTTTGTTACAATGATTTATAAACTTCAGTTTTTTAGACCGCCAGTCAGCCGTTGTAGGCCGAGCGGTTCTAGGCGCTTCAGTCCGGAACCGCGCTGCTGCTAAGGTCGCAGGTTCGAATCCTGGCTTGGGCATGGATGTGTGTGATGTCCTTTGGTTAGGTTTAGGTAGTTCTAAGTCTAGGGTTTTTGGACAACATGGTTGTGGAGATGAAGCAGCGATTAGTATGATTAATCAATTATCCTTAATCGCATTTATTATTATTATACCGCCAACCGGTTTCAACCCGACGTAGGGGTCATCTTCTGGGCGTTTACACCATTGGTCGACTGCTGGTGGTGTCACTCATGTCTACATAACGGCAGGATCTGGCGTAGTTTCCTGCCGTTATGTAGACAGGAGTGACACCCTCAGCAGTCGACCAATGGTGTAGACGCCCATAAGACGACCCCTACGTCGGGTTGCAACCGGTTGGCGGTATAATAATAATAATAATAAATGCAATTAAGACTGTTTTTGAATAATTAGCTAAGTCTAGGGGACTGATGACCTCAGATGTTAAGTCCCATAGTGCTCAGAGCTACATGAACGATTTACACCGCCACGGGACTATAGACCTCAGTATGTGACATAAATTTCAAGTTGATGTGTCTAGCCGTTCCTGAGAAAAACGAGTTTTAGCATACGGCCACACACACACACACACACACACACACACACACACACACACACAGAGAGAGAGAGAGAGAGAGAGAGAGAGAGAGAGAGAAAGCAAAGCGATCCTATAAGGGTTCGGTTCCTACCGATTGACGCAGATAACCCATAAAACCTTAATAATAATTTAAGTAATTTGTTACCAACACACTTGAAGTAAGATGTTTTTCATTACTTTGTTACTGTACAGAACTATTCTTTTTCGATTATTGTGTCAGTGTATGTGATTACTTTTGATTCTGTACATGTACTATGTCCCGCTGGTACACAGTGTTATTTTTTTAGATTGGTGTGCAGAAAGTTAATGCACGATTTTAGTATTTTGGGGGATGTCGATCGTCATTTACAGTGATTGTTCGCTTTTCCTATCGTCCTGATGCAGCCTAAAGTTTGGGTACTGAGGATGCTGCGAGTACGCCCCCGGCCGTGCGACGGCAGCCCAAGACAGAATCCTGTGGACTGTAAGCTAGAGCGACTGGTAGCAGAGGCCGCATCGCGACCGCCAGCAGCCGAAATGAAGAAAGCGCGCCGAGCGGGCCCGGCACTGCGGCAGCGGCAGCCGAGTATCGACCGCGTCCGGCAGCCAGCCGCCGCCGCCACTCGACGCCGATGCCGACGCCGACATCCGACGCCCACGACCGTGGCGCGTCACGGCGCCCACCGGCCGATCGCCGCCCTCTCTGCGTCCGCCGGCCAGCCGTCCGCTTCCCCTCCTCTCTCACCTAGGCCACGTATCAGTCTACCTTCCAACGTTATAGCTGCCTACGTCCAAACGAAATGTAAGGCCAAAACCTCTCGAGAGAAAACTCTTCCAGTCGAGGCGAAGATACCTCGTACAGTGTTATTAGCTGAGGATCGACAACGTTCCAGTGATACTTCAGGAAGTCAAACGTTACGGAGCCACATGGCGCAACTGTTCAGAAACTGGACTCGCATTCGGGAGAATAGCGGTTCATTTGCATGTTTTGCCGTCCGAATTTGGGTTTTTCGTCATTTCCCTACGACGATTAAGACAAGTTTCAGTGCGATTCCTTTAGAATGCTGCAGCAAATTCCCTGCACCCAGATCACCCAATACATGCTACAGCTTCATCTCCAATAACGTCGTCGACGTGAGTTTGATCTAAGACCTAAGTCTTAGTTGTCCTTCAGAAGAAAGAGAAGAAATACTTAAAAATCCAGAATGAATCTTGGAAGCCGCTAAGATTGTACTTCGGTGAAGCTCGTCCTGAAAGTGACGCATAAAAAATTTCTTTTTCCACTTAACGAATATCTTGCCAACGTGAGACAACTACCAGAGTAACAACGCAAAAGGCTTGCAGCACCTGATCGCAGGAACTTCCAATTTCCTACCTGGTTCAATTACTTGATAGTAAGTGCCATTGCATACACTACTAAATGTGCTGAGGACCCCATAGATAAAGTAGGCTTTTCCATCGGTAGGATGGACAGACTAATACTCCAAATCACAACTGAACATCTCATATCATTCCCACTCAAACATCTGAAGCACAGATCAAGAAGTCTTCCCCAGAATCAAAAGTCACAAAAGAGGTCAGTCGAGCACTAAAACAACCATCTCCATTGATTAGCAAACCATAAGGACAAATGTAACTTTCGCTTGATGTGGCACTGTCAAGTAACATAATTTAACATAGGTCGATGAAACTTGCAACATTCACTGATTAGCCAAAGAAACTGGAACACCTGTCTAATATCGTGTAGGGCCTCCATGAACACGCAGAAGTGCCACAACACGATGTGGCATGGACTTGACTGATGTCTGAAGTACTGCTGAAGGAAACTGACACCATGAATCCCGCACGACTGTCCATAAGTCTATAAGAGTACCACGGGGTGGATATCTCTTGTGAACAGTACGTTGCAAGGTATCCCAGATATGCTCAATAATGTTCATGTCTGGGGAGAATGGTGGCAGCGGAAGTGTTTAAACTCAGAAGAGTATTCCTGGAGCCACTCTGTAGTAATTATGGACGAATGGGCTGTCGCATTGTCCTACTGGCATTGCCCAATTCCGTCGGAATGCACAATAGACATGAATGGATGCAGGTAATCAGATATGATGTTTACGTACGTGACACCTGTCAGAGTCGTATCTAGACGTGTCAGGGGTCTCATATCACTCCAACTGTACACTCCCCACTCCATTACAGAGCCTCCACCAGCTTGAACAGTCCCGTGCTGACATGCAGGGTCCATGGATTCATGAGGTTGTCTCCATACCCGTACACATCCAACCGCTCGATACAATTTGAAACAAAACTCGTCCGATCAGGCAGCATGTTTCCAGTAATTGGTGCTGACTGGTCCAGGCGAGGCGTACAGCTTTGTGTCGTCCAGTCACCAAGGGCACACGAGTGGGCCTTCGGCTCCGAAAGTCCCTATCAATGACGTATCGTTGAATGGATCGCACGCTGACTCCCGCTGACGGTCCAGCATTGAAATGTGCAGCAGTTTGCGGATGGGTTGCATTTCTGTCACTCTGAACAATTCTCTTCAGTCGTCGTTGCTCCCGTTCTTGCAGGATATTTTTCCGGCCACAGTGATGTCAGAGATTCGATGTTTTGCCCTACTGTCTTGACCTATAAACGAAAGCAAGCGGTAGTTGTCTGCCTGGACCGTCTGAACATCTGAGAACCCTCCTGGAATGGCTTTGTCCAGCGTCTTTCTCTCTCTCCTGGTGGCCTGGTGTCCCTTCAAGTAATATGCACCCACTGATAAATCCATCATGTCACTGCACATGCAGCATGATGTTCTCAAGCGAAAAGAAAATAAAACATGTGGTTATTATAATTTAATTGATAGGTGAACACGATAAACTTGTTTACATTGAAACGTGAATGACACCTCTCTGGGAAATAGCTTTCTAACCCCGAGTAGTTCTAGTTGACGATGTCATTCAAGAGCAGAATTGTGGTATATGAGAAATATCCATTGGTTTTGGAAGTACGAAACTGATGAAGAAGAGAGGAGTATATCTGAATGCAGACTTGTACAGCTAACTGCACTGATGAATTCTTTTCGGGGAATCAACCGAACATATTACTCCGAAGATTTTCCGCAACAATTCGTCAAAGAAAGTCAGTTCGTTCAACCTCTTTTTACAGATAAAAGAACTAATTCTTGCGTCTCACAAGGTCGGGGAACAAAGTGTATATAAAAATGAATGTGTAGCGGCCGCTACAAAATCGGCTGCCTGACGAATCTTATGATATTATTCGATCGCTCAAAGACAGCAGTTATAACGAGTAAAATGTTCTCAGTAAACTTGCCACGCCAAATTCGGATAAAATCCCATTCTTTCGAAGGCTACCTCCATCACCTTGTGCGACTGAAAAGGCTACCACTTTTATGCCAAAAGGACGGCATCTGATTGGCTGGATCAATCATGATGACATCACGGGAACGGCGCGTACTGAGGTGGCGCCCTCTATGTTCGTAGTTTATGTTTGCGCAGTCTATCCAGCGTCGCTTGCAGTGCCTTCGCTCACATCATGCGGTAAACAACCAAAAATCATCTTTCTTTGCTTTATTGTTATTTTAGTTCCCCACAGAGGGTGTGGACTGGCAGCGGATAAGAAATCGCTCTTCAGTCGAATGTCTCATGTATGGAAAAGATGATTAAAATACATAAAAACCAATGACAAAAACGATTTTTTAAAAACCCATTGGTGCATAGTATTCACGATTTTTATGTAAAACACAAATGTGTAATGACGATTTTGTATTACAATTAAAATATAATCGTTGATGATAATTTGAATGATGCCATGGTGTAATAGTGATGCTGATGATATGTGTAAATGGTAATGGTCATGATGGAGGTGGTATGATGAGTATGGTTATGGCGCCCAGTGGAACCGCAGGTAGGGACTAAAAATCAACAAGATGGGGGAAAAAGGAGGGAGAAAAATGGAAGGATGGTGTAAAGTGAAATGTTGTGACTAGGGTTGGAAAAAGGGGTATATCTAGATACGGATTTCATCATTGTGGAGTGGTAGTTGGTTGAAATCCCACCGAGAGAGGATGGGTGGGGCATTTAGGTCGTGGAAGGAGGAATATGGTTGTATTGGCGCAGAAGGACACCCGGATTGGTTATTAGTGGGTGGGATATAAGGTGCTGGGACTGAGTTTGCGATTAATGTAATGGATATCAAGCTGCTCTGTGAGGAGAATGTGTGGGAATTGAATGAGTTGGTACTAGATGCTAGTTAGAGCATGCAGGCGGTTGCGGAAGGCGAAACGTCCTTGTCTTTTCAGGATTTCAAGGGACTTGTAAAATTTGGGAGGGGCTGAGAGCCAGGCAACACTGGCATAGCATGGCATACGATGGAGTGAATGTGGGATTTGGGTGAGGATAATAGTGGAAGGATGTAGGCCCCAGGTGCCGCCTATTAGTAGTTTCAAAATTTTCATCGGTTTCGGGCTATGTGCTTCATGATAAAGAGGTGTATATTCAATGTTAGTTTTCTGACGAGGGTTAGTCCTAAATACTCTACTGTGTTAGTCAGAGAAATGGGTCGGTTGTAATAAGTTCTAGGGGACTGATGACCATAGATGTTAAGTCCCATAGTGCTCAGAGCCATTTGAACCATTTGTAGATGGAAAGATGGACTACTGAAACGCCGAGTGGCGCTACCAAAGATGGTACCTTGGCTTTTCTCTATGTTTGCTTGATGCTTCCACGTGTTGCACCACTTGACCAATGGTACGGGAAGGAAGCATTGGAGATTTGATGTGAAGAGTGGCTAGGTAGACGGTGTCGTCAGCAAATTGCACATGGTAGGTGAGGGGTGGTTTGGAAATGTCTGCAGTGTACAGGATGCAGAGGACGGTGGCCAGGACGCGGTTTGAGGCACACCTGCAGGAGGATGATATATACAGGAGCAGGAGTGGCTGATTGTGACATACGTAGAATAGTGGTGAACGAAGATGGGCATAGTTAACTGGGACTGCATAGATTTGTAGGTTGAGGAGCAGTACAGTACACCATATCGAGGCAAAGGCTTTTTGGGTACGAATAGAGGCAAACAGTGCGGATTTCAATTTATTAAGTTGATGGTTAATGAGGTGGAACGAAATTAACATCGAGTCTATAGGGTGTGTTGGTGGATTGCAAGGTGCTGGTGTATTTGTTGCGTAAGGATGGTTTCAGGGATTTTGCTAAAAACTGGTGTGAGGCTGGTAGATCGATAGGGTGAGTTCTGTGAAGATGGTTTATAAGGTTTCAGGAAGAGGAAGATTGTATCTTTCTCACTGTTCTGGTTAGCAGCCTTTGTAGAGGATTGTATTGTAAATGATGACAAAGGTTTTGGGGCTCTGGGACGTTCCTTGACGCGGCAGTAGGTAATAGCATCGTAACCAAGATCAGAGTTTCGCTTTTTAACGAGTGTTGTGTAATGTCTACACCTGTTATTGATGCGCTTAGTCGTGTTAGTTTAGTGCTGTGCAAGTATTGGAAGTTTGGTGCGAGAGGTGGGATGGCTGTTTTTGTAAGTTCATCCGTGAAGTAATTGAAAATGTTCGAGTAGTGCGGAATGGTGTATGTGTCTTCGAGGTAGAATGCGAAGTAGTTGGCTTCTGTTATGCGAGTTGGGATAAGTGAGAGTGGGGTTGTCCCATGAGAACCTATGGAATACTTGCGAATACTTTCTGGAGTTTGTGAGTCTTTCGCTTAGTCTATGACGTGTAATGTCCCGGCCCCAGTGTCGTTTAGCTTTTAAGTAAATGTGAGCTTGTTGCTAGAGCTGTTGGTACCGTGTAAGTGGTCCTGCTCACGAGTATGAAGGAATTCTATGCAGATACAGCAGGATTCTTGGAGCAGGGCAAGAAAGAGCTTGGAAGGGGAGTGGGACGGTCGTTGTAGATAGTTCGGAGTGGCATATGATTGGAAATTGCATCTGAATTGGTTTGCTGTAGGAAATCAGCCTCCTGCTGGATATTGCCAGAAATTTGAAGTTTGAAGTCATGGTTTTCGATTAGGGTATGGACTGGGTGCAGTAATCATTCCAGTTCCCACAGGAATTGGAACTGTCGGAGTAGATGATCAGGAGTGGGTCGGAGTGTGACTGATACAAAAAAATAGTTCAAATGGCTCTGAGCACTGTGGGACTTAACTTCTGAGGTCATCAGTCCAATAGAACTTAGAACTACTTAAACCTAACTAACCTGAGGACATCACACACATCCATGCCCGAGGCAGGATTCGAACCTGCGACCGTAGCGGTCGTGCGTTTCCAGACTGTAGCGCCTAGAACCGCTCGGCCACTCCGGCCGGCGACTGATACACGGTTTGAGATCTGGAGATGGACAGATCGGTGATAACTCCCAGTTGGTCTGGGACTTCAACTGTGGTACGCCCCAAGAGGTAGTGGAGGCAATAACGGCATTGGCGTTAGTATTTGATCAGGCTATGTGTGGGTATGGATGTGGCTATCGTGACAATTGAGGTTGTTGATAAACTGACACCACCACTGTGTTTTGACTGGTGTGGTTTAGTGTACGTTAATGTCGGTAGAGATTATGTATATGGCAAGGGTTCGGTTTATGTGTGTTAGGAAATCACAAAGGATGGGATGGTTAGGGCGGATTTAGATAGCGGCAAGGGTTAATGTAAATTTTGGGAGGAAGGTGGTGAGGATGTTGTGCTCAGTTGGATCACTTAAGAGTGGTTAGGTAGTAGAAGGGGTGTTTCTGAGATGGGCAATGGCTACGCCGCCACGGGGGGTAGGATTGGGATTATTAGTGCGATGTAGAATGTAAGGAGACATGTGTATGGCGACGGTGGGGTTGGAGGGATGTATCGTTGAGAAGGAGAACGTGTATTTCTTATCAGAGGGTGTGCATAAGAAGATTTTGTTGGAGCGGAGGGAACGGATATTTTGGTATAGTATGTTTTATGTCTGCTGCGCTGTTTTTAGTCAAACAGGGAGATGTTTGATGGGTAGGTTTAAATAAATATTTAGTAGCGGTAAAAACTGAAAGGGGTTTGATTTTGTGAATAGATGACTTACGTATTGAGATGGAAGACGCTGTAGGTGGCGATGATTATTTGCTGTAGGACGTGTGGTCCTTCAAAAGAGTGTATAGTTTGCAAGGCTAAGGTTACGAAACGGAGCGTGGGAGTTGTTTGTATGGACTGATACATCAGCTGTGCGTGTGGGGACAGTGAGCTCAAATTTATGTGGAGGAGGTTTTGATTTGTACTTATGGGACCACGTAGAGAGAGACTGGTCGCAGTATTGCAGGTAGGTGTGGCTTTAGCTTCGGGCATTGTTTGTGAAGGTGGCGTTGCCTTCAGTGAGGACAGGTGCGAGGGTTCTTGCAATTTTCGGTGGGTTGGTCGTTATAATGGAGGCATCGCTGACATCGATACGTTTGTGTAGTTGTTTGACATGCTCTACATTACGCTTCCTACAGTAAATCATGGCCTCATTGTTTATCACTTGTTCTGTGGTGTTGGTTAATTCCGAGAAAACTCTTACTAAGAAGTGAGGTCCATTATCATTCTGAATACCAGTTCAGTTCACATTCAATTTCTTCGTCCGCTTACTGTAAGCTAACCTTTTTATTACTGTTGCAAATGTTGGGGGGTCGGCGTGGAGGCTGTGGTTGTACGGTGGACAGATGTGCGGACTGTTGTGGTTGCATTTCCTCCAGAAGATGAGATAATTCGGAGTAGGGATGAACGGGAAGGTGGGAAGTTCATTTTTGGCGACGACGGAGTCTCTCCTGGGGATGAGTTGCTGGATTTGCAGGGTTGGTATGTGTTGTTGTACATAACTGAACAATGTCTAGGGGTTTAGAAATTTTGGGTCGGATCTGCTTGACGAAAAGGAAGAGGAAAGTGCTGGGTGTGTAGTTCCGGAATAATTTTGACCTGCATGTCAACAGTGTCTGATACAGTTAACTGAGTCCATTTGATTTCACCCCGACGCTCAGTTGTACGGGCTCATTTGTGAGCTTTTGTGATAGGCTTAGGTTGAGTTTGAAACGGGGTAGAAAATGATTACCTGCAGGTACTGGTTTAAGCGTCGTAGCTAGCGGCGTTGTGGCTGTTTCTGATGATGGTATGACTGCTGTCGTTAGTGGCGTTGTTGCAGCTGATTTTACGATTGCTAACGGTGACGGCGCTGTTACCAAGGAGGTCGATGGGACCCTTGTTGGTGCTGGAGTGTTGTGGAACGGTCCTGCGACAGGTGCCCATTTTGTTTCCATGTAGTGAGCGGTGTCATGTCGATTGCGGCTGTTGTAGTAGCTGTTCGGACAATGTACTCATTCTGATGACTTAGTCGCCATAGTGCGGTCTGGCGACGGAAGTAGCATTTGTCAGCGGCGGCAGAAGCTGACTTCTCACCGTCGGTACGGTGAAGAAAGCTGGCAATGAATGTAATGGTGGCGATGGTAGTTCGACGGGATGACAGAGCATTGTTAGCTAACAGATTTCTAATCTAGAAGAGTAGCTTCTAACACTTCAGTTATTGACAGTTAAGGGACGTCAACCCTTCTGTGTCGTCAGCGGCGGTGAGCACAGCCCGTTAAATAAACACACGATTGTGCTTAAACACAGGACAGTTCTGGCCCACGCTTCGAACTATTCGACTCCGTGATTACAGAAGCAGTGGAAATTAGACACTGTGACAAAAACTTCAATGGAGATACCGGTTATGCACTTAGCAATGCATGGAGGCCTTCATTTCACAAAAAAGAGCAGAGAGGACAATTTCTCATGACGCGAACTATGGTGCTGCAAGTGACACTCGACAGAGTGCGCAGACATAACCTGTGGACATAGAGGGCACCACCTCAGTATGCACAGTTTCCGTTATTACATCAAGATGTAATCCAACCAATTTGTAGGAGCCTCGTCAGTTTCACGATAGTGAGTCGTAGTCCCTGACGACGATGGAGGTAGTCATCGAAAGCTTGGAATTTTATCGGAACTTGACACGTCATGTTTACTTAGGGTTTATTATCCACGGACTCTGTCGCGAAGGTAGTTGTAGCCATCAACTACACTGTTGGCCATTAAAATTGCTACACCAAGACGAAATGCAAATGATAAACGGGTATTCATTGGACAAATATATTATACTACAATTGACATGTGATTAAATTTTCACGCAATTTGAGTGCATAGATCCTGAGAAATCAGTACCCAGAACAACCACCTCTGGCCATTATAACGGCCTTGATACGCCTGCGCATTGAGTCAAACAGAGCTTGGATGGCGCGTACAGGTACAGCTGCCCATGCAGCTTCAACACGATACCACAGTTCATCAAGAGTAGTGACTGGCGTATTGTGACGAATCAGTTCCTCGGTCACCATTGACCGGACGTTTCAATTGGGGAGAGATCTGGAGAATGTGCTGGCCAGGGCAACAGTCGAACATTTTCTGTATTCAGAAAGGCCCGTACAGGACCTGCAACAGGCGGTCGTGCATTATCCTGCTGAAACATAGGGTTTCGCAGGGATCGAATGCAGGGTAGAGCCACGGGTCGTAACACGTCTGAAATGTAACATCCACTGTTCAAAGTGCCGTCAATGTGAACAAGAGGTGACCGAGACGTGTAACCAATGGCACCCCATACCATCAAGTCGGGTGATACGCCAGTATGGCGATGACGAACACACGCTTCCGATGTGCGCTCACTGTGATGTCGCCAAACACGGATGCGACCATGATGATGCTGTAAACAGAGCCTTGATTCATCCGAAAAAATGAGGATTTTTCATTCGTGCACCCAGGAGCGTCGTTGAGTACACCATCGCAGACGCTCCTGTCTGTGATGCAGCGTCAAGGGTATCAGCAGCCATGATCTCCGGGCTGATAGTCCATGCTGCTGCAAACGTCGTCGAACTGTTCGTGCAGATGGTTGTTGTTTTGCAGATGTACCCATCTGTGACTCAGGGATCGAGACGTGGCTGCACGATCCGTACAGCCATGCGGATACGATGTCTGTCATCTCGTCTGCTAGTGATATGAGGCAGTTGGGATCCAGCACGGCGTTCCGTATTACCCTCCTGAACCCACCGATTCCATATTCTGCTGACAGTCATTGGAGCTCGACCAACGCGAGCAGCAATGTCGCGATACGATAAACCGCAATCGCGATAGGCTACAATCCGAATCAACGTCGGAAACGTTATGGTACTCATTTTTCCTCCTTACACGAGCCATCACAACAACGTTTCACCAGGCAACGCCGGTCAACTGCTGTTTGTGTATGAGAAATCGGTTGGAAACTTTCCTCATGTCAGCAAGTTGTAGGTGTCGCCACTGGCGCCCACCCTGTATGAATGCTCTGAAAAGCTAATCATTTGCATATCACAACATCTTATTCCTGTCGGTTAAATTTCGCGTCTCTAGCACGTGATCTTCGTGGTATAGCAATTTAAATGGCCAGTAGTGTATTACGTCAAATTGCCAAAATTTAAGAAAGCAACTAGTTATGGGAAAATCTCAGTATTACGTCGTCTGTGGCTAAATTACGAACATCTAAAACATAGCTTCGTCGATACTGTATGAAAATATAATTAGTATTTGAAAATGAGAAATAAAGAAAAAATTAGGGAATGTACCAATCTGAAATAATATACCTACACGTATTACAACAGCACCTACGGAATATGCAATAGACTGTTCATAATAATAAAGGAAAACTTGATTAAAGTAGTTACTCTCACGGTTATAATCTCTGAGGTGGATGAGAATGCACGATACGAAGCAGCAAAGTACCAATGTTAATTGAAGATGTATAAAAAAATACCGGAGATAGGAAGATAACACAAAGCCTTTTTACAATACGGTAATGTTAGAAGTGGAGTGAATACAGACATTGCTAATCATGCCATGAAAGACGGTTGCAAGGCAGAGTACGTGAACGCGGCATACGCTTTAAAGCCTGCATATGGGATGAAGAAAAGGCGATTAAAACATCTAAAGGTAGACAATAAAAGGTAATTATGGGCAGCGGGGCTACATTCAGTCAGGAACAGGAGAACTACAGATGATGTATTGTGGTCATAGTTCGCACAAAAAATTAAGTGAACAGCTGAATGTAAGGCCTTCTGAAGTAAGAATTAAAATATTGAGACATTACAAATTACAGCACGCAGTGACCGGAAAATGTTGTTACACCAAAATCAAATAAAAGTGATGTTACTTTTTTTAAAATTGATACTAATGTGCACCCGCCAAAAGAAATCTAGTGATGCCATCTAAAGTCAACAAGTGAAACAGAAAATACTCCTATCCAAATTTCAGCAAAGTCAGACGCAGGCGTTAACGAATAGGTGTGCAAAACGAGCTGGGCCTCAACCATGTTAGCACCAAATACGTTCTTGAAAACTAGGAGAGATATCTTCCGTGAACGTGATGAGAATGTCTCTCAGAAATACAGCGTGCATTGTGTATTTGCGCAGTTAAGAGGAGAGACAGCAGATGAGGACCAAATACCGAATCATTGTTTATGCGTGCCCACGAGTTGAAGCAAATTTGTCTTCATTGCTCTTTGTAAATGTAATGAGGGGATTCCAAAAGGCCCACACAAACTTTTGCGAGTATTGAGAATTGCTTTTCCGGTTGAACAAAATTTATTCCAAACAAGTATATTTGCAGTAAAATGGTAATCCACTCTACAATGGAGCATTAACCATTGGATGAACACGACGTGAGGTCAGGATAGGAAACTTGTTCACTTTCGAGAACTACACTGATTCACACAAAGAGAAATCTACAGTAGCAGTAATACATTTCAGTGAAACTAAGGTTGGCAGAAAGCATCGAAAATTATGTAAAAGAAATTTTGAAGATAATATTACAGGGTAATAAAGTTGAGGCACAGAACGGAAAGGACATGTTTTTGAGACAGAATCAAGGGGATTTCCACTAGAAGAGACAAAGGAAAACACGGAGATTCCGAAATAGCTTATGAAGAACTACAAAAACAAGTAAATAAATATAATGAAACTGTTCATTTGTCACTATGAGGAGACTTAATTGCAAGAATAGGGAAAGTAACAACAGTAGTTCCATTTGGTGATGTAACTTTAAATGAAAATGGTAACAAATTAAGAGACTTTGCTAAATTTTATCAAGTAAAAATTACAAACTTCTTTTAAAAAGAAAGACATAAATAAGTACACCTGAGCATCAAGAGGTTCAGACCCAATAATCATGTAATAACTAATAAGAAATAAGCTTTGAAATTCGAAATATTCGTGTGTTTAGAGATAATGACATAGGCTGTGGACATATCCTAGTTACTTAAAAGGTGAGGTGAAGGAAGCAAACAAAATCAAAGTCAAAACTTGAAATTTAAACTTTGTCTGTTACAGGAAGAAAGCATGCGAAAGAGAATGACATAAGGGAGACTTCAGAAGGTGACGAAGAGAAAGAGAGAGAGAGAGAGAGAGAGAGAGAGAGAGAGAGAGATCCACGATGATTTAATTCGCTACGGTAGAAAGAGTTGGAAAAAGTCGTAGGGGGAGTAAAGGGTGCAACGTATCGCACAGAATATTAAACCGCCAACTGTAGTGCGATTGTGTGGTAAAGATTTGAGCACGTGACGAGAATGAACAACAAGTTAAATCGTTACACACAAACTAAAATGACAAAGTTAATCTTTGTAACTTGATTCCGCTGGTAACACTCTGCGTCCTGTTAGAGGAGAACTTGAGTTATTTCCTCATAAGTAACACACTGATCCCTTAGATTCGAGAAACTCTCCAAACGCCTTAAACTATTTGGCTTAAGCAATCGCGACTGTGGAAGCTTGTGACTGGCTCATGTCTCGTCCACGAGCCTTCTCATTGCTTCAACGCTCTCTACAGCCAGTAATCACAGCCGCCTGGCAGAATCACTCATAACCGAATTTTGGTACAGTGAAGAACATAAAGGTTTCCGTAACACCACTGAATACTGCGTGTGTAAGAGACAGCCCTGAAACTGCAGTGGAGCGTTCAACGTCATTGAAAGCTCTCTCGAATGCCTCAATATGCTCGGACCTCAGGAATATTGTACAAACTCTAAAATTACTTAAAAAGGGATCATTTCAGCCACAGAGAGTACGTTAATACTTATAGGAAGTGATGAAGCTACCTAATAGCTTAAAAATATTCCTCAATAAAAATATCTGACACAACAACTAAAAATGGTGAAGTGCTAAGCTACAATAAAAACATTTGATCTATATTTCGTAAATAATAATCAGGTATAAGCGCCCACGGTATATCTAGAGACGAGGCATATGAAAAAATGTATCTGAAGAGAGTATTCAGTTACCATGGACTGTATTCTGTAACACTCCAGCGTCCTTTAAGAGAAGCACATTAGTATAAGGCCAAACAACTGTTGGAACATTACATTGGTAGGCTCTCCACAACTTCCATATTTGTAAATAAAATCTATCAAAGAAATTACAAGAGCTCTGAATCTTCAAAATGTTTGATGTTCTATAGGTCACAGGAAGGCTTACCAAGAACGAACCAACGAGTAACTTTACAACTTATCAAGCCCTCTTATCCCCCGTCAACACACACACACACACACACACACACACACACACACACACACACAGGTGCGAACGCGCCCGCGGTGCTTGTTGCGCGCAGGTAGATACTCGAAGCAGTCGAGAAAGACTGCCCCCTATATTATGCTTGAGTAATAAAAAATGAAAACTGATTGGGATGTAATCTGAAAAGTTATATAAAAAACAATTTTTACTTTATTTTTTAAACTACCGAGGTTTTGCATAAGCGGATGAGGTACGCATGACAAGGACTACAAGGACTCTACACTCGCAGCGTTTGATAATCACCGTAAAAAAGATGTAGCGGAATGTCTCTAGAATTAACGTGATCTCTGCGAATGATGAGTTCAGCAATGAAGTCCCTATACTCTGTCAAAATAAGGTGAAAAAAGATTCATTTACTCCCGTGCTCGGATCAAGATTGTGATTTTTTCGTGAGTTCTGTTTATTCAGAAGTTATAAATCCACTGCTACATCCTGTAAAACTGAGAACTGTTCCTCGCTTTCCATCCACAGGTACATTGCCACAACCAAGATTAACATCTTTGACTATCATGAGCTATGCTGTAGTTGATTAATCCACTTAATATTTGTTCAAATTAAAAAAGAAATTCGCCGATTATGAATTCACTTAATGTTACTTAAATTAGCGACAGATCATTAAGGGAAGAAAGGTAAGGAATATTATAACAACACTAATTATATAATCCGCAACTTATCGTTTTTGAGTATAAGGGAACAGTTATTCGGTTCGAATTTTAACAGGGGCAGGTATTTCCTTTCCTCTTGAGTCTGACCCGACAGATGGCCCCAATACGGCTACGTGCTTTGACTGTTACAGTCCTAGAGCCAGTGTCCGCCATCCGGCGGAATTTTCCTGTTTCTCCAAGTCTCTAGCTTATGACTTGGTGTTACCCTAATCCGACGTATCGTTAACGAGGACCGCTGTGCCGGCCAGCCTGGACGTGTTTTTAGGCAGTTTTCCACATCCCACTAGGTGAATACCGGGCTGGTCCCCACATATTTATACTCTTCCATGGATTCCACTAGACGCAGACAGCTGGGGTACACTAATTCCATCCAAGACGGGGGGGGGGGGGGGGAGGGAGTACGGGTTGCAGTAGGAAGAGCATCCACACCCCTTAACTTTAACCTTGCCAAATCCGATTCTAACCATGCCGACCCTGCGAAACCGCGGTATAAAGGCACACATGTAAGTGAAAGGATCGGAGCCTGCTCGACTATATACTGATTATATACAGGAATTTCCCAATGTCTTCATGTTATCCCACGGTGCCCTAAAATAATGTTGTGAGAAATCCTGAACAGGAGCACCACTTTTCTAGAGGAGTGCTGCTGGCGGCAGAAATGATGAGGATTGTTAATGCCAGTTTCTTCTCCTGAGGCCGACTGGCTGAAAGGACCAAATTTGTAAACTATTGGGGTGTTCCTTGGAGCTCGGCTGGCAGCCACGGGGGGTGTAAGAGACAGACTTTGGGTATCCGCTTCTATTTTCGATACTGTTACTGGTTTTCTGTTTCAGAAGTTAGTGATTCACGGTGATTGAAAGAGTACTTATGGAAAGAATTTCCTCAGGGGTGGAATTCTGATCAAGTTTTCCGTTTTTATAGACTAGTATGTGCGGCTTACTTAAGGACAAATGATTGTTCGCAAGTGACCTCGAATTAGATCGCGGAGCTATTCGATGGCTGGAGATGGTGTTTGACACATAGCCAACACTGATTCAGAAAATATTGTTCATTTAGAACACAAGTGTGCCTTTATTCAGCCGAAGTAATGAGTGCTATTGACAAAAGATCTCAAAGTAATTCCGTATTTCTAGACATTTTGACACCATTCCTCACAAGTGGCTTTTAATCAAATTGCATGCTAAGGAGTATGCTCTCAGTTGTTCGACTGGATTTTTAATTTGTTGTCAGAGAGTTCACAGTTCGTGGGACGGAAAGTCATCCAGTGAAACCGCAGTGATATCTAAGGTTCCCTAGTGACTGCACTCTGCACTTCTTCATACGGGATGTTCCAGGAAGAATAGTCAATATTCACGGATTCGACGGGATTGATCATTCGAAGCAATAATGACCAATAAACATGTGTTCCGAAATACACTCCTAAAGAGCTATGAGCATTTCTTCAGCCTCGATAGTGTGAAGCAAATGTCGCATACTGCAAGCTCTTTGCATTCCATTGCATGGACTGAAGCAACGGCCTTGCCGCAGTGACTACGCCGGTTCCCGTGATATCACCGAAGTTAAGCGCTGTCGGGCGTGGTCGGCACTTGGATGGGTGACCATCCAGGCCGCCATGCGCTGTTGCCATTTTTCGGGGTGCACTCTGCTTCGTGATGGCAATTGAGGAGCTACTCGACCGAATAGTAGCGGCTTCGATCAAGAATACCATCATAACTAGCGGGAGAGCGGTGTGCTGACTCCAAACCCCTCTTATCCGCATCCTTCCTGAGGATGACACGGCAGTCGGATGGTCCTGGTAGGCCACTCGTGGCCTGAAGACGGAGTAGCATGGACTGAGATAGTTAACAGGGGATCTGAAATGCGTGTCTTAAAAGCTATGAGCACTTCTTCATCTCTGATAGTGTGAAACAAATCTCTTCTACTGGAAGTTCTCTGCTTTCCATTTTTTGGTAGAAAGTAGTATGGACCAAACCAAGAAAATATTCTGTAGTTAAGATCTCTGTTTCACAATAGCTAAGATGAACAAATGTTCATAGCCCTTACGGTGCGCACTACAGGACCCGCGTTTACTGGACATTTTTTTTCTTTTTTTGGAACGTACGACCACCTCTCAAAATATGGAATGCAACGAGCTTGCAAAAGAAGAGTTTTGTTTCACAGTCTCTAAGATGGAGAAGTGCTCATAAATCTTAAGACGTGCATTTTAGAATCCATGTTTACTAGTCTTTTGTGCTTCGAATGATCGTTTTTGTCATATTCCTGAATATTTGTCGTCTCTCCTGGGACACCCTGTATGAACGATTTAGGAGAAACTCTGAGCAGCCCTTTTAAGGTGAATGCCCACTAAGCCAGCGAAGGTCAACAATGAACGACAGACAACCGCTTCTTTAACTGGGTTTGTTTCAGAACATAAGGGCGACGAATCGGAGCCAAGGAAGCGACTGGGCTTGGTTGCGGTTCGCTCTTCTGGCAGTAACATAAAAGCGTTGGCGGTGCGTAGGGCTTCGGACTCCTTACCTAGTGTGAAAGCCGAGTCGAATGCTACTTAACGATTTGCTCCGTTTGTACAACAGGTGTATATTTATTGTATTTAAAAATACTGGAGTATGGAGTGGAATACGGAGACAGCATTAAAGTTGATATAGTTTCATCATGAGCGGTATGTTTATGGAAACCTACGAACTACGATTATAAGAACAAACTGAGGTTATTAGTCACTTGGAGGGAAACAAGTGAGCCGTTAGAAATTAATGTATATGATGCAAAAATGAAAATGGAATTTTTATTGACATCTTTTCGTCGTGAACGGAAAAGAGAAGCAAACATAACTGGGGGTGGTGCATAATAGACAGTAATCTTTGGAGATTATAGAGCCTACACAATTCAATAACCATTCGAATTTGTGATTTTCATTCGGAAATAGCTATGAAATAGCTCGTATTCCAGTTAAGGTTTAAAATCAGACATTAATTTTGTCCCGCCACACTGCTCCCTATTTTTTAAAAGATAGGTTGCTCACCAGCGTCTTCTTCTTATTTTTCTTATGATTAGCTTCTTGCAGTAAAATAAATTCTGCACATGCGACGATTGCTAAATCCTCTTATTTCCTCCTAGTATCGGCAGATGAAATTGTAATAAAGACTCTACTTTATAACAATGGCAAAACGGGAGAGTCTTTACCAGGTAAAGTTGACAGAGCACATCGAAAGTTCCAAAGAAAGTAGCTGGTTTCGTATTATCGTAAAATAGGTGCCACCGATATGATAAGCTAGTTGGGGTGGCAGTCATTAAAGCAAAGGCGTTTTACATTGCGCCGCGATCTTTTCAGGAAATATCAATCATCAGCTTTCTCCTTCCGATTGCCAAACTATTTTATGAATCCCCATCTACACAGGGAGAAATGGCTAACATAATAAAACTGGAGAAATCACAGCTCCCACGGACTGATTCAGGCGCTCATTTTTCCCACTTGCTATTCGGAAAAGGAAATGTCGAGAAATAGTCTGAAACAGTTTCTACTAACGCAGTGTCAAACACTTAATATTTTAAATGACAATGGAAAATATATGTACCACTGGAAGTACCACGTATCTATCTTGCATAATTTTTCCCCTGATTCATTGGTCTGAATACTTACCACACTGTAGCTCTTGGTGCACTTAGAAATAAATAATAAATGGAACTGGTTTATTCATCACTGTTCCCCAAGAGTACTGCTGTGATCTGTTTCAGTGTTATGCTAGAAGGAAAAAAAAATTACACTTAAATGGTTAAGTGTGCACTGCAGATTAGCCATGCGGATACAGTTGGAATATACAGACTTGGAGACGATTAAAATTCTGCAACTTTTTGGTGGAAGTTTAAAGTGCTTTGATTTTGACGCTACCTACATAGCATCGAAATGGTATGCCGTTTGGTCTCTGTGAAGAATTTTGCAGAACTAGCAAGGGACCATTTGGCGATTGTTGGTGGTGTGCCTTGGCCAGTCCAGTGATCGGATGTTGGAATCTTTCTAAATGTAGTTAGATTGTTACGGGGTATTTATCTTTGATGTTGGAGAAGTGACAACTTCGGACGTCTCCCAAGGTTAAAAGCCAGTCTGGCAAACCTTATTAGGAAAGTTTCAAAAGTTTACCACTACCGTGAAATGATCTGAGTCAACCCACAAAGGTTTCCTTGTTCACCAGTGGGACAATAAGCCGCGTGATTTGTCTCGCAGCCCGCACATCGCTAAGAGAGCTTGGATTCTGTCCGTTGCCTCGAACGGGAGTTTCAACTGTTCTCATTATGTGGCGCCTCCCTTAACGTAAAGATTAAAGAAGACGCAGATTAGGAACCGACCCATAGGCTAATAGAAGTTTGATATGTATCATATCTTTATGTGGTATAATCATCTCTACATTCTTGCCGGAGATTTCTGCTTTTCGAAACGCTGCCGAGTGATTTACCCAGCAGAACCGCTGGAACTTTTAAGAGCTGTCTTGCTGCAGCAATTTACCAATACTGATTATATTTACAGTAATACAGCCGTAATTACAATGTATGAAGCAGAAATTGTTCATTTACGAAATCTAGAAATAAACTGTCCAACTTGCTTTCTTACGTTTGACTGGGCTCGCAGCATAGTACATGTCACAGTATGATATTTTGAAAATGGTATGTCAACACTACCTGCAATAAGTTCTTTATGACAGCTGTTTCGGTTTTATTGCCATTCTCATGTGACCTGCGAGTACAACGTTGATGACACTAACTACATATATGACGAATGTCCGTGTGAATAAATGTTCATTGTTATTTTACATTGATACTTACGTTTAGTTTGATTTGGTGTCCATATTGCATCTATAGTAGACTGTTATTGTCAAATTTGTAGTGATTACGTGACATATAGTAATTATCAACGTATGGAATAGCTCGTTTACTATGATGCTCTGTGTAAACGAAGTGTCAAATAAATGTCAGATCATACTTTATAGTAAACTATCAGTCAAATATATGTCGAAACATATTCCATAGATTGATAATTACTGTATGTTACGTAATCACTACGAGTTACGTAGTGGCAGTTTACTATAGACGTCAAATCAAACTAGACGCAAGTACCAATGTAAAATTACAATGTATAATTACTGACATGGGCAACCGCCACATATATAGATAGTGTCACCTATGTTGTATTCGCAGGGCACTTGAGAATGGCAATAAAGCCGAAACAGCTTTCGTAAAGAATATAAAACTTATTGCAGCTAGTGTGGACGTATCATTTTCAAAATGTCCAACTTACACTCGTCTGTCATGTCCACAATATATTTCTGTCTACTTGGATTAAGCAGCACTTATACTGTTCGTTTAGTAAAACGATATAAAGGAAAACTCGATTATAGAAGTGTGTTATATTTGCATGATATTGAACCTACACTGATCAGTCGGCCTGTAATAAACAAAAAACATTCATCCTCCCATAGGCAACTTATTTTAATAGTTATGTGGAAAGTGCTCATATTTTTGTACAATCGTTGAAAGTCAGCAAAAGAAAACGATTAAAAAAGTACAGAATTGCTGGATATTGTCTTTGGCGTAGTTAATAACCTAGAATTGAAAGAAATCGTCAATTTTTCCAGTCACACCAACAGTTCGTCTAAAACCTACAACCAGGTGAATAATAAACAAAAGAATTCCATAGTTGATATTTTTTTTGCATTTCATTTGACATAAACGCAGACAAAATCGTAGACTTTCTACTACAAATGTTCAAGGTGTATAAGGCTTTCAAGACTTATCAAAATGGCCACATATATCTTTCCAATGTAAAAAGGGACTAAAATTCAAAGCTGGAGAAAGCCACAATTGAAGGAATGAAATGCTTGTTTGGTACTACAAACAGGTCTAGACATAGAGGCAATAATAAGACAGGCACGAGAAGCATGTTGGTCTCGGCAAGATAGCTTTCTTCAGAACGAGATGGCTACTAAAACTTTCTAACTTATGAAAACTTTTGACTTGCTTGTTGTCTTGGATTCCTATGTTCCCTGAAGAAGACCATTTCCTTCACCTGTCGCTATAAAAACAGAACGATATCTTGTCTGGACTGCACAATTTATTTGGAGACGCCTATGGGTTACAAGTATATAAATGACTTTTCGTGTTAAATCTTTTTCTCTTGCTAAGTATTCCTTCATTTTGTGAATCTGACTTGCACATTTCGATGCAAAATAATTTTCCTTTTCTTCTTATTCTCTCGTTCTGACTGACCTACCATTCTAGATTTTTTTCTCTAAACTTCTCTAGATCTATATTTCCTTTATTGATCACACTTATCTAGAGCCTTATATCCGTGGTTCATTCATCAGACTTTCGTTTTTCTGTTACTCTGTTAAGTCAGTATAGTATTAAAATGTGTGGTTAGGAAACCAGCCTTCTTTTCTTTATGGTGGTTGAATGGAGGCAAAATTTTCATAAAGTGTTTTTGCTGGGTTCGGCCTTCTCATACTCGGAGCATAAGATTTGTTTATTATGTAGATCAACCCATATATCAAGATAGCACATAACTCTGCATCAAAGATTATTAAGTCTGTTTGGAGGACAGTAAACTGAGCTGAGAGTTCAGTTAACGAGGCGGACTATAGAGAGAGATTAGACTTTGTAGAACACGTTATTAAGAGGTCAAAAATGTTCAAATATGTGTGAAATCTTATGGGACTTAACTGCTAAGGTCATCAGTCCCTAAGCTTACACACTACTTAACCTAAATTATCCTAAGGACAAACACACACACCCATGCCAGAGGGAGGACTCGAACCTCCGCCGGGACCAACCGTAATAAGAGTAAGAGGGATTCAGGTAAGAGGTATAACGATAGATACAGCACAGAAAAAGGAGAACTGAATGGAACTAGTTTAAGGGATATCGGCAATTTGCCGGCCGCGGTGGCCGTGCGGTTCTGGCGCTGCAGTCCGGAACCGCGGGACTGCTACGGTCGCAGGTTCGAATCCTGCCTCGGGCATGGGTGTGTGTGATGTCCTTAGGTTAGTTAGGTTTAAGTAGTTCTAAGTTCTAGGGGACTTATGACCTAAGATGTTGAGTCCCATAGTGCTCAGAGCCATTTGAACCATATCGGCAATTTAATACAAAGTTCAGCAGAATGAAGACTGTAAGACTGTACCGATAAAACTTTACCGAACGTTCAAAGGTTTTAATGGTCATAACCGCATTTGGGTTATCAGTGGTAACAGGTGAAAATTTGTGTCGAACCGGCAAACGGACCCGGATTTTCCGCTTTGCGCGAACGGGCGCCGTAACTGCTTCGGCCATCCGAGCACGCTTCCCCTTCCCCCCAAATTTCCAGCCTGTTGTCCGCCCCCGTAGCGTAGCGGTAGCTTTACCGTCCACCACGCAAGGGGGCCCGGGTTCGATTCCCGACAGGGGACTGTGTGTTGTGTGTCCTTCATCATCATTTTCATCATAATTGACACGCAAGTCGCCGACGTGGCGTCAACTAAATAGACTAAATACGGCGGCCGAATCCAGAAAGGGACATCCCAGACAATAAATGCCATACGATCATTTAATTTCCAGCCTGTTACAATTACGGTATCGTCACATAGCCGTGGACCTCTTACTCGTAGTGATCCATTCTTTCAGTGCGGATGCACACCATGCCCGATCCCTTACCTGTATCAGTGACTGAGAGTAAGGGGTTCGTAGGAAGGTGTTGCTAAGTCAGTAGAAAGTGACAGTCCGGGAATCTGGGTCGGGCGGAATGTCCGAAAGAACTGACACCACATCGAACATCAATTATAATAGTCTCGTATTAGGTTGTGTGAGTTATTTAGGAGTAATGCTCGTACAGTGTGCAAGCACAAAGCTTGGAAGGGAAAGCGGTCTGACGAAGACGAGGGAGGGAGACAGCAGGGCAGTGCAGGCGGCGTAATGAGGCGTTGTAGCCGTGACGCCCCCGCTGCGGCTGCACTCGGCTGCACCGCGCTGACCCACATACTGCGAGCGGCAGCGGGCCGCGACCACGCGCTGCCGCAGAGGGGGCGTCACGGCTGCCGCCTCTCCCACTCACCGGCAGCCACTCGTCTTCTCCACTGTGGAGCCCTCAGGGGGTGGGGAAGATGATTCTGCTATATCACGTAACCTACTCCACGCGGCATGATGGAAGACAGTGAAGGTCTCATACACTGAGGTTATTGGATAGCGATATTCACATATACATTAATGATTTACCAACCACTATATCAACTAAATTCATCTATACTGATGACATAGCACTGGTAGCAAAGAGCAGTAATTTCGAAGATGGTGAACAAAATCTTACGGAGGATCTGGAGAAGATGTCAACTTTCTTTAAGACCTGGAGATTGATCCCATCAAAAACTAAATCTCTTCTTTCCATCTAGCGAATCGTGCTTCGAACTACAAACCAAGAGCTCTGCTCAATGGACAAACATTGAGGTACAAGCCTTTCCCAAAATATCTCGGAATCACTCTAGATAGTACCCTGAGCTACAAAGAGCACATCACCAAGCTTTCTCATAAAGTTGCTGCAAGGAACAACATACTACATAAGCTCAGTGGTACAACCTGGGGAACCTCTGCTGACTGTCTGCGTTTAACTGGCATCAGTCTTGTGTACTCTGCTGCTGACTACTGTGCACCTGTCTGGTTGCAAAGTGTCCATGTGAAGAAGGTAGACACAAAACTTAACGACACAATGCGCTGTATTACTGGTTCCATCAAATCAACCCCGCCGGCCGGGGTGGCCGAGCGCTTCTAGGCGCTACAGTCTGGAACCGCGCGACTGCTACGGGCGCAGGTTCGAATCCTGCCTCGGTCATGGATCTGTGTGATGTCCTTAGGTTGGTTAGGTTTAAGTAGTTCTAAGTTCTAGGGGACTGATGACCTCAGAAGTTAAGTCTCACAGTGCTCAGAGCCATTTGAACCAAATCAACCCCATGCCACTGGGTACCTGTACTGAGTCACATCCCTCCACCTCACTTAAGGCGGAAACAAACTCCACTGAGGGAGGCCCAGAAAATCTCTGCTTCACCCTCTGTACCACTGCACCAGGAATTCTGTCATCCGCCACAGCAACGATTGCGATCAAGACCAGCAAGTGTTACTGCAGGACAACTCATCGCGGAGGGTTTTGATCTAAATGAAAGCTGGAAGCATGAAGGACAACAAAAACACTGGGAACAAAGAGCCCATCACCTTGATCCCACAAACAAGCCAAAAGGTTTTGACCTACCGAGGAACCTCTGGTGCCGCCTCAACAGGTTAAGGACTGGACATGGTTGTTGTAGCTACTTCAGGTACAAATGGGCTGGATCAGTTCACCAATGTGTGAATGTAATGAGGAACGTACGACGAACGTATCCCTTAGGACAGTGCGGCGAAATTTGGCTTTACTGGCCTATGACAGCAGACGACAGACGCGAGTTCCTTCTCTAACAGCACGAAATCGCCTGCAGCGCCTCTCCTGTTCTCGTGACCATATCAGTTGGACCCTTGACGATTGGAAAACCGTAGCCTAGTCAGATGAGTCCCGATTTCAGTTGGTAAGATCTCATGGTACGGTTTGAATGTGGCGCAGACACCATGAAGCCATGGACCCAAGTTATCAACAAGGCACTGTGCAAGCTAGTGGTGGCTCTATAATGGTGTGGGCTGTGTTTACGCGGAATCGACAGGGTCTTCTGGTCAAATGGTTATGTTCAACTACTTGGAAAATATTTGAAGTCTTTCAACAACGATGTAAATTTTACAGATGACAATGCACCATGACACTGGGCTACAGTTGTTTGCGATTGGTTTGAAGAACATTCTGGACAACTCGAGAGAATGATTTCGGAACGCAGATCTTCTAACTTGAATCTCATCGAACATTAATGAGACATAATCGAGAGGTCAATTCGTGCACAAAAACATCTACCGGCAACACTTTCGTAATAATGGACGGCTATAGAAGCAAAAGTAGGTGCGACGTGATATTTAGGAAGTATCCCACGATTTTTGTCACTTCCGTGTGTGTAGTAAGGATGACATCTTCAGCTGTACTTGCTGGGTTTGACACGAAAACATCTATTCGTTCGTCGGTAGAACTTTCTTGCGTGACAGAAATACCGTCAGATTTGAATCTCTGATTACGTGCTTGTCGCGCAGTATTTGTTTTCCCCGTGACGTCGTCGTACCAGTGAAGGCGCATGCGCCTGCGCGTGATTATTACGAATTAGGTTTGTGTAAAATTATAAACTGGTGTAGCACGGAAAAGCTTTTAGCTAGGACACCGATTCGGATGTCATTGTCAAGAGCTTGCGGAGCTCTATTAGGACCCAAGGTATGACAATAAATTGTCTTGTTCTTGCATTTACAGACTGTACGATTGACGTATGCGTAAACGTTAACTCAATATTTTGTGAATTTTAGCAAAGTAAATTTTACAAATAGAACGTTCGGTTTCTCTGGCACCTATATTACTAAACAGCTAAAGCGGTTCATGGTCCTAGTTGTAGATTACCTAGGTATCTAACGGCTTCCAGGAGCAACAAAAATATGATTTTAATTCATATAATTATTGGCTGAATGTAAAAATTTTGAAATGCTGTCATAATCTACTCATTAAGCGGTATAGTTTTAGGTTAAACGTTTAACACTGGAAGACATGTGCTACAGCTATAATTTGTGTATATCAAGGACAGCCAAGAGCTCGACTCTTGTGAGGTGCTCATGCATACATGCGAATCTCCCTCGTTTGAGTGCACACTCCCCCCTCTACCACACCAGCCTGTCTGATCAGGAAAAGGGCGAAGCGGGGCGGGTGGAGGGGGGAGGAAATGCAAGAGTGCCGGATGCAGCATACAGCTAGTTTCATATATCGTATTTTTCAGCCACACAGCTCACAAACAAAACTAATATTTAGAATTATTTATTTATTTTTGACGCGCTGAAGACATAATAAAATTCATACCTCGACCAAACTGTTTGCAAACAGACAGTTGCGCAGATTTTCGTCGCACAGATTGTCATGTAATCGTGACTTATTTAGCTTCAAATCTCAGTATGGAGATGTGGAAACTTTTCCTAAGGAAAACAACGTAGAACTGTTGGACAGTTTGAGCATAATTGAATTTGTGTTTTAATCGGGAATTACATTGCAAATCGACTAATTCCTATGCAGATGCACAAGGGCCCTTTCAGCTGAAATGGTAGACGGTCTCGAAAACAAGTTAGAGACGGATGTACGGTTAGCCGTGTCCTCATACTTTCAGAAAGGAATTCGTGCAATTTCTTCAACGCCGAAACTGATTGTCCAAAATTTGCGTTTTCTTTAATAACAGTGAGCTTATGGAAATGGACATTGTTCCTTGTCAGAACATGTCCCTTCCACAACGTGATTTCCTTTTTAAATGCATTTACTTTCGCCATGAAGTCAGAAATAACTTGCTTCTCGCCTTGCAACGTCTTACTGAGTGCAGTCTGCAGTGCACTGTATTCAAAATGGAAGGTCTGAAATCCATTCCAGATCTTCTAATTTTTGTTCTTGCTTTCCTTTTTTCTTCAGGAATACAACAGTAACTCCGTCCGAAGGGGCCTTGAAGACCCGGTGCTACCTACTGACTGCTGTGTCATCATCATCCCGTAGGCGTCACTGGGTGCGGATATGCAGGAGCATGTGTTCAGCAAACCACACTCCTGGCCGTTATCGGCTTTCGTGACCGGAGAAAATCAACAATAGCGAGTCTTAAATCTAAAATTGTTCCAGTCATGTCGCTTCACTTAAGCAGTGTACTTCGCGATAATACAGAGTGGTCAGGAACATCTGCAATGCTTGTAAGGATGTTGCGGGGTAGATTGTGCTGAGAAATAGTTGTTGAGAAAAAATTCGATACTTCGTGCCGTTTCCGATTAAATTAACATTGAAGTTAGTCAATCAGGCCGTTGCGCGCGCAAATTCAAGCGGTGCGCTAGAGACAGATTCTCCAAACGTGTTTTTCGTTTGGTTTTCTTAAACCGAACAATACATCGATACAAAAGTTGGGTATGAGGCGGCAGTAAAAGTCGACACCGAGCCAAAGGCTGAGCAGTATTGTGCGCTATCAAATACGCTATGAGAACAACTGAAACTAATTGTAGCAGCCGCGAAGCTTGAATTTGCGCATGCAACCGCCTGATTGACTAACTTCAATGCTAATTATCTGGGAAACGGCGCTACGTATGGAACTTTTTCCTTAACGATTATTTCTCAGCACGACCTACCCTGAAACATCCTTACAAGCTTCTTAGACTGTTTCTGATGAACCTGCATATAACGTCTCCGTAGTCCTCCTCCAGTACCATCAAAAATTGTTGCAGCTGACGATGTAATAATGCGTGCGCATTCAGAAAATTTACTATTCGCACCAAAAATTCCATTACGTGTTTCATGCCTTCATATTTAACATAATGTACTTCTTGATGAACATGACAATGAATCCCGTACAACTCGTCTGTCAATAGTTATAAGTTTTAGCTTGTCAACTAAATTTTTAAATTCTTTCTGCATCACGTTGTAATTCTGTTTCATAGCAGATTTACGTAGTCGTCAATCATGCGAGTAGATAATAGGTACTTAGAGTTCTCATCCTTCTTCTCTGTGATTGCTATTCACTTTTAAACAATTACGACGACAGATCACTGGACTGCCTTTTCTTTACGCAAACACTCACAGGACTTCTGAACTTCCTTTATGTCACGAACAAATAGTGAAGGATAAACTGTGCTGATTATTCTTCCTTAAGTAATCTGCAAATTCCTAGTAAGGTGTCTTCGTGAGAGGCTGCTCTTTACACAAATCTGAAGCGAGAAATGTGTAAGTTTTTGCAGTAGCGCGTGTGTTGCCTTAACAAAGTTTTGTGAGGTTCCAGTCGAGCCACGAGCTGATGTATAGCACTCTTCAATACCTATCATCTGCAAGAGCTTCTTCGGTTCTGGTGTTGACACAATACGTGTACCACGAGGTGCTGTAATGAGGCGCACATGAAGAGAGCCGCATTTTCCAGTTGCCGTGCAAGGCACTGTGTGTGGTTTTCTGATCTTGTTACCACCGTAACCTCTTCGAACCGGCACAGAAGACAGCTTTTCAAGAACAATTGCTCCACGAATAGTTGTAGAAACTTCCTTGGAACACTTCACGCCAATGTGCCCATTTGAGCCACCAATAACAACAAATGCTTTGAATCTTGTCCTCTGGCCAGCACGGGTTTGTTTCTGTGCTGGAATGATTTTAAGAGCGTCATCTTTCAAAGAGGTGCCAAGGAATAAATCAGTTATTTCAAACTCCTTAACTGACAGTGAGAAAACAAGATATTTGCTCAAGTGTGCGTATTTTCTCATTTATCACCAATGGACCCAGTTTCGTAACAGGAACCTATTTCTTCTCGGTTTCTTTGCCTCCATGGCCTATGACGTGACCTTTACCATGACCACAGCGCCTTGGGCCTCCACGACCACCTCTGAAACCAAAACCACCACAAAAACCCTCTCGTCCACAGGCTGGAGCAGCGTCCGCCATGTTTGGTATACTCTTCTGTCAACTGATACGATTTTGGCGAACTGAGGGAAGTCGCACGAACTACAAAGTGCCGCACCAAATGCCGGACGAAATAGTGTCATACTATACTGCTAAATCAAATGTCGCGCTGTGGTGAGTAGTTTCGAGACGGACCGAGAAAGCTGAGATTTACCGAGACTGTCAGAGCTGCTAGCCGCACCATCGTTCAGCCAAACGAAATAAAACGTGATAAATGCAACTGGCCAACCTATGTCAGGTGCTCACAGAACGGGCAGAAATGCACAATCCATAAATGTAAACAAACTCAACTTTCAACACAAACTTTTGCTTTTCAAACGGTGCGTGTATGTTTCTTCTACGGAAATGAAAAGTAGAGGTACAATTAGAGACGGAAAAATTGTTTTCACTGTTCTAAACCTCATACCTTCTGGAATACGTAGACTTTAAAGGAGGGCAACGGCGCTGCAGTTTCTGCCGTAATTCCAAGAGCAAGGGTTGACTACAGCAGGCTTCAGGACAGTATACGCAACCCGCATTACGGCGTTACAGCATTACGGCAGAAACTGTGGCACCGTTTCCACTATTTTAAGTCTAAGTAACCCAGAAGGTATAAGGTTTAGAGCAGTGAAACCAAATCTGTCATCACTAATTGTACCTCTAGTTTTCATTTTAGTAGAAAGAACAGACATGTGCCGTTTAAGAAAACGTAACTTCGTGTTGAAAATGATGTTTGTTTACTTCTAGTGATTTGTGCATTCCTGCCCATTGTGTGAGCCCCTGACATAGATACATCTCTGGAAAATTGCATTTTTCACATTTTCTTTCATTCTGGAAACGTATGAGGTGGCAAAGTTGGGTAGGACACCCTGTATATGTCTTGTGGTAGCCTAATTCACTGCATACAAAGATACAGACTACGTTCATCCAGTATTTGTGAGTGAGAGCGCTTAGCTACGCCCAACAAACTTTTTAACATAATTTCAAGACTCTTTCAAACTTTTTCTCGCTTATATGCTTAACGTCAAATATTTATCGCATTAACTAATTTGTAAAATAATCCGTCCTTTGGAACTGCTTTACACATGGAAATTCTACTCTGTAAAGAATCATTGGTTTATTGATTATTGTTATGTGGCTACTGTTCTTGTAAGGGTTAAGTTTAGACCGAATTTTAAACGCAATAAGTTTCTGCATAACGTTTACAAAAGTCTTATATCTTTCACACGAAAATTTAAGTTCTTAATGTTAGTGAAATAAAAGACAAATTAAAAAATCTGACCGACTAAGCCGGTGGCACAAGAGGACAAGCGGGTATTTAGACAATAGCGCTGCGGCATCGTCTGTAACTTAGGTGGGCGTCGTAGGCCAATCTGAGGTAGCTTCCCGACTTTAGAGACCACGGGTATCCTATATCAAATTGTTCTTGTTGACGTCCTCTACATCAGTTGTAACACATCGTAAACAGCTTTCTTTTACACCCTGTAATCATACGCGACAAGCTCGAGTGATAGACGCCACAAGAAAGCCGTTGTGCATCACCGACAGGTTTGTTACTGAAATTCCTCGAAGAGTTGGGTAGCATATTACTTCCTCTCTCCCCTTCATAGAGCGAGATGGCTCAGTGGTTAGCACATTGGACTCGCATCCAAGAGGATGATGTTTCAAATCCCCGTCCAGCCATCCTGCTTCAGGTTTTCCGTGATCGCTTTAGGCAAGTGTTGGGATGGTCCCTTCGAAAGGGCATGTCCAATTTCCTTACCTATTACGAACTACGTGTCTAATGATCGCGTTGTCGATGGGCCAATCTGTAATTTTCCTTCTTTTTTTTCCGCTCGCATACGTTTCTCGAAATGACCAACGAGAAAACCAGATAAATTAGGAGGTTGATCGTCAATCATTCTTCCCACGTATCATTCGCAAATGAAAGGGGAATGGAGGAATATGAAAGTGATTCGAGAAATACCCTCCTCTACATGCCGTACGGTGGCTTGTGCATATATGATGTAGGTGAATGTGCAATATTAATTTTTTATCTAATTTTTCCTACATGTTTCTATATTTGAATGCTTCCTTTGAATTTGAACATTCCATTTTTTTGTTGCCTAATATCTTCTGAAAGATTTTTTACTCGTTTGTCCCAGGAAAAGTCCTAGTGGTTTGATGTGCTTGTGGATGGAGTGTTCAGTGCATTGGACACCCACCATAAGACCATGATTAAGTGCAGCATCGCCCTTCTTCTCCATCCTGTGCCCGACTGTTACTATGACGACCAGGTACAAGGTGGCGCGTTGACGGCACCATCACGTGGTCGCCTCCCCCTCCCCCCACCGCGCAACGAAATTGTGACGTCACACTAATCGCCTTGTCCGACACGCTTCGCTCCGTGCAGAGCCCAACGGAAGTCAATACGCAATTGTAAAGGTGCCCACTAAACGTCTTAACTTTCTGGTGTGCTATCGAGAGCTTGCACGCATTTATACACGCAGTCAAGAATTATTAAACTCGTTTGAAATTGTTACTCGCATCCCACCGGATATGACTTCTAGCACTCGTAAGTCCTGCAGTGTCACGTGCTGTGACGTACACGTGACGTTCTGCCTTTCTCGTGAGGCTCGCACGTGACTCGCCGCCGCATTCCATTCACCTTGGCGGAAGGAACGCTCTCTCTCAACCTAAGAGTAACTCACACTCACCTAATGCGGATAACTACACCATAAAGCATTTTTCTTGACTGTGTGTTTTCGATGCGGTTGTACGCCTTGAAGAGATATGGTCCTCTCCTCTGACTGAAAAGCTTTCGAGCCCATCAGAACTATTATCTGTCCTGTGAACGTTCTCCGATATACGACTCCTTCCTTGGTTCTGTTTAACTCCCCGAAGTACGACTTCGTTTTGCGTCTGTATAATGGTTTCGTAAATCGAAATTATGTCAGTAATCTGTGGGTGTGTAACTCGTCCAGTGCACTGCAGATATATCCAGCAAACTGAAGATACGAGATATGCTTACAATTTCGTAGGTGGTAGGCAGACACTATTGGTAAACAGGGGGCGAAGGGTCCGTTTTCTCGGCTCAGTCTGGCATCTATTTTTTTCCTGATTTAGTGTGAACCTGTTCGGCGTCCTGGACGGAGCGTACCTCCTATAAGTACGTGACTGCTGGATTACAAGTGTACGTGCAGCGCCGTCTCTTTTTGTTTCACTAACCTGACTCCACATTATGTGATTCACCAACTATAAAAGTGTTTTCGCATGGTCTACGTTTTAAGACTGCAGCTGGAGCTTTTTGCTGACTATTATACTTCCTAATATCTTCGCTTGAAGATCTACATTTGCATATACACAACTAAGCTAAAATATCCACCGACAACAGATGAGCATTAATGAACATAGAAAACGACTAACACAAGTTTATGGTAAGAATTTGTAAGGCAAGGATTCATTTTACTGTCCCGGTTGTGGAAATTTTAAGTTGAAGAGGCAACAAAAAGTAATTTCAGCAAAAGAATAGAACTACAAGGTGATTATATGTGATTGCTAAGGTTCACGGGGGACTTAGTTGTTCGAGAAGAAAGTTAAGTTAATTTAGAAGTAATTCTGAATGGGACAGACAAAATATTTACGGTAAATTGTAGATTAAGAATTAACTATGCTAAGACTAAAGCTTAGAAAAGTGATAGGAAGGCAACGATTTGCTTAAGTAATAACAGAACTCAACGGATTCTCTTCCATAGGAAGGAAGAGTACAGAAGGTGGCGAAATCAAGAAAAGGGCCATAAATACGAGATAGACACGCATAAAGAAAGTCTTCTTCAACAAAATGATTTTTACCGGTATCAAATTCTGAAATGGAACCGAGGGTAAAGTTCCTGAAAATATACACGTGGAACCCAGTGTCGCATAGAAAAACCTGAAACACTGGAGGAAAAGAAACGGCTTATGAAATGTGGAGCTACAGAAGATTGTTAAAAGTTAACTGAACTGGTAAAGCAAAAAATAAAAATCTGCTGGAAAGAATAGAAGTGTACTGGCGTTACATCTGCGTCGGTAACCAGGAGTATCTAACTTGGCACTGGAAGGAGCAGTCAAAGGAGAAAAATTGTAGGGATGAAACAAGCCTAGAAAATGCAAAATAAATTCTGGAAGGTTTTAGATGTAGGCAGTACATACAAAGAAAACAACTAGCATAAAACAGGAATATGTGAGGGACAGTTTCTGCTGTGCACTATAAGCAATAAACGCAAATTTCCACAAATACTGTCACACTTGTGTGAGCTGAACTACGCGATTTCTGCCAATAACGTTGATTTTATGAAAGGAACAAGCGCAAATTTGTGGTAAACGCCTTTGCATTTAATACTGGAGCCTCGTGATTGCCAATAATCTTACCAACTCGTGCTTAAAATGTCAAATCCAAGAACTATGAAGTGTGTTTAGGTTTACCTTTTTTTGCCAAGATATAGATTGGGAGATACAAAAAGATGAAGATACTTGTTAATTTGTGTCAGAAATTGTACAAAATTTTTCAAGCCCTTCTTGATATATAAATACGTCTTAATTTTCACGTGCGTTATAATCTTGGTTTTTAAATTAATGCAGGAGGAACTAAAGTAAGTTCTTGGACACTAAATATCATAATAAAGTAGGACGAACATTTGGCATGAATATTCCACATGCGGGATGGAATATAAACTGCCAAAGTTTCTGTGAACAGTACGCAATCTAATATGAAGCTGTCCCGGCTTCATAAATTTTGCTTAGCTCATTTGCGTCAACGCATTATCTGTCAACTGGCCGGGTGGGCGGGGATAAGCACTGACGCACGAGAATTTCGCCGGCACATGAAACGCGCAGAGCTGCGCATATCGAGAGCTGCAAATCCAATACGTCAGTGCGGGTACTTCCCGGTACGTGTTTCGTTTGCTAACACTGTGTGACCTTTAGAATTAACCTCTTTAAAAAATGAAACTAATTATAGATTTCTTGGGAGCCTACAGTCGCAAATGAATGGGAAGGAGTACAGATACCGCAAGTGAATGGGAAGGAGTACGGATGGTTCCTTTCTGTACGAAACATCAAAGAGCACTACTCATAATTTATTGTGGACAATATGTTTGATGTCGATATGGGAAGGATTCTTTGACACATTCAGAGCTCAAATATAATAACTTCCCTTGAACTGTAATAAAAACTACTCCCCATACGAGCAGATATTTAAGTTAGTAGGCATATTATTCGGGTGCAGTATTGCTCATTATCTCGGAACAAAATAACTTTCTCATGGAGAGAGGTACGCTTTGAATCCTATTTTCCTGAAAGGCATCCGACACCGTCGACTTACAGATAAAATGAAATATTACTAGGTATTTATTTACGGACGGAGTTCTGAATGTTTCTCTGTACTGCAAATGCTAAACAGAAAGAAAGTAACGACCATTGTTATTTGTATGTATGAACAATTTTGCACATGAAGTGAGCTGCTTTCCAGTAGTTTTTAATTATCTATAGATCGATTCGTGAGTATTGTTCATCATTCTGAGACCCTTGCCAAGTTTGCTTAAAAGAAGAAACTGGGAAGACCCAGCGAAGAGCGGCACGTTTCGTCACAGGATGGAGTACACGGCGCGGGAGTGTTACGGAGGTGCTTGTCAAACTCCAGCGGCAGACGCTACAAGAGAGGCGTTGTGCATCACGAAGAGGTTTACGGTTGTAATTTCTAGAGATTACAATCCAAGAAAAGACGGGAAAATTATAAATGCTCCCTACGACATACGGTTCTCGAAATGACCAACGACGTAAAATTAGAGAAATTAGAGTTCATACGGAGCTTCATCGACAGTCGTACAGTTGGTGAGCGGAATAGGGAAGGGGGAAGACGACAGCGGTACAAGTATCCTCCGGCACACACCGTAAGATAGCTTGCAGAAAATATAGATATAGGTCTAGGCTCTATTGTGATTCAGCCTATACATTTCTGCCGCTATGGATACCTGCTGGATTGTACTTAGAGGTCTATCTACGAACAAAACTGCTTTTGCAACCAACGTACCACGTCAAATACGTCTAGTCTGTCACAGCGTTAACAGTGTGATATGAATAAAGAACTATTTCAGTAC